>NW_027531987.1:1016530-1348071 GCF_008692635.1 Crocuta crocuta
ATGAAGGAAATTGAAGAAGACACAAAGAAAAGGAAAAACGTTCCATGCTCATGGATAGGAGGAATAAATATAGTTAAGATGTCATTACTACCCAAAGCACTCTACACACTCAATGCAATTCCCATCAAAATTGCACCAGCATACTTCTCAAAACTAGAACAAACTATCCTCAAATTTGTATGGAACCACAAAAGACCCCGAATAGCCAAAGTAATACTGAAAAATAAAACCAAAACGGGAGGTATCACCATCCCAGACTTTAGCCTCTACTACAAAGCTGTCATCATCAAGACAGTATGGTATTGGCACAAAAACGGACACATAGACCAATGGAACAGAATTGAGAACTCAGAAGTGGACCCAAAAGTATACAGCCAACTAATCTTTGACAAAGCAGGAAAGAATATCCAATGGAAAAAAGACAGCCTTTTTAACAGATGGTGTTGGGAGAACTGGACAGCAACATGCAGAAGAATGAAACTAGATCATTTTCTCACACCATACACAAAAATAAACTCAAAATGGATAAAGGACCTAAACGTGAGACAGGAAACTATCAACACCCTAGAGGAGAAAGCAGGAAACAGCCTCCTTGACCTCCACCGCAGCAACTTCTTACTTGACACATCCCCAAAAGCAAGGGAATCAAGAGCAAAAATAAACTGTTGGGACCTCCTCAGGGTTAAAAGCTTCTGCACAGCAAAGGAAACAATCCACAAAACTAATAGGCAACCAANAGAAGAATATTAGCTTCAATCATGCATAATTTTTATTTTTGTAGGCCAGAGTCAAATATCAGCATTTTCATATGGTGTAAATGAGTTAACACACACAACATGTTTAAAATAGGAAGTGTATGATAAACAAAAAATGTTAACTATGATGAAAATAATGATGATGAGAATGATGGTATCTCTTTGTGTATACGTGTATCAGAGTTTCTCTGACCTATATATTTAGGAACAGAACTGCCAAGTCACAGGATCTGTATAAATTCAAACTTTATCTCCAAAATATTTGCCAGAGTTTTCCTACTGAAGATATGTTTTAGTTTTCCATCTATTTGGGTCTTCTTCAATATACTTCAGTACAGTTTTATAATAAGTTTGTAATAAATTTGCATATGTGTATAAGTTTAGTATTATTTCAACAAAGCAATTTGTATACCTTACATGTTTAAAAGTAAACATTATCTTTTCTTTCCAGTGAAACAAAAAGAAAATTTTTAAATAAACAGAAGCAGAATTACAACAGAGAATGTGAAGTCCAAATAAAATCTTACAAGTTCTATGGATTCTTCCATTGAGTGGTGGGGCTCAAGTCATCATTAAGGTTGAAATTAAGTTTTTCTCCTCTTCCCTCTCCTGTCCCTCCTCTTCTTCCCCCTCTTCTCCCCCCCCACCGCTCTTCTCCTGCTTCTGCTTTTGCCAATTAAATATTTTAAAATTATACATTCTAGATATTGATTGCTGTTATATAAGAATTCAGTTGATTTTTTTTCCCTTTAATATTCCATATTCAAAGGTGAACCTTCTCTGATGTTCTGATGTCAAGGGTAGACAGGACTCTGATTACCTATTCAGCTCCTGTGACTTCTTCATGTTTCTGGAAGATTAGCATGACCTTCCTGAGCCATTCAAATGATCAGGCACCATCTTTGCTTGTTACGGATCAGAAAAACTTTTGGCTGAGTTCTTTCCAGGCCTGTCACCCAGAGCTCTTAGACACTGTTTCTTTAGTTTGCCCATAGCTCACAGAGATGAGCTTTCTCTAATTGTAACCAGAGGAGCCTTTAGCTTTATCTGCCCCCAGCTCCCTCCCTTATCTCTCTGTGGTCCCAGCAAGCACACCTGGAGATTGGATTGGGTTGCCATCTTCCCTCTCTCTGCCTCTGCTCTTTATTTTCTGTCTCTCTTCAGAGGACCAAGAGATTCAGTCTGCTGTGTCACATAAATTCCTTCAGGCCCAAGAAGAAGGTTCCACCTCAGAACAGATACATACTATTGAAAGTGGCCAATTAAATAAAAATTTTATTAGTCATGTTAGCTGTTATGGCCTAATAACTTCCTAATAATAGGAAAATGCTAAGTTATATAACAGATTACTAGTAAAAAAATATTACGATAGTTTCAGGACACTGCACAGTAAGCAATTCAATGTCAAATGAATAAATATTAAAACTAAATTAATCAACTAATATTAGAAGAGAGAGAGCTACAAAGGGACTTTCCATAGGATAGCGCAGCATAGAATGTTTTTCCAGACTGACATGTATAATACTTTAAAGAAACATAACTACTTAAAATTCCATTCTTTCTGTATTTCTTTCTTTATGCCAGTGATTATCCTCTCTTGTATTTCTATCTCTATTTTCTTTCTTCTCTCTCCTGGACCTGTTCCATCAGCATTTAAATCAAATTTAGTATTTACCATCTTTAAAAAATAAAAACAAACCTACTCTCTGCAATTGTTGTTTTATCTCTGCTTTTCCAAGCCAAATTTTTTCAAAAGCACTAATTACAGTATTCAGCTCCTCTTCTCCACCTGCTGGTTAAGACCAATGCAAGTCAAAATGGCAGCACAGTCATCCATCTATACCAAGACCGCATTCACAGAGGGCATGTACCATCTTCCACACGGTGTCTTGAGTTCCCATCTCCCCAACCTCCCAGAAGCACTGACTCAGTGCTCCATGGCAGCACACCGGGCTTCTCTCTCTCCTCCCCAGATCCGCCACCTCCTCAATTTCCTTGCTGGCCTTGGCCTCCTTCT
Source organism: Crocuta crocuta (assembly GCF_008692635.1). Lineage (NCBI taxonomy): Eukaryota > Metazoa > Chordata > Mammalia > Carnivora > Hyaenidae > Crocuta > Crocuta crocuta. The sequence goes on from NW_027531987.1 coordinate 1,019,303, forward strand.
CTAGCCTCACAGTGCACACACCCTCTCTTTTGTTCTAGACACATGCCCTTTCAGTTCCTAGAACGTTCTAGACTCTCTTTTTCACATGCTGTTCCCTCTTTTTAGAATGTTCTTCCTTAGTTTTTTACAAGGAAGTACGTACTCAAACACTACTTGCTCAGGAGGGCTCCTTTGACCTCTCAGGCTATTTAGGTCCACCCATTACATATTCTCCTGGCAGCCTGTACTTTTCCTTCATTAAAAAAAAAAAAGATATATACTGTGTGTATATACATAGATATACATAGATATATATATCTATGTATACATAGATATACATAGATAAATATATAATATATAGTAGACTATAATACTTTATTACACATTATATATTATATGTTTGCTTTTATGTTTGCAGTTAAACTCTAAGCTCCACAGAATCCTATATTACATATTATATATTATATGTTTGATTTTATGTTTGCAGTTAAACTCTAAGCTCCACAGAATCTGAAACTATAATTTCTTATTCACTGCCACAGAATGAACACAGAGTTGGAATAGCAAAATACCTGTTAATTGAATAGATTAAAAAAAATTCTAACATACAACCCATACAGAACAAAAACATATGTGATGGAAACTAAAACAGATTTTGTCTACTTACAGAAGGAGATCGATTGGAAGCTTTCCTTGGATTGAGAGCACCCCTTGCTCCCACCCTTGTGGGTCATATTGTTGACTTTTAAAAATATTTCAGTACACTGACATATCTAAATGGAAACTGTGTTTCTGAAACAGGCTCTATTTTTGCAGGAATGTCACCATTCCTGAAGAAAAGGTAAGACTCTTTCCCATTGGAATAATTTGATGCTTTGAATGAAAATTTGAAAATGTGTAAGTTGAGGGGTGTCTAGGTGGCTCAGTTGGTTAAGCGTCCAACTCTAGTTTCAGCTCAGGTCAAGATCTCATGGTCTATGAGTTCATGCCTCACATTGGGCTCTGTGCTGACAGTGTGGAGCCTGCTTGGGATTCTCTCCCTATGTCTCTGCCCCTCTCCCACTCTCTCTCCCTCTCTCAAAATAAATAAATAAATAAATAAATAAATAAATAAATAAATAAATAAATAAATTTATAAGTTCATAGTTAAGAAAAGCTTTTGTTTAATGTATTTTCGTATAGGTAGTTTATGTTCCCTTTTCACTATATGATGGGAAAACCCCATCCTGCTACCACAGGATTCTATGATGACATGGAGCTTGCATTCTAGATACTATAGCTTCCTTGGGGAAGAGGCAGCCACGCCAGCATATGCATGCCAAATGGGCTGACAAAAAAACCGCTGAGACCATTCTTTGTAGAACTATTCAACTCTGGGAAAGGATTCTGAAACTAATAGATGCATTTTTTCAAGATTTTTCATTTTATGTATTTCTAAGAAATAAAAAAAGAATCCTGTATGTAGCCATTAGACAAGGATCATAATCTTCATTGATAATCTGTGATACTTAATAACAGGTGCATATTAGCTCTGGTAAATGGCTTGTAAAATGTTAAACTTAATTCTATGGATGATATAATAATATGATTTTAAAACAAGTAGGAAATGACAGATAGATGGGTGCAAAGGGAACACAGTATACAATCTTCAAGGAAACATTATAAATATGGATTTAAACCACAGATATACAGACATTTTTATCATTTTTGTATCCCTATGCCACTAATATAAATGTCAGAGGCTCCATGTCCTAAATTATCGTTACTGCTGTTTTTGTCTCCTTTTTGCCTGAAGAATTTGAAAGCCGCTATTTTTTACTCTGCTTCAAAGCACCTACCTCACGGTGGGTATGCTGAATTAATTGAGGTGAAGGGGGTGCCTATAATAAGTCATGGCTCCTCTGTACTGTGCACTGAGGATTTGATTCACATTTTATAAGGCTTAGAAAAGTGTTGTTGAGCCAACTTCTTACACAATTACCCACCAGCAGAACACATCTAAAATACTTCAGAATCTCAGCTTGTTCTCTCTGTTGCTCTTCTCTTGTTCTTCCCTTCCTCTCTCACCTTTTTGCCTTTCACCCTCTGCCTTTCCCTCCACCTTTATCTGCCATCTATCTAATCAATCAATCGACTGTCTCCTTCTACGTTTCCTTCTCTCTAATCTCTCCCTAATATGTTGTTTCCACTGTTGTTACTCATCTCTACCAGCACTGTCCATGTCCAGTAGAACTTTGTTCAGTGCTGGCCACATTCCATATTTGCACTATCCAATCCAATAGCCAATAGCCACACTTGAGCTTTTGAGCATTTTCAAGCTATGGAGCATTTTAAATGTGGCTTGCATAACTGAGAAACTATTTAATTTTTATTAATTTTAGCTTACATTTAAATAGCCACTCTGGCTAGAGGCTGGGATACACACATGGACAAAATGCAACCGTAACTCTGAAATATCACATTCCAGGGCACTTTGTATTGGTTGCCCTGGGTGTTTGAGGTTTGTTGAGTTCCCAAGCATAATGTTCTTTATTGCATATGAGTTTGACAAACTAAGAATATTGTAGAAAGTCAGGATACATAAAGTAAACTGTATATGCATAAATTGATTAAGAGACTCAAGATAGAAAAAAAAAATAGTGCCTGGCCGACAAACACTAACAAAAGAGAATAGATAGGTTTTTGATCCAGACATTTGTTTTCCCAGTGTTTTAGATGCTCCTCAAAATAATTTTATTGGCAGAGTTCAGTGCTTTAGGCTGGGCTCTTTTACCACCTAAAACTCAAAGTGATTCTATGAGCCTTGGGCTCCCCACCTTTTGTAAAACAAGTAGTGGGGTCAATGATAGAAGGCAACAACCACTATAAGATTATGGAAGTCAGGTTGTTGGAGATTTTTCCTATAACATATTTAATTTAATACATATCGTGCTTGTCTTTAAATTTTAATCTGGACATGTGAAATACTTAAATCATCTCCATGTCTTAGTCTTTGCTGTATTTTTAATACTGATGTCAAATATAATCTTAGATTCTTAAGAAAGAGGGAGAGACCCACAGAGAGAGAGAGAGAGAGAGAGAGAGAGAGAGAACGCGTGTGAGAGAGAGAGCAGGACAGAAGATTTACCAAAAACAATAATTAATCTTTAATGTTATTCAAATCTCCTTTCCCCCGCCCTGCCTTCAGGGGGTAGTCTTCAAGTACAACTATGTGTGTTGATAGCGCATTGGATTACTATGCTTTTACTGGTCACAGAAACTCTCTTTATAGCTCCTACTAAAATAAAAGGATGGTCTTTTGAGAATATGCTATAAGTGTTTTCTAGAACAGAAACTTAATCAAGAATTTTGGGGCGTCTATCTTACTTTCTTATACCTTTTGTCTTAAATATTTGGGAGTTAAGGACTGATGAGGTGGCTAGACTATTGCTTAGAAAACTAACTTAAGGGTGCCTTGGTGGCTCAGTTGGTTAAGCACCAGACTTCAGCTCAGGTCATGATCTCATGGTTCATGAGTTTAAGCCTAGCATCAGACTCTGTGCTGACAGCTCAAAGCCCAGAGTCTGCTTTGGATTCTGTGTCTCTCCCTCTCTCTGCCCCTCCCCAACTTGAGCTCTGCCTCTCTCAAAAATAAATAAGCATTTAAAAAAAAAGAAAACTTTAACATATTTACTTAATAAAGCAAGCCCGTGGCTCTTAGAGCTTGGGAGACCACAATTTTTTTCTTCTTATAATTTTGAATAACGGTAGTATTTAATTTACTTTTCTCCAGACATTAAATACCTCAAGGAGTTATTATTTATTCTTTTTTTTTAAAGTTTATTTTTATTTATTTTGAGAGAGAGAGATCAAGCAGGGGAGGGGCAGAGAAGGAGACAGAATCCCAAGCTGGCTCCACACTGTCAGTGCAGAGCTGGATGTGGGGCTCAAACTCACAAACTGTGAGATCATGACCTTAGCTTTAGTCAAGAGTCAGATGCTTAATGGATTAAGCCACCCAGATGCCCCAAGGAATTATTCTTTATTATTTACCTACTTTTAGAAAGGAGTTATGGTGGGCAATATTCACATTCAGTAATTATGGTAGTTATTGTTGTAGGTGGAAGGCCTAATATGAGGCGCCTGGGTGGCTCAGTTGGTGAAGCGTCCAACTTCTGCTCAGGTCATGATCTCACAGTTCATGGGTTCGAGCCCCGCATGGGGCTCTATGCTGACGGCTAACTCAGAGCCTGGAGCCTGTTTCAGATTCTATGTCTCCCTCTCTCTCTGACTCTCCCCTGCTCATGCTGTCTCTCTCTCTCAGAAATAAATAAAAAACATTAAATTTTTTAAAAATATGATTGTACTTGCATAGAGATGTTTAGCCAATTCCCTATTAACCACCCTCTTATGGATGGAAGCAATCAAGCAGATAGCTTAAGTCACCAAATGGACCAAAATGCATTTTACATTTTATTTTGGAATACACCTTATTTACATTTGAATGTAGGCACTGTTAATGTTAAAGCCAGTCTACCATAAAGGACAAAAACAACCCAGTGTAAGGTTTATCAGGAAGAGCCTGGATCAGAGGATCTTCTCTCCAGTACTCCAAACTTCTTCAGGTTGCACTGCTGAAAACAGAATGTATCACTTAACATACTGATGAGAAACAGGAGCCTGGAGCAGAATTTCCTGATCTCTCTAAGTTTTTGGCTCAGACCTTTCCTGGGACAGAGTGGCAATTAAGTGTTCTGGTTTAGATTGTTTCTCTTCTGGTTACTGCTGGAAGAGAAAGGTTTAATGACTCGAGGCAGATGATCATGCCAGGGAAGATTCTGCATGGACACTACTTTGAAAGCCATTCAAAGAATCCTCTATGCCATACTTAGTTTCCATGTGTTAAATATTTCTGTAACGATGTTTCACAGCGCAGAGGCTTATTTTCTTCCTTCCTTAGGCTTATGTAATAAGGTAACAACTGTTGTAGGAATGTCACAAATTCTACAGAGGGTGATGCTAATGCACTAAAACCATTCACACACCCATACACACACGATTACTTTGTTAATGATAGTTTTGGGATTCATTTTGTCTGTAACCATCAAAATTATAGTAGCAGTAACAGTTATATATTTAAATAAGGCAAAAATTAATGGTTTTGTTTTGTTTTCGATGAGTGTGGATTTCAGAAGCACCAACAGGTCTCTGCAAGTCTATTAAAAAGGAAACTATTATCGTGGTAACATAAATATACCTATATGTAACTTTCTTAAGATTATTTCATGCCTACTAAGCAAAACGTTTTGCATCAAAAGGAGCTCAGCAGTGACTATTCATCTCTAACTTTGTGAAGAAATTTCTTACTATTTTCATCCTTCCCTAATATTGATACAGATATTGCAAATATTGTAGATTTGCCAGCAAATCTTCTCCTTGAGCAAATCAATAATCAGTGTCTTCTAATAACCTAGAATGGTTGGAACTTATTCTGTGAATTTCACTTAAAAGGTGATGACAAAATATTAAGGTCTGCAATTAAGTAATCCATAAATTCATTAGTCAGATTTCCATTTACTCTTCTGCAAGATAGCTGATCTCAATAAATTTAAAATTGGACTTTGCCTAAGATGATGCTACTTGAACACATTTATTATTAAACAAGTTCCAAAGAAAATGTGCAATACCACCAATTGTGTCCCTTAATGTTAATTTCAATTTTGTTTCTAATATCCTAGTGTCTTTCTCTGTTTATCTTAATTGCATCATTTAATAGTGACATTTTTTAATTATTAAAGAATAAAACAGAGAGTTAAAGGGCAACTCCCATGAAAGGAAGATTTAATGGCCACTTATTTGTTACTATTAGAGCAGAACCAGACCTGGAGTGTAATGAGTTAAGGGAGTGTATTTTTAAAATGGATTTTTAAAAAGCTACACTTAATGAAGATAGTGCATGATTTACATAGTTAGCCATTTTAAATTAAGTATATCAGACAAGCATGACCAAGGAACTAATGGATCCTTCATTATCAATAGCTACTAATAGTTGCTCTGTGTTCATTATGAATTTGGAATTGATGAACAAGAAAGAGATGCATTATGTGTTTACAAAAAGCACAAATAGAAGTGAACAATCATATGGTAAAGAGTCTACTTTTGAAAAAGGGATACAATGTACATTAATCTGTTGCATTTGACTTTTAAATGTACTATATTGAGATTCAGGCTAGAATGGGGACGGGGTTGACATCTAACTAATTTGTAGAATTTTAAATGATTCTCAAAGTCTGTTAGGGCAAATGAAAGACTCTGCTAGAATACAATGCATGCGGTATAATATTCGTTTCAATTCTGAATTTGAGAACTCATTCTATATTAACAGAGAGGATGAGTAACAGAATAATTAATGGCATCTGAAAGTAACAGAATCAAGGTTGATGATCATCTGATGTGTTCTTGAGAATTTTACTTTTGACCTTGGTAAGATTAAGTTCTAAGACTAAAAATTTGGTCTTGAATCTATACAGCTGCTAGACTGTAAACAAATCTGACTGAGAAAGATATATAATCATAAGAATATTAGATTCTAAGGGGTATTGTTTATAACATGTAAAATTCTGTTGTGGGGTTTTTTTTCATTGCAAAATATAACAGGAAAATTATATATAGCAAAGTTTTATACAATCTTCTGTCAATATAGTAAAGATAAGGCAGTTAATTATAAAGAAGAGCTAAAATAAATGTATCTTCATTGTAAATATCACACTATAGAATGGTTACACTTGTATCTCCTCTGTTTTATTTGTCTTTATATTCCCAGACTGACTCATTGTTGGCCTTTAATATACATGTGTTAATTAAATAAAAATATCACCACATATGGCTGAAAACAAACTGAATGGGACATCAAGGAGTTTAGGAAACAAAGAATTCTTGGCCAGGGAGATGAGGGCTTCTTTGTGGAAAATGGTGTATTTGGGTTGGGTACTGAAAGGCAAATAGGTAATGACAAGGAAAGACAATATATTATAACCAGATCTGGCTTTCAAAACTTTTGCTTTTTAAATTCTAGAAAACTCTTTGAATACATTTCCACAGGAATATAAACCTAAAATACTGTTTTCTACTAGATGATCTATTTCAGCAAATAAATAGGCATTTGAATTTAAAAGGAATACTAATAGAAATTTGATCAATGGAGATACACTGAGGAGAGAACATTACTGATACAACATCAGAGAAGTAGAGAAATATAGTAGCTTTCAACTAAATGCAACCTCATTCCTATTTGGAATATTTTATGAGGTCATTTCTTGCGTATCAGTCAGTCAATTCTCTCAAAATTCAGAAGGCAAGGAAGAGAAGAACTGATATTTATATATCATCTCACCGATTATCTCATTTATTCCTACCAATGATAATATTAAGGGTTATTCTGTACCCATTTAAAGGTTCAGAAATGTTGAATGACTTGCCCAGGATAACATGGATCAGGAATTTAAACCCAGAAATAGGAATTCAAAGTCAAGGCCTTTATACCCCAATATTTAGTGTTAGGAGAAAGAATAGAGCTCAGTAATTGTTGAAAATATTTTATTTATATTTTCTGAAAAGCTAATTAAAATCTGCTTATCTTTAATAAATAGCTTCAAAGATAAATTAACCATGTGAATTAAATTAGCTCAAACTCAGGAAACAATGGAGAATTGAGAGAATTTATAAATACTAATTTTTAAGTATAATTATACTTTCCATTATATTTAAATTCTACTTAAAATATAATTCTTTTTGTTAGTGTATTTGTTCACTAAATATTTACTGAATGTCCCCAATGTGCCACACACAGTGTTAAGGACTGGATATGCAATTATGAAGGACCACATTTTTGCCCTTGAGAGGTTCATAAATTAAGACTTTCATATTTTCAAAGTTTGCTTAATGGAAAATTCGTTGCTATGGGGATCAGCATGAGGCAAATGTGAGCAGATTTAAGAGCATGGTGTGATTCTGAAGTAAGAAGACAGTTCCATAAGCCACACAGGAACATTTATCTCATTTCTTTACAATCACCCTGGGTGCCTAATGATTTATTTTAATTTGTTTCTACTAATAGGCTCTCTCCCAAACCCTTCCCTATTCTCACCTTACTTTCCTTCCCCATTTTCTCATCACTCAATCTCTACCATTCAATTGCTTTTTTGGGCTCCTGTTTGGTTTTGTGAAACATTTTTCAGGGGCCTCCCAAGGTCAGCTCTGCTGTCCCTTTCAAACACTAACGCATTCTTTTGCAAATTCTTAATCCTTGCCAGCATTAAGAATTCCTCACAAATATATATAAAGTTTTACTACTAGCAATAAATATAAGATCAACCAGGATTGGGTACATATATGTGAACAGAAAAGGGCATTTATCACAAACATATTTAAAAAATTTTTTTTGATGTTTATTCACTTTTGAAAGAGAGCAAGGGAGACAAGAGTGTGAGTGGAGGAGGGACAGAGAGAGAGAGGGAGACACAGAGTCCGAAGCAGGCTCCAGGCTCTGAGCTGTCAGCACAGAGCCTGACACGGGGCTTGAACCCATGAGCCGTAAGATCATGACTTGAGCTGAAGTCGGACGCTCAACTGACTGAGTCACCCAGGCGCCCCATATCCCAAACATATTTTTAATTAAAAAATATTTTAACTTGATCAAAAAAGTACTGTTTTTTTTTTTCAAAAATCTGCTAGCCTATGATTAGGTTGGGTGATTTTATAAAAATATACATTATTGTTATTAAAAAGAACTCCTATCTGTTGTGGCTAATCTTTTTAATGTAATTGCAAGATGCAGAATTGAAGCAAGNAATGAAAAAATATTTTAACTTGATCAAAAAAGTACTGTTTTTTTTTCAAAAATCTGCTAGCCTATGATTAGGTTGGGTGATTTTATAAAAATATACATTATTGTTATTAAAAAGAACTCCTATCTGTTGTGGCTAATCTTTTTAATGTAATTGCAAGATGCAGAATTGAAGCAAGAAAAGAGAACAAGGGGACCCAATATCTTATATTGGAAAAGAATAATGCCTTCCCAGAAGACATTTCTTTTTTTGGGAGAATGTCTCACTATATTTGCATATATTCTTCTAGGGTTGCCCCCAAAAGAGGTACCCATGAGGGTCATGTACTTCAGCTCCCCAAGGTAATTCTGGTGGTCTTTGGGTCATGTATTCCTAGAACCTTCCTTCATTTGGACCATCTATTTGAAAATATATGTAATGTATCAGTTAGAGGCCAAGAGGTGGGAAACTATAGTTGTTGAACACAAATCCATCCATATGACTGGAAAAGGACATAGTATATATTTTCTCTTGAATTTGGGCTTTTTCCATCTACCACTGACAGCTCTATGTTATTATTGCACAAATATCTGATGCCATGCATAACGTATACTCAAAAAAAATTGAGACTATATCCCATCTTTTAATATTTTTTCCATTGTACCAGGAACCTCTTAATAATGATAAAGTCATAAATCCAGATACATAGAAAGCAAATATTTTCTTTTACTTCCTCAGGTATTTAAGACTTTCTTATGCATTTAAAAAGTTGTCCCTTTCTCTAACTGAACTTATACTAACCCACACGCACAAGCACATAAACACTGAACCACAGAAGCCTGCTACAGCTTATGTCCTAATTTTGTTCTCACTTGACATTTACTGAGACAGACATTAGCCACCTTTAATGCAAAGAATCCTCAACTTTTTCCCACTAGTGTTATATTTCATTCCAAAAGATGAATCTGTAGATCACCTATCTCCATGTAGCTCTGATTCTATTGGGAAAAGAAAAAAATCTGAATTAGATGAAGAATGGAGATACCTTGGGGAGCCTGGGTGGTTCAGTCGGTTAAGAGTGACTTCGGCTCAGGTCATGATCTAACACTGTGAGTTCGAGCCCTGCATCTGGCTCTGTGCTGACAGCTCGGAGCCTGGAGCCTGCTTCGGATTAAGTGTCTCTCTCTCTCTCTTTGCCCCTCCCCCCTTACACTCTGTCTCTCTCTCTCAAAAATAAATAAGTACTAAAAATTTTTTTAAAGTAAAGAATGGAGATTCCTTGATAAAGAATGAAATTACCTTTGATGAGATGTAATAAAGAAGTCTGTTTTTTCCTAATATCACAAAGTAAATATTCATAATAGAAATGTAAGGGCAAATTATTATAGCATTTATAAAATAAGTGATCAGGTCCTAGAACCAAGAATATTCTCATGGACCCCAAGGAAGTCACAGATCATTGTCTTAGGGAAGGTATGAGTAGTAATTTTGTTTCCTATTAATTTCTCATTGTTTATCCCTTTGCCTATCCACAAATGTTTAGTCTACTCTTCTATTGCAACTTTTTCAAAACCTATTTCTAAAGAAAATGCACAGAACTAGCAAGTTTTGAATTTCAATTATATACTCAAAGTTTAGACAAAGAAAAACTAAGAAATTAAGAAAGACTTAGAAAGAATTGGAGAAATACTCAAAATATCTGTATTTCATTAGTAACCAAAAGGCACTAGTACTTCCAATCTATGTGATAATAGCCATAAAATGGTTGCTTTTATTTTTTTATTCAACAGAATCTCTTAATGCTAATTTTCTAATATTAATCTTCTCCATTATGTAAATTTACTTTCACTGGACCTTAGTACCTCATCCTTTTATGATAAATGGTAGTTTTAGTAGGCTCTCTGATTCCCTCTTTTAGGTAAGATTATAACATTGCTAATTGAGGAGTATGAGAGGGAAGGTCCATATGTAATGAGACAGTGGGAGAAGAAATGGCCAGTGCTGACTAAGAAATATCTAGTATGTGAGAAAAATGTTAAAAGAGGGCGAGTTACACCTAAAAGTAGACATATGGGATCTAGTTGAAAAAACTGAAATTATCTAGTAAGAAAATGGCTGAACTTAGACAGAGCTGGTTTTTTTTTTTTAATGTTGGAAAAAAGAAAATAAGAATTCTCTATCAATAAATGTTTCCAGACAGAGAATGACTAGAAGTTGTCATTCTATGAGAGTATATTATTTAACAATCTTTTGCTTGTAATGATAACTTAAACTCAAATTGTTATTGAACCACTGGCTCAGAAGATGTGGTCAAGTGGCACAATGATATTACCAAAGACAGACTTTTTCCATTTTTCTTCTCTCTCTGTCTTCAGTGGTATTATTTCAATTCAAACCTGGCTCTAGCTTTAATCTACACCTCTCCTTCTGGTCAAAAGATGGAGAACAGCTGCTAAGAGGAGAGACATGCTCACTTACTTATACTCAGGAGGAAGAAAGATTGTTTCTTCCAGTATACTTCTTGGAAAAACAATGCAACTTCTTTCCAAGAAATCTGCAGAAAATGTCACAGTTTGCATTTGCCCAAATTGTGTTCTGATTCCAATGGAGGGAAGCAAGACAGTTTTCACAGAGTACTCGTGCTTCTTGAACACAGGGATGCAAACAACTGGGATATAGTGAACAAGATGGCAAGTGAAAGGATCTGGAGCAATCCAATGTAGCAAATACCTGCTAGTGGGAGGTTATTCGCTTTTGCGATAGATGATGTGATTCATCCCGGTTTTTACCACTGTCCTGGGAGCTCATTTAGAACAGGGAAAATTGTGCGACTGAGGTTTTTCAGAGGAAGCTGTCTACCTGAAGTTGAGAGAGAATGGTGAGCTTTATCTACTTAAGGTCAAGGAATCTGATACCTTTAAAGCAAAGTTCATGTTCCTTTCCTTCACTGTTCCTTTCTCTTCCCACTCAACTCTCACTCTCAACACATACCTACCTACAAATAATAGGAGCACAAACCAGTAGTGTAGAAATAACTGACATGGTTCCTCTGAATCTACTCTGCTCTATGTTAAAATACACAGACACATATATGCACACAGACATACACACATATAATTTTTAAAAGGAATCTGAGAAACATACAAAAGGTAGGTGGTAGATTATGGCAAAATTCCTTTGGGCTTTTTTTTATTACATATTTTACTGTATTCTCTACATGTTTCATTATAATCTTATGCTTAGATCGTAACCATGCTAAATAGAAACATTCATTGATATTACCTTTCCATAGTTCCATGTTCAATGTACTAAAAGATATTTCTAAATTTTCTGGTACCCAACATCTCCAGCCCTTTCTTTCTCAAGAGATTCCCTGATTATGAGGTTAAAAGAACTAGATACTATACCTTTTTTGGCATCAAAGGAATTGGTAGAGCATATGAAGTAGGTTCTGCCAATTGCATGGTTCTGTTCTAGATTTTTCAATCTTAAGGTAATGATTCAGAAATAATAAGATAGCTAAAATTCATATTCTTCTTATGTTTCAAAATGATGTTTTACTTGTTTCATCTTTACAACAACTTTTTGAGGTTGAGACTTAATTTCCACATTTTACAGATACAGAAATAGAAGCCCAAAGACAAAGGTCCAACTGGTTTAGTATTAATGGCAGTCAGGTTTGAAAGTCAACTGACAAGATGGGCATTAAGGTTTGAGCATTGGTTCATTTCTGCTGCCAGCCATGTTAAAATAATGGTCTTGGTGAACAACTTTAAAACTGGATAGAATACACAATAAAATGCTGTCTAGGAATTGCATAATAGGAGTAAAAGAAAGTGATCCCTGAGGGGTGGGGGAGGTCCAGGAGGTGAGCCCATTACCACACCCCCCCACACCCCAGCTTTCTACATGGAACAATTTCCTGACTTAAATAACAAGTAGCTAGAGTTCATGCAGGGAATGAGGGTTTCACTAGATGAGAAGCGAAGATCAGAGTCTGAGACTGCTGAAGAGACTGGTATCCACAGGTTGAAGTACCAGAGAGACTCAATATTTAACAAGATGCCCATTCTTCCATGTCTAGAAATTCAGTGTAATGCCAATCAAAACTTCACCAGTCTTTTATTTATTTTTTAAACCAGTAAACTGATTCTAAATTTCATATAAAATCAAAGGACCTAGGGAATCCAAAATTTCTATTAAAAAAAAGAAAGAAGAAGAATAACAACAATAAAGTTGAAAGACTAAACCTGCCTGGTTACAGGACTTCATCGGTGGCTACCGTAAATAAGAATTTGGTGTTAGCATAAAGATCACTGAAATCTATCATAGAGTCCAAGGTGAGCCCACACATATGAGAAATTGATTTTTTTTTATAAAGATACCAAAGTAATTTAGTAAGAACGAACAGGCTGTTTTCAATAAATAGTAGAAAAACAAAATATCCACATGGGAACAAAATCAAACCCTGACTCTACCTCACACCAACACAAATATGAATTCAAAATGGATCATGGACCTAAACATAAATCCCAAGTGACAAAATTGTAAAAAAGGAAACATAGGAAAAAAATTGTCATTTACCTTGACATGGTCAATGATTTCCTGGAGAGTACACAAAAGGCACTAAACATTTTTTTAATGATAAAATGGACTTAAAATTAATTCCACTCTTTAAAAATCAGCATAAAGACAATGAAAATTCTAGCCAGACTGAGAGAAATATCTGCAGTCATACATCTGACCAAGTGCTAGTTTCCAGAACACAAAGAAAACTCTTACAAGACAACCATCCAACAAAGCAACCAAATAAAAGAGTCAAGAGACTCAAACAGACTTACCAAAAAAATGGACAAAGGCCAATAAACATAAGCAAATGGAACAAACATATGAAAATATTCTCAGTATCATTAGTTACCAGTGAAATATGAACTAAAACCCTAAAAGTATACTACTTAGCTCTCACTGAGATGGATAAAATTAAGAAGAGGGATGGTATGGAATACTGGTGAAAACCAGACTTGGAACATTGACAGGAGAACTGTGACATGATACAATGCCCTTTGAGAATTCTTTATCAACTTTATGTAAAGCATACACTTACAACATGATGCTGCAATTCCACATTTATATATTTACCCAAGAGAAATGAGAGCATGTCTATACAAAGGCCTTTACAAAAATGTTGATAGCAGCATCATTCAAAATATTTCAAAGGTAGAACCAACTCAAATGTCCATCAACAGAAAAATATATAAGCTAATTGTGATATATTTATTTTTTAGGTGAGATTAACTATTTGTTAGTAGTAGTAGTAGTAGTAGCAGTAGTAGTAGTACCATTACTATTTATAATGGAATACTACTTAGCACTAACTGGCAACTGCAAACACAATAATATGGACAAGTTCCAAAACATTCTACGTGAAAACAGCCATATGCAAGAGATGACACAGCGTATCCTTCCATTTATATGACCTTCTAAATAGGCAGAGTTAATCAAAAGTGAAAAAATATGTCAGTTTTTGGTTGGGATGTGAGAATGGAGATTGACTCTGAAGGGAATGTGCTGGGGCATGAAAATGTTCTGTCTTGATCAAGATGGTAATTACAGAGTTGTACATAGTTATCAAAACTTAATTAACTGTACGTGAAAAATGTGTACATTAATTCTATGTAAATTAGATATTTTTAAAATAAGTGGATTTAAACTAAATCCCAGCACCAGCCCTGGAATCTTGAGTCCACTCACAAAAGCACCAGGGTCTTAGAACCACTGTTCCCATGGTTTGACCTTGGCTGAGTTTGTGACTCCTTTGGTTCTTATCTGGTTGTAGAGCCTGAATTTCCAGACTCTACCTTGATTCTGTAAACTCTCCAATATTCCTCCACTTTCTTATTTTCTGCTTAACTTAATCATAGTCAGTTTCTGTTGCCTGCCTACTAATAGAACTACCTATAGATATATAACAACAGTGTGACATAGAATCTAAATAACTCCTTGGAAATTTAGGGTCTGCTCTTTATTGTCCTAGATCTTACAGGATCTATTGTCCTAGATCTTTGTAACTAACTTACTATTCAAGTCTTCATTATTACTATGTCCTCTGCCATGTTGGTTGGTTGATAGTTTTGTACCTTATAAAAGGCCCAACTACATTTTTAAGTGACATGTGAAAAAAAAATTGGTTATTTACAGCATTTTACATCGTACTTTACCTTGTATAATTCTTTCAGGGTATATATATGTACATATAGATACATATATGTTCCCAAACAACCTTGTTTTGTTCAACATGAGCATTATAAGAAGTTACACTTTAGACTTTAAAAATGTAATGAAAATATTGATTAAGAGACTAAAATTATGCCAGGAATATTACTGGGTATCTCCTTAATTTCTACTTAAGATAAAATCCAATTAAATAGCAGAGCTCTTTATTAACAGTTTTTAATTTCTTTGGAGACAATTTTCTGACCTACTAAATGTTTATTGTTTTTAAATGGTCATTGAAAAATATACGGTTTGTGTAATGTTATGTAAGTATAATGGGATTTTAAGATTATATAATGTCATGAGCTTATCATTTCTATATTTTATTTTATGTATTACAAAATAAAGGCAGTTCTTTCATTTAAATGGCATCTATGAATGTGGGAAGTTGTATTGATTTTGCTTTTTTATTTTGTTGTCTAGATAAATTTTGTAGTAAAACCAAACAAATTATATATTTAAAATAAAGGCATTTCTATAATCCTTGACTGCTATATACTTATAGTCATCATGTGGCTCTTAGAAATTTGACAATCTGTCAAAAAAAATAAATAAAACTAGTCATTAGACCAATTCCTTTCCTTTAAAACTTAGATTGCAACAATTTGAATGCCATAAAAGTAAGTCATTCTATCCCAGAAAACAAAATACATGTATAATTTCAAATAATAGGCCACAGTGTTGTGGTTCAGTCTAATAAATGTGGTAAGTAGTACACTACAATAACTGGATTCACAAGTATGGTTTTAAGTGATTATAGAGATCGCAAGACATCATGAAAATGATAAAGTAGAAAATGGACTACAAGCACGTAAAAAGATGCTCAACACCACTAATTATTAGGGAAATGCGAATCCAAACCACAATAGGATACCTCCTCACACCCATTAGGATGATTATTATAAAAAACAAACAAACAAAAACAGAAAATAACAAGTGTTTGTGAAAACGTGGAGAAATTGGGACCCTTGCGCACCGTTAATTGGACTGTAACACAGTGTAGCTGCTGCGGAAAACAATATGGCAGTTCCTCAAAAACTTAAAATTAGAAATACCGTATGCTCCAGCAATTCCATTCTTGGACACACACCCAGAAGAACTGAAAGCAGGATATTGAAGAAATATTTTACACTCATGTTCATAACAGCTGTTATTCACAACAGCCAAAAGTTGTATGCAACCAAAGTGTCCACAAACCCATGAATGGCTAAACAAAATGTAGTTTATACCTACAGTGGAAAATTATTCAGCCTTAAGAAGACTGAAAATTCTGACACATACTGCACATGGATGAATGCCGGAGGACATTATGTTAAAAGAAATAAGCCAGTCACAAAAAGACAAATACTGCATGATTCCACTTATCTGAGGACCTAGAATAATCAAATTCATAGAGACAGAAACTAAAATGGTTGTTGCCAGGGGCTAAGAGGAGGAGACAGGGAAAGTTCTTCCATTATGGATATAGAGTTTCAGTTTTGCAAGACGCAGATTTCTGGAGATTGATTGTGCTACAGTGTGAATAATGCACTTAAAATGGTTACAAGGACACAGTTTATATTATGCATAGTTTACCACATTTTAAAAAAATTCTTGAATTCTGGAACATATTTGTTCCCAAGGATTTTGGAAAAGGGACGGTGGTCCTATAATGATGAGCCATCAATTCTAAGTCAAGTAAGAAGGGAAGTAAGACTGTGAGAGGAAAAATGAGCTATAAAAGGGGAACATGGATTTAAGGTACTAACTGGGTGGGTTTGAAGCATTGATGGAATAACTGGGAAAGACACCAGGTGGTCCTCAGAGACTTAGCAGCTTGAAATTTTAATACTGAGAAGTTATGGTCTAGATTATGATCATGGGAGTGGGGAGGACAGCCCAACTATTGGAGTAAAAAGATCTAAATAATGAAACTGAGAAGCTAAGATTCATAGATCTTGAAATCTCCAAGAACGAGGGCAGGAGTTGGAGACAAAGACCAGGAGCTGCTTCTCTGTCCTCATTTCCTCCTACTCTCCAGTGAGCGTATGGTAATAAGAAGGGGAAAGGAAAACAATCACCCCAAAAGGGACCAGTATAATTGGGTTGTGGAAAAAAAAATGCTTGAGAGGGCTGCAGGACAAGTTTCTTAGGAGACAAGCAGATTTCAGTAAAATTAGAGGTGAAGTTTACATTTGGAGAAGTATGGCCCCAAGACAGGTGATTAGAAAGAAAATATGAGTTCAGAGAATAGAGAATCTACCTGTTTTATAACCAAGTCTTTAATAGATGGTAGCAGCACATTTAATTAAATCTGTAAACCATTATTGTATCTACCACATGCAAAGCACTGCACTAAAAAAGATGAAAGAGATACCTTCTTACTCTTTAAAAAAAGTTCACAAGTTTAAGCAATATCAAAGAGGTTTCACAAAGCTAACCAACCAACCAAACAAATAAAAATTAGTACCTTCTGAAAATTCCAAATTCTTATGTATTTGGTATATAGTAGGCATTGTGTTGAATAAATGAGTGTATTGAGTATTTATCATACAAAGATATTTTAAATTAAAAAAAGAGAAAATGGAAGGTTTTGAAACTGGGACAGTTGCTAGAGATGAGGAGGAAAATGGGAAATAGATATCCTAAGTGTATCAGGCTTTACATATGAAGTGAGAAAAATGCATTTTTGCTGAGCTGTGTATCTGTCCATGCTTTTATTAACCAAAGCTAATTTGATTACATATGGTGTCTAACAAAGTAAGTATTTAAGATTTAAATAAAATCTTATAGTTTTAAATATGAAGGAAAAACAGGGGCACCTGGGTGGCTCAGTCAGTTAAGCATCTCACTCGTGATATCCACTCAGGTGATGATTTCATGGTTTGTAAGATCAAGCCCCAGGTCAGCACCGAGTCTGCTTGGAATTCTCTCTCTCCCTCTCTCTCTGCTCTTCCCTGTTTGTGCATGCTCTTTCTCTCTCTATCTCAAAATAAATAAATAAACTTAAATAAATAAGAATAAAAAATAACCACAATGAATGGTCTATTCTGCTTATTCCTTTTAACTTCATTTTAGATGATGTACATACTGCTTTAAATATATTGTTCCTTTTCTTTTTAAAAAATTTTTTAAAGTTAATTTTTTGAGATAGAGATAGAGTGTGACCAGGGGAGGGGACAGCAAGAGGGGGAGACAGAATCTGAAGCAGGTTCCAGGCTCTGAGCTGTCAGCACAGAGCCCGATGTGAGACTCATACCCATGAACTGTGAGATCATGACCTGAGCCAAAGCCAAATTCTTAATCAACTGAGCCACTCTATAGTGCCCCTAAAGATATTGTTCCTTTTCAGTGTTGGTTCTAATAAACACAGTTTTTAACAGTATGACTTAAGATCAGTAATATTTTGGTTACAAAAATCAATCATCTTTAATTCTTACTGTCTGCCATTTGAAGGTGATCTCAGCTACCTTAATCAGGCCAGTCATTAGACCTTCGTGGGCACTATTTTAACTAACATTAACTGTTATTAACACAATATCAATATGTTTATTCATTTATTCACATATTTTATTTGTAACCTAATTAATCATTTTGTTCTTTCAATATAGTATTTTGTGAGTAACATTAAGTCAAGGACTAAAATGGCTTTGGAAAAAATCAGCAAATACTGCTGAAGTAGCTTGAGTGAATGCAGACTGAGAAGAATAAGGGTTATAAAATTGTTATTAAATGATTTATTAGGATCAGAATCATGACCGATGTTAAAAACTTACATATTGGAAGAAACTGTTAGATTAATTTCAAAAGATTAAGTATACTCCATA
The DNA here is from genome assembly GCF_008692635.1 of Crocuta crocuta. Classification (NCBI taxonomy): domain Eukaryota; kingdom Metazoa; phylum Chordata; class Mammalia; order Carnivora; family Hyaenidae; genus Crocuta; species Crocuta crocuta. Next base: position 1,038,165 of record NW_027531987.1, read on the forward strand.
AAGACATAAGTCCTTGGAAACATTATTGACCTTTGTCTGTCATTGCCAACATTTCTAAACTGGCATGGCTTTCTCCTGATCAATGAACGTTTAAATGCACATTGGCTTGAATAAGCAAACGAAATCCTCACCAACCTGAAACTTAGGGAAAGGTTTCTAAATATTTAATAAATGGAGGAAGTAAAAGGTAGTCTATGGGGTCCTAATGATCTCAGTCCAGGCTCCTCTCCAATAAAAATGGCCAGGGCAGTGTGGGCAGGCACTCCACAGGTTCTAGAATGTGCACAGTGTATCTGGAGAGGTCTATCTCTTTGTGTTAAGAAGTGGCATTTTGTATGTATTAAGGATTGAGTTTACTGAGTTAGTATGTTTAGAGCAGTGTACCTAGAATAATCAGTATCCTTAGTCTGTCATGATGTAAAGTTGATCTGTGGATCCCAACTATCTCACTGCATCTGAACATGTCTGTCTGTTCAGAGTAATAAGTCTATGTAGAAGGTTAGTCTGTCTGGATTGTCATTATGTTTCAGACAATGAGGATGATCATTACACTTTTGTATTTTCCCCACATTTTCTCTTCCTGGAATGCATCCAAAGGGAGACTACCATCTAGGTGAAGTGAGAGTGAGGAATTTCTTTGCTTCCACTGTCTCAAAAATGCCCTCTGACTTGTGAATCCTTTAAAGGAGCCATCACTTTGTCATCTCCCCTCACTCCGTAGAGCCTCGACTCCAGCTCCACAGAGCCTACCTATGAAGCTGCATTGACCAGGAAGACGGTAGAAGGCACCATAGGAGGCATCACCACATCCAGGCTCTAAGGCCAGCAGACATTGGTGAAAAAGCAGCGAAATGCCACCATAAACAACAAGGACAACTGATTCTGGGGAAAACAAAAAGGATATTGCAACAAATAAGGGAAGACGTTTGAATAATTCTAATTCCTTAGGGAATTTGAGAAAACATATAATGATAAAATAAGAAGAGGTTGTTATGAGAAAAGTGCATCAGAAAATAATAAATAGATCTTAGAAATTAACACTTAACGTTGTCAGATTATTATCTACTGAGTCATTTTGGTCAGATGAGGTGGGGGATGCATGAGAAATTTCTCAGAATAGAGACTAAAAAGGCAAAGAGAGAGTATAAGAAAAAAAAAGCAAAAGAAATAAAGGCTAAATTCAGATGTTCCAGTAAACACCTAACAGAAGTTTTTGAAGGCAAGTACTGTGACAATTGAACACTGTCTCTTTTCCAATAGTTAAAACAAAAGTCTTGGGACTGTGTCTTATTGGTTAACTTTAATTATAAGCCTATTTTTGAAGCAATTACTATATGGGGATATGGAGAAAAAGGAGAAGGCATGTATTTATTTGCAAATGTTACAACTGGTTTTAAAAAAAAAAGACTTAACACTCATAGATCTGAAAGCAAATGTTACCAGTTTTGACTACATGAAGGTATAGCCAACAGAAGATGAGAGAAAGAATTGGGGAAGAGGCATGTAGCAAAAAATAGAGGCCTTAATAAATGGGGGCATCAAGGGAGGGAGGCAAACCATGAGAGACTCTTGAATGCTGAGAACAAACTGAGGACTGATGGGGGTGGGGGAGAGGGGAAGAAAGGTGATGGGCATGGAGGAGGGCACTTGTGGAGATGAGCACTGGGTGTTATATGGAAACCAACTTGACAATAAACTATTAAAAAAATAAAGAAATTGGGGCATCAAGAGAGGCTTAAAGTAGCTGGAGTATGAAATGAAACATTTGTGTACATTATTTAAGAGTCCAATGATATCAATGGAAAAACTAAAGTAATAGCTTTCCTTAATTTATGAAAAAGGGAAAAGAGGAAACAGTATTAAGTAAACTGAGTATTTCCACTTCTATAGAAGGAAATTAAGAGGTAATATCTAAAACTGATAAATTATAAAAAAGCATTGTATTTAGAATTACGGTGGTAATGACCAACTGAATTTTTTTTTTTAATTTTAGTTTGTTAACATACAGTGCAATATTGGTTTCAGGAGTGGAGTTATTTAAAATAATTTTTAAAACTAGGAGAATTTTAAAAGGAAATGGTTCAAAGCTCTCTCTAGAGTTAGTTTGGGTTTGGAAAGAAATCGAAGGGGGTCTTCTGTCTTTCTTTGATTCTCTTTATGTTTTTGAAAACAATTTGAATGTATTATTTTATGATACAAATGCGTACATAAAGACATGAAAATAAAATGTCTACTTTAAAAGCTACAAATTTATAAAGCTTAATTAATTTGGATTTATTTACAATTATATCTGTATATATCTGAATTATACTACTATGTATATATGTAAACGACTTATTGTGTGAGATTGAATGCACATTTTTGCACTCGTAAGAACTCTTAAGAGTTGAAAAACCCGTCTCCATCCCAGTGGATGACAAATTTCTTTAAAGGTCTGGACTGTAAATATTTTAGGCTTTGTGGGGGAAAAAAAAATCAAGGACACCATGTAAGTACATATATAATAAGGGAGAAACAAAATTTCCACAAAGTTTTATCATCAAAATTCAGAATGAGCATGCACAGAGTACACATTTTTGTAATATAAGTCTACTAACAATGATGAGGGAGCATGGGGCAAGCTGAGGGCAAAGTACAGGCTAACAGCACACCCCACTCTCCCACCAGCCAGGTGGGGTCTGTGTGATATTCCTCGGACACTCCTGGCTACCCAAGGACAAAGGAAAGGGGTTTAAGTGCTTGCCATGGTGATGTGGGAAACAAAGGCAAATAAAAAATTAAATTCCCTTCCGGCCTACAGCTCATTGACAAGTCCCTGAAACAGGCAGGGTGACCTCCCTCTAGAAGCTCAGCTGCCTTGATGATGATGACACCCTGCTGGGGACAAAAAGGGAATCTTGGCTTAATATTATCCCAACCCCCAGGATCCTGTAAATCTACTTTATCATATAAAAATTGCTTCAGAAACTTCCTTTATCTCAACTCCCCCAAGATATATGCTGGCAATCATACTCTAAGCTTATGGCCTCCTGATATACATCTGAAGGGTTTCAAGACTGAGGTTTTACTAAATGGTAATAAATGGCATTTTCTTAACACAGCTAGCCCCTCGAGGTCCTGGAAACCTTGTTTCCAAATACCTTAGAGACTTACTCTATCCCTAACGTCCTCCCTACCTAAGGGTATATAATCAGTTCCCCATCACAGCCCCAGTGCAGCTCTTTGTGACCACAAGTCCTGTCTCCGTGCTTTAATAAAATCACCTTTTTGCACCAAAGACGTCTTCAAGAATTCTTTCTTGGCTGTCGCCTCTGGACCACCCCACCATCACCCTAAAACTTCATCAATGAGAAGAATGGAAATGTTTTTGGAGGAGGTGATAACATTTTGCTTAGGTTAGGTTCACAGTTAGTGCTCCCTATCATCACATCAACCACAAACATTCCTATGTGAAGGCAGATTCACTGACAGCCAATTAAAAAAAAAAAAATCAGAACAATCTGCAGGTTGTAGTTTGTTGAACCTCATGCCTCCATTTAGCTACAATCTAAACTTAGCCTTCTCAACTGTCTACGGTAAAGTATCAGATTTTTTTCCAGTTTGCTACAGCATCAAAACTCTGTCAAAGAAAATTAAAACTGAATTACTAGAAAACTGATATTAAAAAACACATACATAACATAACCCCTAATTTCTTTATTATTGGAATTGAAAAACATAAAGCTATCCTGTTAAACTGCTATAAAACTTTCTCAACACTACTTTTATTTTTTAGGTTTATCTAGTGGCAACATGTACTAAAGAGTTTTTTGGCTGGTACTAAGTAATTTATGCACTATTCTGGATTTTAAAAAATGTGTTCCAAATGGACTGTAATATAATTACTAACAGATATAGCACAGCAACATTTGGAATGTCCTTTTCTACACACATTCTATCAATGTTTCCTTCCCTCCTCCAATTGGACCACACATGTGTTTGTTTCCTTTGCAGGCCTAATTGGCAAGAATTTTACAGATTTCCTAGAGGGAGTGAGAAAAAAGTAGACAAATCAACCAATGGCTCTGTTGAGGCCCCTTTGGTGTTTCCTTTGTGAATTTTTCATGTGATGAACACCCTTCGAATGACCACTAAGACCCAGACTGAGTCTATCAACTCTTTTCATGGAGGCCAACCACCATTCCCTGAATTCATTACTCAATATTTTATAGTAATTGTCTTATAGTATTTTGTTGCTGTGAATGCATTTATTACTGATGACATATATCTACTGAGTGTCCTCAATTTCATTTTTTATCACAATTCTCCATTTCGTGTTTAACCAACTCAGAGTCCAATAGAATAGAAATATTACGCTTCACACTCTATCTAAATGACTCAATTACTGTATTCAGAAATTTTGACAAATGCTGCAGGTACTAACAGAATATTATTTAAGTTCATATACTCCAGCCACGCTCATCTGGCTATGTGAGTTTAAAATGAGATGGCTAAAATTTTCATTTTGCTGTGATCCTATTCCCAAATGTGTTATGCTCATTTCCTTGAGAAGCATCTATTACATATTTAAACACACTTTCTATCATTTCCTCTCTTTGTAAGAATAAAACACTTTAAAGATATAGCACACTCTTAATTACTTTAAGAAAAGAAGAAAAAGTGTGCTTCCTTTCTCCTTCTTTGTCAGGCTGCAGAAGGACGACATTCTTAAGTGAGAAATGAAAGATTTACAACTATTTAAGGCTACGATTTTTTAATGAGATGCACATTTTGTTTCTGATGTAAGCCTCCCCTCAGGGGTTCTGGAAGCACAGAGAGAAGCATTTTGTCTGCATCCCTTGCAAGCCCTCACCTGATACATTCTGGTGGAGTGTTTTTCATTTTAAGAATTATCTTTATGTTTTTTTATTATTTGCATCATTAAAACACATCTCACCTGGCATATGCACTTTGTCCAATACATAGGAGATGAAATATCTAAAGTCTATTTATGGAAACTGTTTATCTAAATATCTGGAATGTTTCCTCCAAATTATCCTGTAAATTCCTATTTTAAAAATAAATTATAAGTTAGTTATAAAATTAGTTATTGGATCCTAATTTCTCTCATACATATTGTTACTAATGACCTGACACAAAATGAAATACTTCCTGTGCTATAGCCTGTGTAAAATCATCTTCTCCAAACACAGAGTTGGAGCTCAATTGCTTTTAGCTGTTTTCATACCACTGTTGGAAAAACATAAAGATTCTTTTAAGATCAAAGAAAAGTGCAATCCCAGGGTAAACCATTACAGTGTGAAAACACTGTTGTAGAAATGTGAACTCTGATCTTAAAAGACCAGTGAAGGAAAGAGTTTGCCTACTGGATTGTGCCACAAGCAAGTTATATATTTTTATGTGTATGAATGAGCGTATTTTTTATGTGAGATGCTGAATACAATCATATTAGCCCAATGAATGAATATCAGGTAATGTCAAAAATACGTTTCACTCTGGTTAACTGTCCTATAAAACTAAGTTGATGTTTCTACAACTAATATAATTTCAAACTATGTAACCCAACATAGAGCAACCTGCTTTAAAATATTTTTCTTATAGAACATCAGGACTTACAAATACATTTCTAAACCTACTTTAAAATACCATGAGTTCTTATCAACACTGATGCTAAGGTATCCCAGGTACCAAATTATAAATAAAGAGATAAGAATAATCTTATATTCCCTACAGTAAAATGATGCTATGGGATTTATGCTTCATAGGATTTTCAAAAATAGAAAATTCTGGCTTCACAGCCTTCATTTTAAGCATCTTCCAAATATGTGCCATTTCTACAATCAGGGAGATGGTGGCTGGCCAGCAATCTGAGGCTGATGGAGATGTTCAGGGATGAATCCAACAGACCAGGTTAGGTCAGGGACCTCGTTGGTTCCAGTGAGTTCCACAGTGAACGCAGAAGATTGAGTAATCAGAGTTTCAAGGAATGGTCGTTGGCACTGAAAACCTGTACACATTCTACAATAGTAATGTGGTAATGTCATCTAAAATGTTTAATTTTTTAAATCTTGAATAATAATAACTAATATAGATTGATTGCTTACTATGTGTCAGTCACTGTTCTAAACATATTTACATATATTAATTCATTTATTTTCATAGCAACTTTATAAGTATATTGCTATTCCATAGTAAGACAGGTAATGCAAGCATGGGGAAATTAGTAGCTTGCTCAAGATCATACAACACGTAACCAGGATTTTAGTCCTGGTAGTTTAGTCCAGAGCCAAGGCTCTTAATCACTAGGTGTTATGACAAAGAAACATGTCGTGAAAAGAGTAAGTCCTTGTTTAAAACTACAGAAATGAGTCTTCGCATCATTATTACTGCTATCATTTATTTTTTTATTTTTTAAATATATTTCTTTCTGTTTTTAAAAGTATTTTGAGAGAGACATAAAGAGTCAGTGGGTGAGGGGCAGAGAGAGAAAGGGAGAGAGAGAGAGAGAGAGAGGGACAGAGAATATGAAGCTGGCTCCATGCCAAAAGCCGGATGTGGAGCTCGAACACAAATTGTGAGATCATGACCTGAGTCAGTTGGATGATCAACTGACTGGGCCGCCTAGGCTCCCCTATTTATTTTTATTTTTTTAAGTTTGTTTATATATTTTGAGAGAAACAGAGACAGCCCAAGTGGGGGAGGGGTAGAGAGAGGGAGACAGAGAATCCTAAACAGGCTCTGGGACACCAGCTCAGAGCCCGACAAGGGGCTTGAATTTGCAAAACTGAGATCATGACCTGAGTGAAACCAAGAGTCCAGCGTTTAACTGACTGAGTCACCCACGTGCCCCTTGTACTATGATTTAAATATTGGGTAGGTTTGGGTTCCAAGTCATACTTCTGCTACTTATGAGTTCCGCCACCATTATCAAATGTCATTACCTTGTTGAGACTTATAGTATTTCATTTTGTAAAATGGTGCAATACCTATATTGCAGTTATGAGATTGTTATTTTTGTTAATTTAAATATAAACCACCAGCATAGCTGCCTGGCACATACCAGGTACTCTACAAAGGGTATCTATATTAAAAGGACGATAGTGAGAACAATAAATGCACACTAATGTATGTTAAATTGTTTACCAAGTGATTAGGTAGGTACACTCTGACCACAAATAAATGACATAAATGCCAAAGTAGCAAAAATCTCAACAAAATATTTCAAACAACCTGTTAGGTCATTTTTTTTACAAAGCCCTTCAGACAAAGAATTTTGCTGCCGTAGAGCACATGGGGCTCAGTGGGCAATAACTGAGGTCCTGAGAGAGGACTGGCTTCAAACTTCACATCTTCAGTATGAAAACAGGGAGTCCATGAAATATGTTCCATATGTGCTTGGTGCTGATGTTTATGCAAAGTTTTGGTGATCATTCTTCTTCATTGAAGATTGGCTGAAAATATGGATATGCAAGTAGCATATGTGTGCAGAAACTCAAGAGATGATGTTTATGTGATGAAAATAACCTGTGTAAGATGGAGATTTTGATGCTAGAATCTCAAAAGTTCCAAATTTGGCCATTCTACCATTAGGCAATGGTTCCTAATCTGCCAGTCCCAACAATCCCCAAGAGGGATTCTACAGCTACATCAGGTACTCATTCTACAAATACACCAGGTATCATTTTCAAAGGAATCACAAGCTGCTATTCTGAATAACAGACTGCCAAGTAACTTAAGAAGTTTGCTAAGGTCATACTAGCTTGTGTGTGTGTGTGTGTGTGTACTGTGTATATAAGTTGTTATTTCTCTGCAATAAATACCCAAGACTGATTACTGGATCAAATGGTAAGTGTATTTTGTAATGATTTAATTGTTAACAGACTTTTTTTTTGGAGCCATTTTAGGTTCACAGGTACAGACAGCTCCCATATCCCCACTGCCTCCACAATGTAGGGATGCTCCCATGGTCAACACCCTGCAGCAGAGTTATGACCGATGAATGTCATGTTGACAATCATTATCATCAGAGCCTGTAAATCACATTAGGGTGCACTCTTGGTTTTGGACATTCTATGGGTTTTGATTAATGTATAATGACATATCCACCATTTGTAGGATCATACAGCATAGTTTCACCACCCTAAAAATCCTCTGGGTTCATTCTATTCATCCATCCCTCCATATGAACGCCCGATAAACACCAATCTTTTCACTGGTTCCACAGTTTTGCCTCTTCTAGAATGCCATATAGCTGGACTCACACAGTATGTAGCCTTTTCAGATTGCCTTCTTTCACTTGGTAACAGGAATTTAAGTTTCATGGTTTGATGGTTCATTTCTTCTTATTGCTGATTAATATTCCATTGTCTGGATGTACCACAGTTTATTTGTCCATTCCACTAATGAAGGGCATCTTGATCGCTCTGAAGTTTTGGCAATTATGAATAAAGCTACTATAAAGTTAATGTGTAAGTTTTCATGTGGATATATTTTCAATTTATGTGGATAAGTATCAAGGAGTCTGATAACTGGGTCATATGGCAAAAGTCTGTTTAATTCTGTAAAAAACTTTAATTTTGTATGTAATTCCAAAGTGGCTGTACCATTCTGCATTCCCACCAGCAATGAGAGAGTTGCTGTGGTTCCATATCCTCACTGGCATTTGGTCCTACCAATGTTCTGGATTTTAACTATTATTATAGGTGGGTATTTGTGTCCTGTTTTATCGTAGTAGCTTTTATTATTATATATTTTTTCAATACATAGAAGAAAAAGTATGATAACTTAATCGTGTGGGAAAACATAAAATTTTGATGTGAAAGAGGCGTCCTGATATTCACAAAGGTTGGGAAGCAGCTAATAAGAGGACCCGGATGAGAAAAAATGTACATTTCAAAGTATGTGTGTAAAAATGTCCCACTTTACCTTCTGGCTGTACCCTGTTCCTTTGCCTAAATTTCAAGTGCGGCCCATTAGGCCAGGTTGTGCCTCCTATTTCCTCTCTGGTTCACATTCTCTATCAGCACATACTGAAAATCAACACCATCTTTTGGGAGAGTAAATTTCTAAAACTGTACCATAGGACACTTAATGTACTACAAGATGTCATTAAGGGTTCTATGGGGAAGAAAAAAAAAAGATTTCATATGTTTGGCCAAAGTAGATTATTATAGTTCTCACTCTCCCCTCCACAGAAATACACACAATCCAATACCCCATTAAGGGGTTTGAAAAGTTTTAGAATAAAACAAATAATAAGCTAGCATTATAAACTTTTTATATGAAGTATCTATTAACATGAAAGGGGTCCCATAAGTGACGAGGTGGGGAAGGAGAAATATTCATCTGACAAAGTTTTCTAGAAAACATTTAATGATGAAAAGAACTGCATATCAGGGTTGCTGTCCTTTCTGAGACAAAAAGGGTAATTTCTACATTAAAGATTTAAAAAGGTGAAGGTAAACAGTGGAGTGATGGGTAAAGAAGTCAAAGAATGTAGACACTTGTCTTTACCTAACCTCTTCAGATCTTCAGTAAAAGTACTTAAAATCAGGAAAGTGTCCATGGTAGTGGGTTTCCTAAGAAAACAGTGAAGGACAGACCAACACACAGTGGCCACAGAGACGACCTGTATGGACAAGGCACTGAAGATTCTGTGCTGCAGTCCTCAGAGCCACAGACTGCCATGTTCATTCAGTTCTCTGAGGGGCAGCAAGAAGCAAGAGTTGTGCTGATGTGTAGTTAACCCAGGGAGCTCCACACTCAGGTATCCTAAAACGCTTTAGAATGTAATATGATAAGATGTAAACAAAATGACCCAGGTCTTTTTTTCTTGGGATGGCTTAAAATAACCATGCATTCAATTCATCAACCATCTTAATTTACACATGGCTAAGGCACACAGAATCCTAGATCTTGACCCATACTTTTCTCCAGACACAGACTAAAGAAATGATTTTCCGGTCATTAGAACTGAAGTTTTTATCTTTGTCTCAATATCCTCTCCCTTTTATATCCCTTTATAAAAAGCTATTTCAAGAAAAGAAATACCTTAATAAAGCAGAGTTCTGTAAAATTGGCTTTCTTGATATTAAGTAAGCTTTGTGTGCTTATAATGGATGATGATCAGCATGAAGTCAGCTGGTGGTCGCACAGTCTGTAACTGAATGATGTGTAATTAAATAAAACTAATAAATAAGGAACCAAACCATCTCCCCCCCAATAAGTATGAGTCCACAGGATATCTTCTGCAAAATAGACAAGAGGTGGTCTCTTAACACACTAATTCTTTAAAAAAAAAATTTTTTTAATGTTTTATTTATTTCTGAGAGAGAGAGACAGCGTGAGCAGGGGAGGGGCAGAGAGAGCGGGAGACACAGAATCAGAAGCAGGCTCCAGGCTCTGAGCTGTCAGCACAGAGCCCGCTGCGGAGCTCGAACCCACAAACCATGAGATCATGACCTGAGCAGAAGTTGGACGCTTAACCTATTGAGCCACCCAGGTGCCCCTTAACACACAAATTGTTAAGACCACTTGGGATCTATTAACCCTAAGTACTAGAGACAGAAGCAAGGAATCCGAATGTTAACACTTTCCTCCACCTATTCTTCTTGAGTATAATTTGCTTGGAGAAGCACTGGGCTAGGTCCTCACAGGTTATAAACCTAGGTACGGAAGTTACTTAGAATGCAATGAGAATATGTGGGAATGAAGAAAAACTTGCTGGAATTATGGAATTTTAGGGCTGAAAGGGTCTTACAAGATCATCTAGTCCAATCTATGCTTTTATAGCAGAGAAAAATATGTCATTTCCTCAGGGTTCCTGAGTTCAGTTGAGCATCCTTTTCCTTTTAAAATGACATTTAGCCTAGGAATTGAAGACAGTGGAAAATCTGAAAGTAGAAAGGAAAGAAACAGATCTCTGAAAAAATTCAACAGACCCATTTCAGAGAAAAGTCCTAATCTTCCAAGATGCACTCAGATTGGACTTAAAATCTTTCAAAAAGATTTTTAATCCATAAATTAGCAAGAAAGCTTTGTTTTAAATATTGGCACTGCCTTAGAAAACATAACTACATATGGAGGGTAACCTCAATCATGAATATCTAATTTCTTTGACCAGCAAATTATAGAATAAGTAATCACTTTCTAATTTAAAGATTCCTCTTGTTTCATTCATTCAGAATTCAGACTTTAAGCCAGTCTGTGAATGCCAGGTTCCTGTTCATTATAAACAATTTATCTTAATTAGCCTGAAAAACTCTTCTAACAAGAAATAAATTATTGAATGCAAAAAGCAAGTCTGTGAAATGTTTAATGTTCATTTAAAATCCTTTTCAAAACAAATGGCAGTTGAGAATGCAGAAGGTTAGACAGAGAACTTTTGTTGCTGGATTGATACCAAATCTTCCTCTGGTTGCATGCAGGTGTGGTACTGTTTACTGAAAAATTTATTGTAACAGATCACGTCATTATAATCATGATGGTAATCAATATTTATTAAGGATACAACAAAAATTCTGTGATTAAAGGCCATTTGTTTCATCACAACAGGACCATTGATTTATTACTGGGTAAATTGTTACAAACTGCTCACTTTGGGGCAGGAAAAACATGGATGTATGAATTTGGAGATGAAGGCCAAATCTCCTTTCCTGGGTCAAATTCTCAGAATTTAAGGAGAGGGCTGAGTAAGGCACATGTACAAAAGGAAGTCCTCACAAAGTCTGACACTGTGATCTGATAGTATCAGTTCCGGACATTATTCCACCCAAAGCTACTCATTTCTTCATTTTTCTAAATTTATGTGCCTTTGGGCTCTATTATAGACTGTTCCAAACAGCACAGAAACTGCACTGTTCCCTTTCTGTGATTCCATAAGGCACTCCTGGCTACTGTGCTATGTGATAGGAAGAGAGTGGGAGATGTTATAGTGGCTTCCTCTTGTCGTTTGTTTTTGTTTTTCTTTCAGCCAAAACAAGAGTGTCAAATCTATTCTAGAGGCGGTGGGTGGGGGGCAGAGTGGGAGAGTCATGCAGAGACTGGATGCATGGACATTTCACACGGAAAGGAGGTTCTTCCCTTGAATAGATACTCCCTTTTTAGCCACCTCATTCCAATAAACACTGTCACACTTCACAGCCACCAGCTGGATCTTCCCACTCCCCATTCAAATTCCAAACAGTTAGTGCAAACAAATATTTTTTTCGAGACAAATTCAACTGGTCTAGTGTAAAACTGCTTTGGGCTCATCTCCAGGCCAAACATATTGGCTCAGGGAAATCTCTTTGCTGTCAGACAAAGGCTGTTACTGTAATTCTCATTCAGAGTTGTTCTCAGAGGATTGTCTCAGCTGATCAGACAGGGTGAGTCAGATAATCTCAAGGAAAGAGAAGGGAAATACCACCCACCCACTCCTTGAAAGTTTCATATGTAAGACTGTTCTCCTTGGCCCTGGAATCAGGGAGGTGGCCACAGCAGCACTTTCTCTTTACAGTGCACTGGGCAGGAAACACTACTTTTGTTTCCTTCTGTCCAGACTGTACATTCCCCAAAACTCTCCTTTTTAGAAGACAAAGCTGTCCAGGAATCCCAAATACAGCCAGCAGTCGCTCCTGTTCCCAAGAAACCTAACTGAGTGATCCCTGAGGGTAGGAGTCTGACTCTGGTCTAGAGTTGAGTCAGGTGGCAAAGTAAAACCCATCATGAAGAAACGTGCCAAAGCCTTTTTCTTGTTCTGACTTTCAGTCCCATGCATCTGAGTTCTTGCTACCAAATATCCCAACTAAAAGTGAGAAATTCAGACATGAAAATTCTGCTCATGCAAAACCAAAATCTAGAAGGAGCATACCTTTCCTTTATTTTCAGACGTTCAGTCTGTAAGGTCTCAAGTTTATCACCCAATCTCCAGTCCCAGTCTTGAGGCAGACAATGTATTGATTAAGAGGTTATGCTCTAGAGGGAAATGGCCATGATTAGGATTTAATTCAATGTTGGGGCGCCTGGGTGGCTTAGTTGGTTGAGCGTCCGACTTTCGCTTAGGTCATGATCTCGCGGTTCGTGGTTCGAGCCCCGCGTCGGGCTCTGTGCTGACTGCCAGCTCAGAGCCTGGAGCCTGTTTCAGTCTGTGACTCCCTCTCTCTCTGACCCTCCCCTGTTCACGCTTTCTCCCTGTCTCTCTCCTAGAAATAAATAAAACATTAAAAAAAAAAAGTATTTAATTCAATGTTGCACTTACCCCCTTGCTTTACGTCACTTAACATGATTAATTCTATAAGCTATGATTTCCCACTCAATGAAAGGAAGCTAAGAAAAATATCTGTAGGATGAAATAGTAATAGAATTAAAAAATATGATTTATAGAAGCCTCCTATACAGCCCATGATTAACAATCAATAGACTTTACCTACACAAAAAAAGAAAATTAAAGATTTATTTTTAACTAACAGTGCAAAGAGTAATTTCACTGTTATTTTTTGATACCCTAGATAACCACATACAAAAAAAAAAAAGAGAAAATGTGCTTAACATAGGAGCCTGATTTTATTACTATTCAGGTATTATTTTTTACAAGATATTTTCCTTTATTAAAAGTTAGGTATTTATCAAAAATGCATGTGATAGTTTATATCAGTTTTATGGACAACTTTATCATAAGCATCTTCTTGGGGGCCACAAAGTTGTAATCACCAGCATTATTAATGGCTATCTTATATGCCACTAAATGGGTCATTTGATAGATATATAATCATTCACTATTGTTGTCTAAACAAGTTGTTTCCAGGGCCTAAAAAATAGAAAGCAGAGTTTGTGACTAATATTTTTCTGCAGATAGCTTTTCCCATGTATTTCCATATTTCCCACATTTATCTTTACATTCATAGGGCAAATTTCAAGAAGAGGAATTACCTAGTCACAGGCACAACGTTTTTACGGCTTTTGATGGTCGCTACCAAGTTGTTTCCTGAGTGCTGAGACAGTGTATGACAATATTAGTCATGCACTGTCTTACCACCATTGGATTCATGCTAGTTTTAGTCAAAAAATGTTAATGGCATTAATCAATCAGCATCTTTGCCTTAATTATCTGCTTTTGTCAATTAGAGAAAGAAATAGAGAAAAGTATTAAGTTAAAGCTCCTTAATTTTAAAAATAAATATTGGAAAAGCTATTAGGATCTAAGCTTAAATCTTATCTGGCATGAGACTTGACACCTTTATCTAGATACCATTTTGTTTCAGTTAATACAATACATGTAAGTGGGGGGGGTACACTTTTTCCCCCCTCGTCTCAAAAAAAGCTTGGCATACCCTAAGTTCCATATCACTAGACCATCTTTAACCTACCTTTTTTTCTATGAGACCAAGTACATGTGACTATACACAATTAAAGTACCCTCAAACACTTAGTTTGACCTTGGAAGGAAATTTGCATTGGGAAGGTTAGAGCACATAGGTGGGGCTACCTTGCTGAAATGGTTTTAGTTTAACGAATGATAACCTATCAATCCTGTCATCTGGATACCCTCATTGTTGCTTCTATTTGTCATGTACTCACCATAATATAATTCTAATACCTCTGAGAATATTTTTGGAAAGTGTGTATTTGTTGACACATTTGATCAAGGAAGTATGCACTGTATCTCTATTATGATGTAGTCAACAGGGATAAACAATAAACAGAACTAGTCTCTGCCCTGGAAAAATTCATCCACTTACCTATCGGCTGGCATGGGCTAAGTTTGGGACAATCCCAGTCATGGAATATTTCTTGGGTACCAGTCTGATTCTCCATCTTCTAAAATATACTACATTTCTTGCCTAAATGGGCCACCCGATAAGTAAATGGATCTCAGTCAATTCATCCATACGTGATGTTAGACTCTTCATAAATTATCCAGGCTCCTACTATTAACAAATATTGATACTTCCTTGTTCTCTCTTAGACCACATGAGCTCCTTTTCCTTGACATATGAGGTCTGTTTGTTAAATTCTGGGCTACTTATATTGAAGCAATTGAAAACATGAACATAGTGAAAGCACTCAAAATATATGTGAAAATATAATATTGGTGCCTACCACATGGAATTTTTGTGAGAGCGGAAAAGAAAGAATGAATACATATCTGTAAGTTATCTATGTATCTAGATCTATGTAATTTGACACAGTCCTGGCTTACAGATAAAACAAATTCTACGTAAGAAGCAGTAACAGCAGATATGGTCTTCATCATCAACATCAAGATAACAGGACCCCTGCAGCCAATTTCAAAAACAATTCGAGGGCGCTTGGGTGGCTTGGTCAGCTTGGTTGAGTGTTTGACTTTGGCTGAGGTCACAATCTCACAGTTCATGGATATGAACCCCACATTAGGCTCTGTGCTGACAGCTCAGAGCCTGGAGCCTGCTTCAGATTCTGTGTCTCCCTCTCTCTCTGCCCCTCCCCCTGCTCATGCTCTCTCTCTCAAAAATAAACAAACATTTAAAAAACTGGGCATTTTTTTTCAAAATTTTAAACATAAAACTATCATGTCACATGGCACTTCCAGTCCTAGGTATCTATCCAAAAGAAATGAAACATATATCTACACAAAGACTTGCACACAAATGCTCATAGCAGCATTATTCATAATTTCCAAAACCTGAAAACAACCAAACTATCCATCAGTTGGTGGATGGATATGCAAACTGTGGTATACCCCTATGATGGGATGTTACTGGGTAAAAAAAAGAATGAGCTACGGATGCATGCTGCATCATATATGAACCTCAAAATCATCACGTTGTGTGAAAGAAGCCAGACACAGGGATGACAGACTTATGATTCCATTTATATGAAATGTCCAGAAAAGGCAAATTTATAAAGGTAGATAGTATATTAGCAATTGCCTGGGTGGGGCCTGAGGGTGGGAAGAAGGTTCAATTGTAAATAGACAGGAGGGATCTAGTTGTGATAAGGAAATGTCCTAAAACTGACTTGAGTGATGTTAATGTCACTTGTCAAAGTGACCAAAAATCATCAGATTGTATACCTGAGATGGACGAAGTTTAGGATATACAAAATACACCACAATAAAGCTCTTTAATAAAAAGATAAAAGAACTAGGGCCAATATATGCCAATTTCCTCATTGCCTCTTTTATATATGCTGTGTCCATTAGAATTGCATTTACACAGTTGAAGTTAGGACTGAAAATTGTATGATCCAGTTGATTACCTAACCTAACCAATATGGATAATTTAGGTTTGGGGTGATTTTTAGATTTTGAACGATATACTCATTTGTCAACTATTTTCTAGATCACAGAAAGCTGTATTCCATGCATAAATATGATGGCAATCACATATCCTGTAGCTCAAAGGATCCAGTCCTTCTTCAAACACACATACGTGCACCTACATAAGACAGCCATCAGTGCCAGAAAAAAACTAGGCCTAACCTTTCCCTATTCACACAGCATTGTCTCCATGGGGTTCTCTTGCCCCATTAAAAAGCCAGCCCAAGCCAAGCTCCTCAAACCTCAGTGTCAGAGGGTTTTTTCTCTGGCATCCACCCTTACTTGTTCCCAAATTGTTCTCATTCTTATCTTCTTTGCTCTCAGTCTGATATGCCAGATTCTGAACTCCCACCTATGGGAACCCCGATCTTGATTCCTGACCTTGCACTTATTGCTTAGAATTAATCTCTCTCACTCTGAATTGCTTGTCTCCTGTATATCTGTCTCTGGTAGAAAACCACAGCTTAGGTCATTTCACATGCAATTCTGACCCAGATCTTTTGGCTTCTGCCCCCATCCCTCTCTCACCACTTCTTAGCCCCTTCAAAGAGATCACCTCTTGTTTTCCATACACAAAGCATTTTATCTGCACACCTACTATTAAACTTAACACCTCCTATGATGTATTAAATATATTTATGTAGTGTCATAATTCCAACCGTTTCATCCTTACTAGATGTCCCTCACAGTATTCGACAGAGAGCTTTGCTCATTTAAAAAAAAAAAAAGTATATTTTTGGATGAGTACTATTTGATTGAAATATCTGTTACAATCGTATGAATGGGTTGGCTCTGCAGTAGTTCATCCCAGGTTATCAGTACAGTATGCATAAATGGTGGGTTTACTGCTGGAAAATATTACCATCTTATGTCCTTAAGGTATTTCAAAAGGTGTGACAACAAGGCATTTGAAAAGGTGTGAATTTGTCCCAAGTTTTGAACAAACCAGAGAAAAGTTAAAGCATTATAGTGGCTTATTAATGTTAACTTTTTTATACATACTTATTTTTTAGTTGTGAGAAAATGGATCTTTGGGGGTCTTTGCAAAAGGACTGGCTGGTTTTAAAAAAAACTGGAAAGTTGGTCTCTCACAGCAGAGTGTGGAGATACACAAATCTACACCTAGAGAAAAAAAAAAAGCCAGCTTCCCCCTCCATCTCCACTGTGTTATTTCTTAATGTTTCACTTGGCACCACAAAGGAAGTCTGATGTCTCTGAGGTGAGTTGCTAAGTGGCCAAACCACTCTTCAGTGCACTATAACTTGACATAATATTTGCTGCCAGCTTTTTGTTTAAAAATGCCATCAGTTTAACATTAGCTGAAAAAGTAATTATTCTCCAGTTTCACTGAGCTATTAAGAAAAAAAAAAGTTCATTGAAACTCTAGGAGATGAAACACTGTGCTTTCAGGACCTGTTGGAAGCCTTTCAGCAATTCAGAGCAGAAAAACATAAATTTATTTTTTAAGAAAAAGATTTAGGAACTTTATTGAGTGGAAAGTGAGAAAATTAATCAATCTAAGTCTCAGAAAAGATAGTTTGGATCAACAAAATTCTGCAAACCCTACTTATATCAGATTCTTTCCATATATTCCAGAAACTCAATGCCATTTACTGCTACAGAATCCTTGGGTTAGGGGCATGCACACATGTACTTAAATCAAATACACTTCACATTAGTTTGAACTATGAAATGCTATAAATTACTCTAATGACTAAACATTTCTTTATATCCAGTCACCGAGTGTTATTGAGCATATAATAAGCCAGTAGAGATTAAGGGCTTGTGGGTACAGGAGAGAGAAATGAAAGAAACTGGGCCAGAGATCTCTACTTGTAATAACATTCCCAGTTTAGTTATGAAGACTGAATGCATCATCCAAATAATGACTGAGGAAAGTCTTGCCAATGTATGTGGCATAAAGTGAGTTTATAAAAATTTGAGAAGAAAGGGATACGGAGTAGAGAGATTTGCAAGCTTATGAAGACTGCAGACTGCTTTCAGAGATAACAATTTAAAAAATGAGAAAATATGGTTGTGGGCTCTGCATCTTATTTGCTAGGCAACTTTAACCAATTCTTTTCTCTGAATCCTAGCTAAACAGAGCTAAAGGCACTTTGCAAACTGTAAAAGATTGCTCAAATGTTAGTTATTATTTAGAGATTACCCCCTGCAGCTTTAAGCAGAAAAGAATACTTTTTGAGTGAATTGTAAACATATAACTATACCTTTTAATACTAACATCTTGACATTTTTATGAAACGTTTTAATTTGTGTTTCACTATTGTGTGTTACTCAGTAATTTTAAGATGTATGATGAAAAAGAAAGAAAAAATCTAACTGAAAGAATGTTGCTAAATGAATTGATACTGTTACTGCCTCATTTTTATAACTGAAAAAAGAAAAAAAGATAAACACCCTTAACACTCATCCATGGGGCTTGAGAGCTAATTAAACATAAACTGTTTGGCTATTATGGAAGATAATATTTTAATCTACTGAAAACTATTATACTAAAGAAGTTTTAATTTCAAAGTACAGAAAGCAGTAGTCAGCACCAAAAAGTTATTTTATTTGTTGATATCTGCAGTTTTAGATTTCATTTGCTGAAACAGAAAATGAAGAAAATAGAGTATACAGTAAAGAAAGAGAATATATTTCATAAGATGCTTTATCTTGCAATATTTTATTGGCACAATTAAGCACAGAGTTTGTGAATAACAGAATTAGTATATATTGACGGTTTTGCAGTTAGACTATTTTTATCAACTGCTATTTATTCTGGGAACATATAAAGTAACAGATCTGAACATCACATAGGCAAACAACTCTTTTTAAGTTTATTTATTTGAGAGAGAGAGAAAGAGAGAGAAAAACTTGAGTGGGAGAGGGGCAGAGAACGGGAAAGAGAATCTCAAGCACGTTCTGCACAGTCAGCACAGAGCACAATGTGGGGCTTGAACCACATTGAGCAACTGTGAGATCATGACCTGAACCAAAATCAAGAGTCAGATGCTTAACCAATGGAGCCACCCAGGTGCCTAAGGCAAACAAAATGTTTTAAACCTTATGTATTACAAGATAAATATGGAAAGGGAAATAAAATATAAATGAAGATGTAATTCTTTTAGGAACTTCCCTTCCTTTGCAAATCTTTGTCCTTAGAATTCCACCAACCTATTAAAGAAAAAACGTTTCTTTGTTGCCTTATAATCCCAAAACCTTGATTTCTTTTCTAAATATTATTTCCTAGAAGATTTAAAGGGAAAGGTAAGGATAAACATAAAAATAAGCTTTTCTTTAGATGGAATTATTTTCATACTTTCTATTTACAAAAGAAGTTGTAGAAAGAAACACTTAATAAAATATGATAGTAATGAGACTAATATAACCACTAGAACAGTGGTTTGATGCATGGATCTTTATATGGTGGCAAAATGCATTGTACAAATAGCATCCCCAATACCATATATACTACCATCCCATACAATTTTGTGATCATTTCACTGATAGGGCACAGCACTATTTCCAAAGATAGTGTGAAAGTAATAGACATAAAGCAAAGACAGGCCCACTGAAGGCCTTGAATGTTGGGATCTAGTTACAGAAGCTTGAGAAGGAGACGCTCTGAATATCAATGGACTGTTCATGGTTGACACATTCGCAAATGTGTCTTACAGGTCTTTCTAACTGTAGCGTAGACAAGACAGATTTCATTAATGACTTCAATTATTCACCCTTCTCTGTATCCACCTTCCTTACCCTGTGACTTTGCAATTCCTTACACAACAGATGACTCAGTTCAGCAATGTGACCAGCTCTAGCCACAAGAATGAAATGGAACTCACATTGTGCCTGAGCTTCAAGAGGCCTTGCATAGTTCTGCTTGCTCTTTTGTGCTTCTGCCAGCCAGCCCATGGGCCCCAGGAGGAGGATAAAAGACTCACAGAACAGAGTCCCACTCAGGTACTCCAACCCAACCAAGCTAGTCAACTTTGGACCTGCTGCATATATGTGAGCTGAACTAGAACTGCCCTTCCTGTCTTATCTGCACCCATTAATCCTGCAAACAGGTGAGGGGGGAAAATCATTGTTTGAAATCACTGAGTCTGAGTGCTTATTGCATAGCATTTTTGTGTATGTGTGTGTGACAACATGCAACCAATATGAAGTAGCTAATCTCAAAATAGTGGTCTTTCCTGTTTCTAGGGCCTCTTTAGAAAAAAATCATGCTTTAGCATACGTATATAAGTCATGCTCAATCTTAAGATAGAGTACAAATGTAACTGAATGAATTGATCAATCAAATGCAGAATAGAAAAAAAATTCTGTTTCACAATAATAAAAATATAAGAAACTCTCCAATTTCCATATTCTCTGAAACAATATGATTTCTGTCATTATGATTTTGCAAATGATATATTTATTTATATTTATTACACTTACTGAATTAACTTCTTTAAGAAAATGTATTTGGAATCAAATGGATATCCCCATGCAATATTTTCATCACATTCCATGTGTGTACATAAGTGCATGATTTTTCTTTCATATTTAAAATATCAACCACAACCATTTGACTATTATGAAGAGCTTTAAGACTATCCAGTGATTAATTTTTCTCTTAAGAGAACTTAATGTAAACTTGTCCTTCACTTGATGGTGGGATAAAAGAAGAACAAATTATGTTTCTCTCTTTTATCCCTGCCTCCTTCAATGTCCTTTCCTTTATTCTTGTCTGTCTCTCTTTAACCAAATTTGTGAGCCAAAGCTGGCAAGCACACTCAGCAATTGTTAAGATGTCAATGTGCATTTAACCCTCAAAGGAGATATCAAAAGGGTATACTAAATTTGTTACAATGACTTGATCCATATTCCTTTGGTTTAATTATCTAAACCCTAAATCACAAAGTGTAGAGAAAGTAAGAGTATTTTTTAGTCACTTTGGTAATTACTTTGCCCTTCTTATCTCTCTCTCTCCAACTCTGTCTCAAGTCTATTTCTCTCTCTCTCTTCTCATCCCAACCATATTCCATCATTTTTTTTTTACCTTGAATATTATTTCCCAAATATACTTCCATACATATTCTAATATATATATGTAGATATGAGGCTTTAGTGCATGAAGGTGCCCCTTACAGCACTTAGCATAAATGAGATTTTTAATAAGTGCTTGTTCTACTATGAATGAATGTTGTCTTGGTATAATTGGCCTAGAATTCATATTGAAAGTCTTTGTGTTACCAAGGTTAATCCTTTCCTATTCACAAACTTCTTGAAAAAGTGATGACTGGCATCAAATACAAAGTTCTGAGATGTTGCATCTAAAATTGTACTCTGTATTTATTAAAGTCTTAGCAAAATTTCAAAATAAATATATACATACTAAGACTAATAGAATTAGTACGATATTTAACAAAGGAATCTTAATGTATAACTATGCTTTCTTCAACTTTATAAGAGCAACAAAAGAATTACATAGAAATTCTACAATACTTCCTGTTTTCCTTTTTTAATATTAGCCTAACAACTTGTAATTTTGGTATTTTTACTTGTTTCTCCAGCAAGACTTTGAGAACACCCATTTCACTTTTCTGTTCTTAAATTCTCAAAGACACAGAAGCTTTCCAACCCTGTGACAATGTGCCAGAAAGAAGTAAAAATGATACTGCACATGATATGCTTAATACTGAAACCTGAAATTAATCAGAACTCTACTTGAATAAAATAAAATCCATCCAACCAAGAACACCTAAATATTATACCTATACAGTCATGGAAACATCAAAGACCTTCAAAAAGCTAACAGACCTAGTGTTGACAGCATAGTATCATACAATATGTCTGGGAACTCCAAGGTTCTAATGTCATTAAAGAAGTACCTCCATGAATAGAATTGGAATGGTCAAGTGACCAGCATTCTTGAGAAAGTGGTAAATTACCTGAAGGTTACTGACTGAAGTTGCTCCAATTGTTACCTATGTATTTCCTTCAGTTTTTCTTCACAAAAGGGAATTAGAAACGTGTAAACTCTTTAGAATTTTACATTTGAGTATGGAAGAATCAAGACTTAAGCAAATACTGAATGAAACAGAATAGATTTGTTGCTGAGATCATGCTTGTAAATCATAAATGTTTTTAAATTTTTATTGTTTGTTAGCTATAACCCTGTTTTTTTTCTTTTAGTGGTTGCTGTAAGATTTTTGATAAACATCACAGTATAACTTTAAATAATATTGCAGCACTTTGCATAGACTGTAAGAATCTTACAAAATTACATTTCCAACCATCCCTGCTCCCTGACCTCATCACTTGGGCTATGTTTTCATGCCTTTTACTTTAGTTTCTATGTGTTTTAGAAAGCCCAAAATATGTTGTTATTATTATTATTTTAAAATTCATTTTATAAACATATTTTACAAACAAAAGAGTATTTTATATTTGCCTACACATATACCATTTCTGTCATTCTTCATTCATTTGTGTAGATTTAATTTTTCGTGAAGTATAATTTTCCTTTAGCCTGAAGACTTACTTTAACATTTCTTACATAGCTGGTCAGCTCCTGGATGATTCTCTCAGTTCTTTCTTGAAAATGTCTTTATTTCACTTTTAATTTTGAAGAATATTTTTGCTATATATAGAATTCTAGGTTGAGAGGGACTTGCTCCTGCTGTTTAAAGACTTT
Organism: Crocuta crocuta; assembly: GCF_008692635.1. Taxonomy (NCBI): domain Eukaryota; kingdom Metazoa; phylum Chordata; class Mammalia; order Carnivora; family Hyaenidae; genus Crocuta; species Crocuta crocuta. Next base: position 1,061,129 of record NW_027531987.1, read on the forward strand.
AAAGACTTTAAAGATGTCTTGTCTTACTCTCATTGTTTCTGACTAAAAGTCAGCAAGACTGCTCCTCTTTGTTCTTCTTTGATCTCTCACTGTTTCAAGAATTCTCCTTATAACTGGCTTTCAGTGGTTTGGTTATATATGGCACATGATGATGTGTTTTCCTTAGTGTGTATCTTGCTTGGTGTTTGTAGAGTTCCTTGGAACTATAGGCTATAGGTTTTCTTCAAAACATGAGATCCTGAGGCAATGAGATATTCGCAATGATGGGAAGCTGTTCTCATTCCTACTGCTGTGGAGATAATGGAAGGAAACAGTATATCTGGAAGCGTAATCATGGTGATGCTTTCTGGCAGGAGCATGGCTCATTAAAGAAGGGTAATTGTTGGGATGCCTGGGTGGCTCAGTCGGTTGAGCATCCAACTTTTGATTTTGGCTCAGGTCATAATCTCATAGTCATGAGATGGAGCCCCACATGGGGCTCTGCACTAGCAGCATGGAGCCTGCTTGGGATTCTCTCTCTCTCTCTGCCCCTCCTCTGCTTATGCTTCCTTTCTCTCTCTCTCTTAAACAAACAAACAAACAAACAAACAGGAGGAGGAGGAGGAGAGGAGGAAGAAGACAAAAAGAAGAGAGAAATACTTCGTTTTTTCCACACGAAGTATGGACTCTTCCTATATGTTGAACTTACCAGAAGTCAGAGAGCATGAGAGCCTAAGGAAACACTGAGCCCTACCACAAAAAGCAGACGATGAGAAAGTTGCAAACAGAGCTGATAGCAAATGAGCAGTTGACCCTCAGAGAAGCGTTTTCTTCTGTCTTCCTCATTATGAAATTCATACCACCTACAAGAAAACTTGGGCATGTATTTGATGAATGAATGAAAGAATGATTGAGTGGATGAATGAATGAATAAAAGACAACATGTTTTATCATTGAGGGAAGTGAAGCTCTTAGGCTTCACAAGATACTCAAGAAGTTAGTGGAAGAACTAGCAATTAAATTTAGGTTCTCTAATTAATATTTCAACATAACAACTGGCTCTGATTTCAGTAAATTGATTGTATTGTAAATGCATATAAGAACTCTTTTTGTAAAGATATTGTATTGAATCTTTTTGTAAAACTAAAAATCCTTCACTTAGGTAGATTTTCCCTAGATCTTTGTTAGGTAGATTTTTCAAGTTTCAGTTTCTCTCCAAGTTTTCTGGATTATTTCTATTGCTAGGAGGTTTTATATAACAACTCTATTTTAAAAGTACAGAGCATTCCAGGGGCGCCTGGGTGGCTTAGTCGGTTAAGCGTCCGACTTTCGCTTAGGTCATGATCTCGCGGTTCGTGGGTTCGAGCCCCGCATCGGGCTCTGTGCTGACTGCCAGCTCAGAGCCTGGAGCCTGTTTCAGTCTGTGACTCCCTCTCTCTCTGACCCTCCCCTGCTCACGCTGTCTCTCTCTCTCTCTCCTAGAAATAAATAAAACATTTAAAAAAAATTAAAAAAAAAAAAAAGTACAGAGCATTCCAAAAGGGTAGCTGTTTTTCATTTTGATAAAAGAGTCAGCACAATGTGAAAGAAAGAGCTTGGATTTTGATATCGGGTAGGATTAAATTCTGATCCAGGATTTGCAACTTAATAGCTATTTGACTTTACACAAAACATTTAACTTCTCTGGTCCTTGGTTCTTTCTGTAAATTGGGGACAAGAATATCTTCTCTAATCACAGAACTGTAAGAGCAAAATTCAGCAGTGCATATGCTGTGTCAATATACGTGTTACTATTACTTAGCTGTGAATCAACCTTTCTGCAGATCAGCGTTTATTGCTCAGATAAAAATCCAGTCCCATGGTTGTGATAGGAGACAGTGGCTACAGACAGAAGTATGGGTTGAAAAGTAAGAGACCCTGGCAATAGACTCCACTGTCAAATGAGAGAGAGTGAAAACAATAATGCTAACAGCATGTAAAGACACCGCAAAAGTTGATAAGAGTCAGTAAAAAAAAGAACCCTGAGATAAATTTATCCCTCACCTATATTTCCCACACTAATGATCATTTTCATTGGTGAAGACAGTCAAGTAATTTTTAACCAGAGACTGGCATCACAGTAAAAGAGAACCACTGAGATACTTCCAATGTGTATCCTTGGCACCACAAAAGCTATCTGGCTTTTTAAAAGTTTTATTGAGATATAATTAACATGCTGCACAATTCCATGGCTGGCTTTAAGTGGATACACACAGTGTTTCATCTATCACCACAATCAATTTTAGACTACTTTCATTACCCCAAAAAGAAACACTACATCCTTTAGCCACGACTCCCTAGTGCCCCCAGCCCTGGGCAACCCCTCATCCACTTTCTGTCTCTATGGATTTGTCTATTCTGAACATTTCACATAAGTGGAATTGCACAGCTTTGTAGTGTTTTGTCTCTGCCGTCTTTCACTTAGCATAAAGTAATTGAGGTGCCCCATGGTGTCGCATGTGTTAGTACTTAATTTCCTTTTATGGGTGAATCGGCTATATATTTTTTAAGCATTCCACTTCAGTACTATTTGAACTTCCATTAGATTTACCTATTCTAACATCTGAATATTTAAGGTGAAAAGAATCTTAAAAATCACTAGTCAAACCAGCTTTTAATTCTGAAGAAAGGGAAGTCCAGATTGTTTGAGCATCTAGTGCTACATTTTTACCTGTGTTAAGGAGGACACAGGTCCAGCCTCTCCCCTGTTACTGGACAAGGCTGGCTTCCTATAGTTTCTACTCTAAAATCACAGTAACTTGGGGGTGCCTGGGTGGCTCAGTCAGTTAAGCGTCCGACTTCAGCTCAGGTCATGATCTCGCGGTTCATGGGTTAGAGCCCCACATCGGGCTAACCCCACATCGGGTTCTGTGCTGGCAGCTCAGAGCCTGGAGCCTGTTTCAGATTCTGTGTCTCCCTTTCTCTCTGCCCCTCCCCTGCTCGTGTTCTGTCTCTCTCTGTCTCAAAAATAAATGAACTATAAAAAAAATATGAAAGATGAGACCACTATTTTCACCTATTAAAAAAAATAAAATAAAATCACAGTAACTCATTTTCAGATAGCATCTAGTTCATAAAATTCTTTCATATACATGAACTCAGAGCCTGAATACAAAACTTGTTCTGGCAAATAGGTAAGAGAGCTAAATACTTGAAGCATACATTACTACTGATCAAAATTATCAGATAAAAACTGGGCATATCCTGAAAGGACTCTCCAAACAGGCTTTGGAAATGACAAATGTAAAATGCTGGCATAGTCTCACTGGCTACTTAGTGAATTCAAAATACTGTGACTTGCTGTTCTGATAATGGTTAAAAACAACAGATGTCAAAACCTAAGAAGGTTTTTGATGGCAATGAAGAGTATGTGCAGACAAAGTGGTTCTGCCCGAGAGCTGTTAGAACCTGGATGCTCTGACCTCAAACATGTCTTCTCCCTTTCTCCCAAAAACGTGTCAGAACTTTCTTGAGACCTTTTGTACCTAAGTGACCCAGAGCATATATTTATATGCAATATCTGAAGTTTGAAATGCAATAATTTAACATCAGTACTGATGGAATATAAGCTATAGAATCAAATGCTCCCTGTCCTTCTATTTAGTCTAAAACAAGTAACCCAAATGTGAGTGCTGGTGGAGGCCTTTCAATCCCAAAGGTTAAACTCTTATTTCCTTCCTTAAACTTCTTTTCATCTTTTCTTCAGGGCAGTATGTGCATGACTTATTGTGCCATAACTGAGCTGCTCTGTGACCTCATTAACATTCTTATCTCTCTGGGAGAAACTGTTGTAAGAGATCTGTCTGGTTATTGTCTCTGCCACCTAAGATTTCAAAGTTGCCTATTTTCCCCAAACACATCTACCTTGAAATATCTAAGGCTTATGTGCCTTAGCCACTTCTCCAAATGTGCTGTGTTCTCATGTTAGAGATCCATTCTATCTGTTTTATTTTTCACAGTTTATGATTCTTTATATAAGAAATAGCCCAAAGCAATAACTATTTGAAAACAAAACCAAGCCAAACCCCAAAAAACTAAGCCATAAAATTCTAAAACCATAACAGCAGGATATATAACAGGGGACAACAAGAGAGAAGAGGTCCAGTGTTTTGATACACAGGGAATTGATTTTTGCAAAGAGAAAATTATCAGATTATTATTTTATTTGGGGAGTGTTTGGTATACTAATTATGGATCTGAAAACTAAATCACTACATTTTCACATGATAGAACAGTATGAAAACTATGAAATGATAAAAAGCCATACAGTAAACAACTTTTAAGATATGTCAGGAAGCATAATATCTTCAGTAATAATTTATGACTGGGATAATATTACTTCTAATTACATGTTTTATGAGCTCTTCATGTGTATAGTAATGATCCACAGCTCTGCTCTCTCTCCCAAATCCCTCCATTTCTACTCTAACTTAAAAATAATGTGAAATATTAAAGAGAATTTAAACATTATTTGGTTTGAGAATTTATCTTTCTCGTGGAATACTTATAACTCAACCGAAGTGTTTTGTTCCCTTTTTGGCTTCCTATCCAAGTGTGATTTCAGTCACCGTGGGGGTAGGCTGTAAGGTTGTTTGCCTAGACACTGCTGCCCCAAACACACACACCTCTACATGCACATGCCTGTGTATATGTGCACATGTGTGTGTATCTGCGTCCATATCCGTATCCATACTTACATCAAATTACCTGCTATCTATTGGGCTGACAAAACCAAGGAAACATCCAAGTTTCATTTCATTTTTCTACTTCTGGGTGGCTGGGGGTAGAGAGAATCCAGCCTGGGAGTTTTTATAACTGGGAGTTGTTTTCAGTATCTGTTCTCTACTTCTTCATTTATAAAACCCCAAATTTCAGATGGACATGTGTCTACTCACAATAAAGAGTGTATTTGTTTCTTTCCCCTTGAAGTCCAATAGCAGTCATGTCTACAACTTTCAGAATCTCTATTCTAAAAATGCGGCAGTCTCCTTCTTTCCTGCTGGCAGGAACACACACACAATGGGAGAGATGGAGCAGCTCATTTATACTATAGTGTGGATGCTGCATGTCTTAAGCAGGAAGAGTTGAGGATCTTAATGACTACAGAGCTCCCACACCCATGATGGAGCAACTACAGTTGTGGATAGACAAATACTGCCCCTTCACATCTAGTTGATCCCCAAAACGGGGGAGTCTTTTCCATAAATGCATATTGGGTTCATCTCCTCTTTCCTCCTAATGTTGTAATTCAAGTACACTTAATTTCTCACCTAGGGTTTTGTAATGATCTCAGAATTCTCTATCTCCAGTTCTTTCCTTCTGCTATTGTCTTCTTTATGTTGCCTCCAAAATAAACTATGTAAATACAAGCCTGAACATAGAAAATAAGTAATGGGGTCAGGATTTAACTCACCCCTGTCTTGATATAGAACTAGATACCTTAGAGACCTAGTGGATAGTCAGGAAAAGAAAGAGTAGGTCCACTTAAAAGAGGCATATACTGGGGCGCCTGGGTGGCTTAGTCGGTTAAGCGTCCGACTTTCGCTTAGGTCATGATCTCACGGTTCGTGGGTTCGAGCCCCGGGTTGGGCTCTGTGCTGACTGCCAGCTCAGAGCCTGGAGCCTGTTTCAGTCTTTGACTCTCTCTCTCTCTGACCCTCCCCTGCTTGTGCTGTCTCTCTCTCTCTCCTAAAAATAAATAAAACATTAAAAAAAAAATAAAAAAAAAAGAGGCACATACTAAGATGACATACTAAATGACAGATTAGAACTATTCACAGGAAATGACTAAGACATAATGGATACAGTCCCTGTGTCCAGGCTATGTTTCAGATATAGTTGGCATGTATGTCACTTGGATCTCTGTGGATGGAACTATATCTGAAATAGTTTTTTAGGAACTCAACACAACCTTGGAGTACTACGAATGAACAGCCACTAAGAAAGAACAGAAGACATGAGAAGTAAATAATATTTTCTAGCACCCAAAAACACTTCCTGCATAGTCATACGTGACTAACATGCACATATGCAAAACATTCTCTTGCTACAGATGCTCTATGAGGAACAGTTGTGTTTGCTCAGTTATGACCATGGCTTGTTTACATGTGATGAGCTTGTCTGTTTCACCTACTCAAAATTCTGTGCTTCTCCATTACAACCACAATGTAGCAGCAGATTAAAGAAAAGAGTAAATGAATATCCTTAATTGAATTGGTTATCTTGTAATTGATATGGAATTAATTTTTTTTCTAAAAAGTCCTTGATTAAATATTAAATAACTCCAGTCCATTTCAGTGATGGGAATAGATAACAGGATTTTGATTCTTACATCTGTGCTTTTTCTGCCAGATCCAAAAAGTAACTCTAGAATGAAATAAATGATTTTATTAACTTGACTTTCAGCCTAGATCACATAATCATAAATGAAGAAATCATCATACAGCCTCCCTGAGTCTTTTAACCAAAACTCAAATGAAGTAAAATGAGATAAAGCAAAATGGTTGCTTTCAGAGTGAAGAGTGACCAAGTACTGCTTTTATATAAATAAAATACTGTTGGCATTAACATTTAATATACAATAAGAGTATTAAATTAGAAAAGCTGTGCACTTCAAAACACTTAGTCAAGTAGTTATAAATATGTTTTAAAACAGAATTTGATGATCAAGACATTTTCTTACCAAGCATAGCTTTACAAATCACTGTCTGCAAATACTTTCTTTATTAAACTAGTTGGTGGCCTTTTATTCTAGAGGTGTGTAACATTTAAGTCTCACCCACTTGGTTTTAATTTGCCACAATGGCATGACTGCCTAATACCTCTGAACTATGACAGTGGCGTCCTCTTAGAAAAGACCAAGCTACCATTAGAAATGGGTCATGAAGCAAAAGTCATTAACTCATTTTAAAAAGGGCAGAGCCCAACAAAGCATTACTGACAAACTTACTTTCCTGTGCCCGTTTGTCTTTATTAAACATCACATTCAATATCTACCTCCATGCATGAGATAGCCTTCTGAAGCATCTTTCTGTGAAAAAATTAAAACCATTAGAAATTAAATTTACTTTCAGGTTTTTACTTTGAAAGAGCAACAGAATTCTCTTATGCAATATTAAATAGAAAAATAAGTATTAATAATTCTCAGTCATAAAAATAATGACTCCAAAGTTCCTACCTTGAAAACATCCATGGACTTTTAAAAGAGAAATATTCAATTAACAGAGGAAATGATGAAAAACAGGCAGATCAAGGTAGGGTCTTTTATTTCTACCTTGATTTTGGATGCAGAAAGACAACATGGCATAGATATTTGCATCTTCTCCACACACCAAATGAAAGGTGTATTAAAAATTAAAGTAATAACAAAAATGATAAGGAATAATATCTCTATCACTATGTGGGTAGATGTTCTTTATTAACCTTTCAAGATTCAGTGGAAATTTCTTATAATGAGGAAGGATAATCCATGCCCACTAAATCCACTTCTTGGAAGGAAACTGGTAGAGTCAATCTTTACATCTGTTTTCCTCTGTCCTATCCCAGAAAATAAAAATTTTATGAATTTTCTCTCCTTTGGGCTGTCAGTTATAGATGCCATTGCAAAATGAGGCCAGCATCATTTCTCGTGAGAGCAATGTCCAGCCACACAAAACAGCTACTTTGGACCTTTCAGAACACGTAGGAGAAAGGTTATGTGAAGTAAAAGTCTGCATTTCTGTCCCATGGCTGACCCCAAGGAAGGAAGCCAAATGCTGGCAGCTTTGTTTATCTAATAAAAACAATGTTTTGTTTTTGTTTTGTCTTACTTATAATATTCTCATAATCTCAGATATACTTACAAAGTAATAAAAATGTAAACATTCAAATATTTAGGACTATAGGCAAGACAATCTGTTTTCATCCAAAGCAGACATAATGCTTTTTTATAGGCAAAGCAAAGCANGTCTCATAATCTCAGATATACTTACAAACAAAGTAATAAAAATGTAAACATTCAAATATTTAGGACTATAGGCAAGACAATCTGTTTTCATCCAAAGCAGACATAATGCTTTTTTATAGGCAAAGCAAAGCACACAATACTATCGGTTTTAAAAAAAAACTGAGTTTTTGCCTTTTATTCTTGCCATTTTATTTTTGATTGTAACCTATCTTTTCTTTATTTCCTTTCTCCCTCCTTCCTTCTTCCCTCTCTCCCTTTCTTCTTTTGCTTACTTGCTACTCTATATTATTTCATATTCACCTTTCTTTTTCCTTCTTTTTTGTTTAGAACTATAGCTATCCCAGAACAACACAGGGGTTAGAGGTGCTGACCCCCACCCACCTCCACTTTCACGCAGTCAAAAATCTGCACATAACTTGTGACTCTCCAAAAACTTAACTACTAACAACCTGCTATTGACTGGAAGCCTTACCAATAAAATCGATTAACATGTACTTTGTATGTTCTGTGTATTCTTACAAAGCTTATACAGTAAAATAATGAAGAGAAAATGTTAAGAAACTATAAGGAAAACACATTTACAGTACCATACTGTATTTATGGGGGGAAAATCCACATATAAATGGACCTGTAGTTCAAACCAATGTCGTTCAAGGGCCAATAGTCACATGTTTAAAAAATTTTTTTTTAACATTTCATTTTTGAGAGACAGAGAGAGACTGAACATGAGTAGGGGAGGGGCAGAGAGAGAGGGAGACAGAATCTGAAGCCGGCTTCAAGCTCTGAGCTGTCAGCAGAGAGCCTGACATGGGGCTCAAACTCACGGACCGTGAGATCATGACCTTTGCCAAAGTTGGACGCTTAACCGACTGAGCCATCCAGGTGGCCCCAATAGTTAGATATTTTTAACTTCTTACTCCCCAGTTACAGTAGGTATTAGATATTCTGTAGCAAATCAGCTCAGAGCCTCCATATTCTTTATGACAGTTACTACACAAATGGCTCTCAGTGTTCACTTCTCAGAACTGCTGCGTCAAATCCACCTGGTTCTTCTCCAGGCCAGTGGCTCTGGCATCAAGTGCAGTCCAGCCCCTGCTGATGCTCCTGGGTCCTTATCTGGACTGATTGTGCCTCCACTGGTTGTTGCTAAATTCCTCCTTGTCTCTACAGTGGCTGACTCTTGATCTAGTTGCATTGCAGTGTTGACTCGTGTCTGTCAGCACCGTGTGAACTAAGAAAATGCCAAGCTCTCTTTGATTCGCATTTGCCTGGTGTTTATTTCCCATCCTTCCTTTTTCAGTCTGAGTATTTTTGTTTTGTTTGTCTTTTCCATACAACATAATTCTTCACCCAATTATAGAGTCTTGGTCTTTCAATGAGTAAGTTCACTCTGTGTTTTAATGGGTATAGTTATTATGAAATTAGATCTTATTTCTGCTATCTTAATCCACATTTTCACTTTAAGTGTAAATTGTAATTATTGTTAAGACTTCTTTCTGCCATCTTATTTTTCATTCATTCTTTTCTTTTTATACCTTCCTCCTATCATTCATTCCTCCTTTCAACCCAATAAAATTTTCTCCTTTTGGTTTATTACATGTTCTATTTTTATTATTTTCATTGTGGTCTTTACCTTAAGACTCATACTCTTTTTTGATTTCCTAAATTTGTGAATATTGATATTTTCCTCCTAGCACAATAAAAACTAGATGATTTCTGTTATTTTTATCTTGCCTCTCCATCTTCTGTTATTATTAGCTAGAATTTTAGTTTTAGATTGTTGTCAATGTACTTTTCCTTTTTTACCAATCCTTCCTCTTAACATAAGAATAAGCTTAACCAAGATTTGTTCATACTTACCTTTTATTTCTCTTTTTAGCATCTCATAGTTTTGTTCTTCAAAAGTTATTTTAAATGAGGGCCATTTTATGGTAAAAGTTCTGAGGACATTTATGCATGAAAATATTTTTTAAGCCTTAATCTTTACAGGTCAACCTCTCTAGTTATGATGTTTTAGGTTCATGGTTCTTGATCTTGAATACTTCAAAAATAATATTATATAGTCTTATTATTTTCAGTTTGCTACTAAGAAGTCTATTGCGATCTGATTTTTGTGTCCTTGCAGATAGTCTTTTTTTTTTAAGATTTGATTTTTTTAAGTAATTTCTCTATGCCCAACGTGGGGCTTGAACTCACAATCCTGAGATCAAGAGTCATATGCTCCATGCTCCATTCTTCTCTGTTTTTGAGTTCTTCATTCTCATTACAATATCTAGGTGTGACTTTTTTCTTATTCTCCATTTGACTCCTTGTCAGCTCTATCAATGTAAAGTCTTTTCACTTTCTTTAATTTTGAAAAATATCCATTAATTCTTCACATGTTTTCTTCTTTTCATTTTTCTCTCCTTTTGGAACTCATTCTTTATTTCACTTATTCCCTATATTTTTTAGCTTTTATGTTCTTTTTATTCTTACCTCTTGTTTTCCTTCAGAGAGTTTCTAATATGATCTTTAAGCTCACTTGTTTGCTTTCCTGCTACACTCATCATTTATCCTGCTATACTCATCAATCCCATGTAATGTGTTCTTTATATCGACTGTTATATTCTTTCCTAATATTTCCCCTATATTTTATTTAATGGTTTATTGTTCTTTTTCCATATTGTTAATAGTTTACTGTCTTAACTCTATTATCATTTTTAAAAATATTGGTTTACCTGCTCTAATAATTCTCCTTTGCAGACTGTATGGTGTCTATTTCTTTGTATTTCTTTTGGGTTTGTAAGTGCATGCAGTGTGTGGAAAACTAAGGCCAGGCCATATTCTGTGCTAGTGTTAAATGCGAGTGAGATTAGAAAGCCCAGCTAACACCGAATCACTAACACCAGTGACTTTTTACCAGACAGTCCTTCAATCGGGTTTATGCTTTAAACCTTGAGAGAAGCTCCACCAGGAGAGGGTAGTCTCCAGAATCTAGTCTGCCAGGCCTGAGGGCAGTAAGCAGCAGGGGAGAAGAATGAATGTCTCAAGGACACCCTAAAGTCTATAAGTTTTTATTTATTTTTTTATTTTTTATTTTTTTTTTTTTTTACAAATAGTTTATTGTCAAATTAGTTTCCACATAACACTCAGTCTATAAGTTTTTAAAAAACTTCTCCACCCCAGGAGAACTTCTGATCTACCTTGACAGAATTTGAGGACACATATTTAAGAATCTGGGCTATTGCTAACTTCTGCCACTATATGAGAAGATAAAAGGAAGTTTTTCTTTTACAACCCATTCTTCTGGTCTCCTGCTGAAACTTCCAGCCATCTTCCATCCCACGATTCTAATGCCCACTTTGCCAACCCACATCAACTTGAGATTGCCTTCAGTCTTCCAGGGCATCCCATAATTTCTTTATTCCCTCCCTCCTTTCTTCTTTCCCTTCCTTCCTCCCTCCCTCTTTCCTTCCCTTCTCTCTTTTTGTTCCTGAGATTTTTTTTTTCCTCTATGCATCTATAGTTTCTCCTAGATTTGATCTTCAGAATATGCCAAACCCTGTATACCTGCAGAATGCACAGGTGCTGGGCCCAGAAGAGGTTTTCAATCAGTTGGTTGGTGTTAGGAAATAATTATAATCAGAATGCATTTAAGCATATTCATAGAATCCTCTTGATTTTAATATTCAGTGCAATAACTTTGGTCTAGAAATTAGACCCGTAGAGCAAGTTTCATGGTTATGTCAGGAAGCCAAATCATGGAATTTTTCTTGCTTCTAGTATTTATTGTTGGTGAGTGCTAGCATGTGTCTTACTAGATGGATCTTGTTGAAGCTACTGCAGAAATTAAGGCATACAGAAGAATGAGTTAAGTTCTGGATCACACTATCTTTCAAATGCAAACTATATACTGTCTTTGTCCAGAAATACTAATTTACAATCAAATAATACCAGTACTTTTCTTCTTTTTTCCCCTAAATCACAAGATGAATAATCCATACAATAACTTTTGGTTTTGAACATTCCTTGGTCCCTGCTTGTGTCTCCTGTTTTGTCTTGCACTCTCTCTAACCATATCCTCCAGGTATAATCCCTAAATAGGTTTCCCTAAAGGGCTGATAATGTCCTTTACTTCCAAGTGCTTGCAGAAATCACTCTCTGGAATAGTTCACCTTTCTCAATGTTACTTCATTTTTTTCTGCCCATCTTCTGCTCATGCTGAAGAGACTCTTTGGTGTTTTTTTTATGTGGCATCCTTCAGGAAACATACCTTCATTCATCTTTCCCAGCTGGGTTTCATAGTCAGGTCTCCCTGCATGTTATCATCAGACTGTATGATTTCCTACAGTAATTTTTATTTGACTTTTCTTCCACAGGAATGTCAAATCTTTAAAGTCAGGGCCTATGGGTTTTGTACACTTTTACACCTATCCTTAGCCCCAAATAGTTACTGGGTAATAACTGCAGTGTAGTAACTATTCTTTGGGTTTCACTGGAAGTCTGTTCTAAAATGCAGTTGAATTTAATGACCAAGAGCTTGGGTTCTAATGTGAAATCTGGGCTCAAATCATTCCTCTATTACTTACTAGTTGAATAACTGAATGGTTATGCTATTTAACCTTAGCCAACACTCTGTGTTTGCATTTTCTCAAAAGTAAAATGAGATTAAATAGACTTAATATCACTAAATAGTAAAGACGAAAAATAATTCATGTAAAGTGATAAGCATTTTGGTCCATAACATGGTAAGATATCAATCGAGATTATCTATCATTATTTAGTGCACTCAGGTTTCTTCCATGAAAAAAGAGTGAAGTGGATTAGATTAATTTTTGGTATTCTCAAAATCCCTTTCCCATCTTTTCAGTAACTTCTCTGGGTTTTCATGAGACTCTAAACACCTTTTGTCAGAGGAGAAAATACTGTGATAAAGAGATTAAATGTATATGAAGGCATACATAAGAATGACTTAAATTATCTTTGTTAGCATAGTCAGTACTAATCCAAAAGAAAAAATCCTAATGCTGGAATTTTAGGCATCAGTATCAAATAAGCTACTGGAAATAGTTTTGGGCAAGATGGCCTATTGGGACTCACACTAGAAATTTTACAATGTAAGGAATCTGCTTATGCATTTATTCATTTAGTTGAAAGTATGTACTGAATTCTTGCTGTGTCAAATATCCTACTGGGGGTGCAGAAATATAAAGATTTATATTACTTACTCTTATCACAAACATGCTTATAATGTAGTAGAGTATGCAATAACCCCTTGTACTGAAATTGCTTTGACATACATTATCTTGTTCACTTATAACACTTATCTTGTCATGAAATTTTATTTGTGAAACAAATTTTATTTTCAATATGCATATTTGGAGAGATTATTGAGCCTACCTCAGGTCACACAGTTAGGAAGAGGTAAAGACTCAGAAGTGGTCCTACTAACTATAAATTCTTTTTTTCTCTCTCCATACTATAATGCCTCCACCTAGAATCCAAATAAACTATGATAAATACAAATACCAAAGGAGTAGAGACATTTAGATGAGGGCAAAATTAATTTCTGTAATTAACTGCAATAGTTTCATAAACGAGGGGTATTTTTCAGTACATGGCCATTTGAAGGATGGATTGGATGTTGGTAGTGGAAGGCTGGGGCAGAACATCCCAGACGGGGATGTGACAGCAGATGTGAGAAAGAGCAGATCACTGGGAAAGCCACAGGTCCTGACTGACTGAAATACGGGACATAAGAAAGAAGTGATTTTGATAAGATTTAAAAGATAGATTGGAGCCAGCTTACAGAGAATTGAAAGCGTGCACTTTTCTCCATAAGCCAATAGTTCTCAGCCCTGGCTGCGTATCAGAATCAAGCTTTTTTGAAATGCCTATGCCCTGGCAACTCTCCCAGAGATTCTATTCATTAGTTCTCAGGGGCATGGACATCTGCATATTTTAGAACTCGCCTATTGATTCTGCTCTAAAGGCACAGCAGAGGTTAGTGACATGGGTACTGAAGAGGTGTCCACTCAATGTGCTGTTGGCTGACGGTGCTAGTCTTAGAACTGTTACCATCTGTGATGAGCAACTGCGAGTGGGAGTGTAAAAACTGTATACCAATTTAATGGGGTTATTTTATATCTGGTAAAACATACAGCTTAAAAAGTGGTGCTGTACTTTGTACTTTTCTTTATTGTTGTATAACTCGTTTTATTGTAATTTACAAAGTCATTTTTTCTTGCCAATTGGAAATTACTGGCCTTTGACACAAGTATTGTTCTGAGCCATAGTATCTTTTGTGAATATGAAACAACATTTTGAAAGCAGTGCTTTCACAGACAGGGAGACAAACAATAGACTTTTAAATACAGAGAACAAACAGTGGGTTGCTGGAGCGGGGGTGGGGGGGGATGGCTAAATGGGCAATGGGCATTAGGAGGACACTTGGGATGAGCACTGGGTGTTATATGTAAGTGATGAATCACTAAATTCTGCTCCTGAAACCATTATTATGTTAATGGATTTAAATTTAAAAAAAAGAAAGAAAGAAAGTGATGTGTTTACATTAATGAGGCTCTGCCACATCAGACAGATGAGAGTGAGGACAAGTAAGTCCGAGTAATGTGATTGAGCTTGGATTCAGTTATGTCAATGGTATCAGGAAGAAGGGGGAAAGGAATCAGAGAAATATACAAAGAAGAAAAAATTAGAAGTTGACAATATAATTTAGGATAAACTAAAGGGTAAAATGTGAAGTGTTTCTGATATTTCATGCTTGAGAGACAGAAAAGTTAATTGTTTTATTAAGAGATATAAGAATATCCGTTCAAAAATTTGGGGAGAAAGCCTCCGTGTGTGTTTGGGGGTGGGTAATTTTAGTTATAGAGAATGTTGAGTTTAAGGTGTTTGAAATAAATCAAATGAAAATGTCCCCGAGCTAATGGGAAATATAGTATCAGAATTTACTAGAGAGGTGGAAATTGGAGATAATAAGTAGAAAGTGTCAATGCAAACTTGAAGGTGTTGCATTTAGAAGAAGAAACAAGATGATAACAACAACGACAATAATGGTAATATTCAAAGTATCTGACAACCAGTGGAGCACAGTTCCAACAAGCTGGAATGTGTGGGGACATAAGCACAAGGTACTGTCAAGCCTTTGTCCACCAGCTGGCTATTTGACCATGTGGAGGGGGAGGCATGCACTGGAGTCTCTGGGAGAGAGATTAGCGAGAGAAAAGAAGGAGTTTGAGGAGAAACCTTAGGACCCATCTATACCTTGCAGATTTCAAGTGAAGACAAAGTGGGAAATGGAAAAGATAAAAATGTGATAAGAAACTCAATTTTCTCTTAAAGTTAGGAAGAGGAGAAACCTTAAAAGGAAAGAAGATGATAAATACTGCTGAATTCTACAGAGAACCTGAGGATAATGAGAAGCAAAGAAAAGCTTTTAGATTTAGTGAACATGAACAAACAAATTTTTCTTCAAAAAATTTGAAGAAATCAGTTTTGGAGTGATAGGAAAATTTAAGATCTAGAGCAGTAAACAGTGGTATTTGGTAAAGAAGTGGAGCCAATGAATATAAATTCTCCTTTCATAAATATTACCAAATGAATGAAGGGGAAAAGATAGAATTATAGTCTAAGAGAAAAGAGGGAAGAAAAGGCAGTATGTGAGGAGTGAACGCTGAGAATATTCCAGAATTGTTGAAAGACATCAACTCATAGATCCTAGAATCACAAACAACCTAAGAAATCCACTTTTTACTGAAACTGTAGTATATCAAATACATGGAAATCTTAAAGCAGAGACAGAACACGGATCACATATAAATGCTGCCTAAAGTGAAAACAAATTTCTCCGTAGAAACAACAGGGGCTCATATTCTCAAACTGCGAAAATTCAGTAATCCATATTGAGCAAAAACCCATTAATGGAAATGAAGGCAAAATAAAAATATTTTCAGATAAACAGAATTGAGACAGCTTGCCGCTAAAGACAATATTCCTGGTAGAAAGGAAAATGATCCTAATTCGAAAGTCGTAGTCACAGAAAGGAATCGAAAACAACATGAAACTGGTTAAGTGTGTACAAAATTTAAATAAACATCAACTATATAAAACTACAATAATGTCATGTGGAGTTTTGAAATATACAGAGCAAGTGACAGCAGCATGGAAGTCATGAAGGGGAAAAGTACCTGAAGTATTTTATGGTCCTTGCAAAATAAAAGTGTGGAGGATCCAAGGCTGTTTGATGTTCTAGAAAGCCCATCACTACCATGGCAGAGTCAAAATAAAGCCAGTAAGAAACTAATGCCTGGAAGAAGTAGAGAATGTCAATGTCACCTTGAAAGTGTTGTTTTTAAAAGAAGAAACAAGTTCTGAGGAAGAAGAAAAATTGATCTTCTAGCATGGTCAAAGGGCTTTACTTATATTATCTTAAGTTACTCAATTCTGCCTACTAAAAGCATTTATTATTATCTCCATTCACCTCACTGTGTGAAGTGAGCTAACTTGCCCTCAATAAGAGTAAGCTGCAAAGTAGGGACTGGTATCCCCAACGCACCATCATCTCCTCTAGAAGGAGGCTTTATTAGGTGGTGAGGGGAGAGATCTATGTTTGCCATTCTGTGGGTATCAGGAGGCTTGGGCTTGTAGAGTGTGGCTGCCCCTGTCTTTGCTGGGCCCCAGGAAAATGAAAGGCAAATGTGTGAGGACAGAACACTTCCGAGGCTTTGATAACGTATGAGAAAGCCCCATCCTCTGTAATCCACTGATCATCTTCATGAATCATTTTTCCTTCCAGACAAAACTCACATCTATCAACTGCTCTTTAATAGACTGCATTGCCCAAAATTTCCCCCCTCATTTGATTTCAAAATCTGTAATTGTACCTACTCCCTTCCTTTGTTGTTTTTTCTTAGAAACTAAGTTTTTCTGTTGTTTTGTTTTGTTGTTGTTGTTTTTACTATATAGTCACTTACTTCAGATTTATCCTCCTTTCCCCTCCCACTCTGTCTTTCTCCAAAGAAGCCTTTGTTGAGGTTTACAAAAATTGATATTTATCCAAAAGTCTAGGGTATTACTCTGTAACATCTATATGTTCTCAGGAATGTACTAGAAATATGCCAACAATTAAGCAACACTTCATTTTTTGGCACAAGTAGGGGCTCCTGTTGCCCAAGCTCAATCTGGCAGACAGAGGCAGGATTATTGAGTGACCATCGTCAGCCTCTCTCTCTGATGGATGCAGCTCTGCCAATATACCAGGACTATGATCATCCAAAGTCAAGTCCGTGTCTTACTATATTAGCAGCCCATCAATGACAATCTTCCATACTGTTCTTTCATTAGAAAGAAAACAAATAAAACTTACATGTATACTGAAAGAGGTAAAACACAGTGATATAGCTACAGAAATATTTTCAGAGTGTATGTTTTAGGAAATATGGTTAATTACCCAGTGTTTTAATTACCCTGAAGTTGGACCTTCAAACCAAAACTCATAATCTAATTAAGAAGTCCATCATACAGACACAGCATAAAGAAACATGCAATTAACATTTCCTAAAAATGAAACCAATGCAAGAACATTTTGATTTACTCTAATTATACTGTTAATCCTGTATCTAAGGCAGAAATGCCTTCCCATTAACAAAAAAAAAAGTTCTTTAAAGGTCTTCCTCCAAATTGCAGTAGGCTTATATTTCTCTCACTGTAGCTGCTTGTAATATATATAAAAGTGAGAATAACAAAAAATTCTCAATCCATGGATGTTATAAAGTATAGATGACAGAAACCTGGCCCTGAATGTTCCCACAAGAACAGTTTGCAGCAATCATATTATAAAGAGTTTTAAGGATAGCACTCAGATCAACCTGCTTCATTCATCTCCATGTACTTTAAAGAAATGTCTCAGAAAAAGCTAAGAGCCAATATTCCTGCATTCCTAAATAGAGGCTTGATCTTGGCCCCTGACACTGAGCCTCACTGCAATGCCATGAGCTCACTAACACTTTGGGAAGCATTGCTTTCCAAGCATGATGGTGCTTCCCTAACAGTATATACTATAGTGTATAAGGGACCATTTGGAAAGCTAATGAGTTGCACGTGACTCCTGGTGTTCAAAGGTTCTAAAAGCAAAGATATTATTTTCTAAATTCTGAGATGCAAAGTTAATAAAGTAGGAGAAAACTTGAGGGATCACCTAGACAGGTCATTTTTTGTCTCAT
The DNA here is from genome assembly GCF_008692635.1 of Crocuta crocuta. Classification (NCBI taxonomy): domain Eukaryota; kingdom Metazoa; phylum Chordata; class Mammalia; order Carnivora; family Hyaenidae; genus Crocuta; species Crocuta crocuta. The sequence goes on from NW_027531987.1 coordinate 1,079,312, forward strand.
GGATGAGGAATCTAACACCCATGGAGGTAAATGGCTTGGCCTATTCCTACAGCAAATCTTACACTAAGTGGGAATCAAATCAGCTCTACTGACCCCTATACATGTGGAGTGAGAGAGATCTGGTTTAAAATCTGACTTTTTTAGGGCACCTGGGTGGCTTAGTCAGTTAAGCCTCCGACTTCGGCTCAGGTCATGATCTCACAGTTCGTGGGTTCGAGCTGACAGCTAGCTTGGAGCCTGGAGTCTGTTTCAGATTCTTATCTCCCTCTCTCTCTGACCCTCCCCTGCTAACTCTCTCTCTCTCTCTCTCTCTCTCTCAGAAATAAATAAAACATTAAAAAAATAAAAAAAAAATAAAATCTGACTTTTTCATTTAACACGTGAACATGAGCAAGTTACTTCCTTAACTGTTGGTTTCCTCATCTTTAAAATGAGAACAATAAAGGCACACCCATCAGGATGTGAAAACCAAATAAAATAATGCATACGAAACCTCAGATGTTCCCACTGTTCTAAGCTGCATCTCACAAGTAATGCTTTTCCTTCTAATGTCATATTCTAAGCTGGTTACTAAAGAGCAACATGTGGGGTAAAAATCTGTCAGATACTTACTTGATCATGAAGCAGGCTAGAGAAGGAGAACTTGCATAGACTCAAAATCATAAAGGTGACGTCTTATTTAAACTATTCAAGCTGACTTTTCATATAAATAACTGGTGGTTCATTTTGCACTTCACTTTTGTAGTGAAATTAAAGAAAAATTATATTTCCAAATGCAAATTTACTATTGGTTCATGAGGTGAGAATACAAGAAGTAGTTTCTATGGACATTAGCCAAGAACTCTACTAATTAGAGAGATGGTTGGGCACTAAGTTAGACAAACAACAAAATTACCATAAATCTTTAGAAAATAATTATCTTACTGATAATAAGATCTGATACCTTAAGGAATATATACATGAAATATATATATACTCAATATATACATGAAATATATATATACTCAATATATATATGGCATTTTAAACATCATAACTTAATTAGATATGGTGTATATTACACAGCCTGAAAAAAGACCAGAGGAAAGATAATAAAAACTTAACATAGAATCCACTATAAATATCTAGTTGATTATTAATTACTTTATTAATTTTTAATATGTATTTATTGAGTCCCTTATCTGTGTAATAATTGTGCAAGTTTAGGGACTATACAAATGAATAAAATATAATCCCAGCCACTAAAGAATAAATGATTTTAGAATGATAAAACATAATCTTGTAGCACTGACATGTTTTCCTGGTGAGCCTTTTCTGCCATAGAGTTTGCTTTCAAATATCGCAATGCCACTTTCAAAGATCATACAAAATCAGAAAATATTAAAAAAATAAATACTCATATACTCAGCATCCAAATTCCAGCAAATACCATTTCCCTAGTAACCATAGAGTTTTCAGATGTCTTGAGTTAACAGTCTTTTACAATAAATTATTTTTTAAAAAACTTATTAACTTTATAACATTTCTTTCATAAATAAGAGTCTCAATTTTAACACACATATTTTACATAATTTACTCATACAGAACATGCAATTTTATGTCATTTGTTAATGTTTTATACTAAACATGTCTCAAAGTAATAAATTACTGGTGTTTTTTTTAAGAGTGCACTGTATTCAATTTAAGTAATCACTTACTTAACGTCTCCTTTTTATTGAATATTTAGAATTTTTCTGCTTTGTAATTATAATGAACAATGTAATTGGTGCAGAGTTTTAAAATGAGAGAATTTTAGATTTAATTTCACTGAGGTTCCCAAGTAATAAACACCATATTCTACAAAGAAGTTCAAGAAATCACAAAGGACTTGTAAGCAAAGAGTCCAGAGGGCTTGAAGTTTAGAGGAAGAGAAATGGATTTTTGGAAATGAAAAGAGCTGTCATAAGCTATGACATCTCCCCACACCCCATGAATGAAGGTGAGGGTGTTTTCTCCTCACCTCATGCCATGAAAAGGGACAAAAAAGCTTGCTATGAGGTCCCTGGAGCCTGAGATACAGTGGCCTGGTTTGCCTCAGACATGAACCATCTAAACTATAAGAGATCGGCTGGCAAGGAGTGGTTACTTCATTGTTGGGCAAAGGATATGTGAGAATTATCTTAAATAAAGAAAGAAAAAGACTGCCAGATGTTTCAAAGGGTAGGAAAATAATCTGCAGTCAGTCATTAAAAATGCCACACCGATATCAAGAGAACTATAATTAAGAGGCCCTTAGAAATAAGAGGGTCTTCTCAGAAGCCTTGTAAACACTCACTGAGATGAGTCAGTTTAAATGCCTGCTAAGACCAAGGGGTATCTATCTTCTCATAAGAGTATCAGTCAATTACATTTTTTTGCCTCCTTTAAGTGAAAGGTTGTGTGTGAAAGCCAGGATAGGAAAACTAAATGTGAAAAAGAGGAAAAGAAAGAAGAAATCTGGCATGCTCCCTACCTCCATACCAGGATTGAGACTGGGGAGGATGGAAATAATACTTTTGAATAAATATGGAGTTGTAGTTACTGTATTAAACTAATTTCTAAAACAAAATGTTAGAAATTTTGAAAACATAATTTTTTAATTATTTTTGTTTTTGTAAAGTCAGTAGGACGTTTTATTCTCTAAGAATGACTGGGAGAATCAAGGGACCTGAACTAAATGCCTTCCCAGATGACAAGAATTGGTCTCACAGAATGACTTCAATAAGTTGATATCTGATTATATCCCAGGAGTCATGCTTCTCCAACACAGCATTAAGACCAAAATTAAAAAAAAATATTTTGTAATTAACTGTTATTTTCTTTTACTATGTCTCCCTTGGACAAATTCTCACAAATAAGAATATTGAGGATTTCATGTAGGTGCCATAATTTACTTAATCAGACCCTGTTTGTGATCATTCTGGGTTTCTTTTAACTTATTTTTAGAATTATGATTGATGATAGTAAACTATGTGTAATTTTATATAATAGATTTTTTCATACTTTTTAATTATTTACTTAAAATAAATGCCAGTAAGAAGGCTTATGGGCCAGTGGCTGTGCATTATTTTTGCTCTTGATATGTATTTCCAAACTACTTCCTAAGGGAGAATGCACAACTTTTACTACTATCAGTGGCATATAAGCATGTCTGTTTTACTAGAATTAGATGTTATTAGTTTAAATGCAATATTAATAGATATAATGCCTATCTTTTAAAATTGAATCTTTTTACTTGCCACAAAATATCCTTCCATACATTTACCACTTATAATTTCTCCTCTGTAGAATGGTTTACAGTTTTGCAAACTCATCCCAGTGGCATTTCTGATAATTAGATGCTCATGTGTCACACACCAGGCTCTCCAATTAGATTTCTACCAGGAGGAACTATAGGGTATCATAGGGGGTAAGATCGTCATAAATATTGGTAGAAATGCCACTGCCCTATAACCCAGGGAATTAGCACTCGATGTTTAGTGAAAGACAATGGAATTTTAAAAGGCCCTCTTGGGGAAAAAATGATTTCCTTTCTTTTGTAAAATATGTAGTACTTACAGGCATGATTTAGAACAAAAATGGAAAAAGAAGAGAGAATTTTTCATCTTTCCCGGAAAGTGCTTCAAATACATTTTATCTATCTTTGGATTATTGGCTTCTTTTCAGAGAAAGCTGAGGTAGGACAATGCACAGGTTCTTACCCAAACTAAAGTAAAAATTTATTGTGAAAGAACACTGAAACAGAACAAGAAAACTCTTTCAGTTATTAGAATTCTGCTTTCTTAAGGATAGTTTTGGTTTTGATTTTTAAACATAGCTTTGCCTTTTTCTAAAAGTGAAGATATGTTTTCCATCTAAACAAGAGACACTTTTACGGAAACATTAAAATATTGAAAAAACTGCGGGGTTCCTGGGTGGTTCAATCGGTTAAGCAGCCAATTTCAGCTCAGGTCATGATCTCAGGTTCATAAGTTCGAGCCCTGCATTGGGCTCTCTGCTGACAGCTCAGAGCCTGGAGCCTGCTTCAGATTCTGTATCTTCCTCCCTCTCTGCCACTCCCTTGCCTGCACTCTGTCTCTATCTCTCAAGAAATGATAAAAACACTTTAAAAATAATGAAAAATTACAAATATTAAGAACATGATTCTCACAAAAAAAGTGCAAAAATTACAGAGCGAACAGATAACGATAGCCATACACACACACACACACACACACACACACACACACAATGGTTAGAAAGATATTTCACAATAGCCAAATAGCATAAATATTCAGTTGTAAAAATTATAAAGAACGATATTATCAAAAATCAGTGATATTTACAAACCATTTAAATCTTAGTTAATAATACACTTCTACTCAAATAAGCTCTGCAATTATATCTATGTTACAGCTGCCAAATTGTCCTAGAAGGAAATTTGGCTGATGTGATTTACAAGGGTTCATCTGTATAGTTTAAGCAAATAGCAAGGACCAGAAATATCAGACTTAGGATGTATCTCATTGCAAAGAGCAATTCACACTGATCAATATTTCTTCTACTCACACGTACATGGTTCTGTAACTCCGGGCTAGGATATAATCATGGAGGCTTTGACTCAGCTGGCATGGAGTTTGGTTATAAGATGCCAGTTCCCTTATGGTGGCATCTGCCACTTTTCTCGGGGCCATCAGAGATACAGGTCAGAAAGAAGGGAAAAGTAGAGTTTCCTTTCTTTGGTCTCCTTGATTCTTAAGAGCCTCCCCCTTTTCTCTAGTATTCCTGGTGCTGGTTCTACCTTTTTACCTAATCTCTTTGAACCTCACTTCACACTCTGGCGTGGCAACAGTTATTATGAGTCTAGAAATAAGAATTCTAGAGCATTATTTGACAAAATCTATCTTCTTCAATCTTTCAGCACTATTGATAGGATTATAAATAGGTGCAGCCACATGGAAAACAGTATAGAGCTTCTTCAAAAGCATATATTAACAATACAACTACTATGTGATCCAGATATTCCACTTCTGATATATCCAAAGAAAACAAAATCACTCTCTCAAAAAGATATCTGCACCCCAGCTCTTTGTGTGTGTGTGTGTGTGTGGTGTGTGTGTGTGTGTGTGTGTGTGTGTGTGTGTGTGATGGAATATTACTCAGCAATGAAAAAGAAGGAGGCCCTGCCATTTGTGGCAACACAGATGGACTTGAGGGCATTATGCTAAATGAAATTAGTCAGAGAAAGACAAATGATATATGATCTCTCTTATATGTAAAAATCTCTTAAAAACTCACAAAAACCAAACAGATAACAGGGAACAGATTGGTGATTGCCAGAGACAAGGAGAAGGGGTCAAGGAAATGTGGGAAGGTGGTCAAAACATGCAAACTTTCATTTATAAGATAAATAAGTTCTGGGGATGTAATGTACCACATGGTAATTACAGTTAACAACACTGTTGTATGTTTGAAATTTTCTAAGATAGTGGATCTTAAAAGTTTTCATGGCAAGAAAAAATATGGTAACTATGTGAGATGACGTTAGCTAACATTATCGTGGTAACTATTTTTCAATATACACATATATCAAATCATAATGTTATACACACTAAAATACTGCAATGCTATATGTCAATTACATCTCAATAAAAGTAGGAGGAAAAAATCCACTCTCTTTCCTAAATACAAATAAACCAGCAAACAAATTTAGCAAACAAAAAGTAGTAGGCAACTTCTTGACAAAGGGTAGATAAAGTAATTTAATCTACATCATACTTGTCAGGAAACGTTAGATGTATTCTTAATAAATATTACAGAAACAAGATATAAGTATCTTCTATCATCAGTACCACTAACTGACACTATATTGGAAGTCATTCCAAATAAAACACAAGATAAATATATAAGTGACAAAATCGCTGGAAAAAAAAAAACACAAAAAAATCTACTTATAAAAGCCAAGAAAATTGACAGATGAATTAAGTGATCTTAGCCAGTTCACCATGCGAAATAAAAACAGACAACAATCAAAAACAAGAGCAATAACTAATTTGAAAATATAAATAAAAATGCCCAAGCACACTAGAAACACACATACTAAATTAGTTAGGAATAAATCTAATGAGAAAAATGTGAGTCTTATATAAAGAAAACCATAAAATTGTATTTAAGACCATAAAGGAAGATGTATATACTCTGATCCAACAATTCCATTTCTTAGGGTCTGACCTAGACATTACTCTAATCTTGCAAAAAGAGATTGCTTATAATGGAGGAAGTGAAGAAACCTATAAATGCCCACAAATATAGCTAAATAAACAATGGCTCATGGTTTAAAACAACTGTTTAGTAATGGAACAAGTTATATGTACGCACTGCCAAAGAATTTTCAAAGTCATACTGTTTAATTTAAAAATAAATTGAAGAACAATACATAAAAATTAATCGCACATAAAGTCCACAATACAAAGTAATATGATATATAATTATATATACAGATAACATATAATATATAAATAATATGTAAAGCATATTTATAGAACATGTGTAAACTAGATACATGAAGATAGTGGTTAATTGTGGGGGATAGGCAGATAAGTGGGGGTTGAATTTTATTTTATGTGTATTGACTGAATAATTTACAATCACAACGCATTCACTTTTTGATTGTGTAATCTTTAAACTTAATAAAAATAATGAGACCTGGCATATAGGAAGCCACTAAATAACTGATCTTATTGTAGTTATGAATATAACAATCTTGAAATTTTATACTAGTCTCTTTCTCTCAAGGCACCAAGAGCCTGCCTTTCTGACCACCAGAATGCCACTGACTCATGGCTCTAAAGGCATTTTTCAAGCCAGTTTTGTAGAGCCAAAGCAAAGTGGAAGCTTGCACAGTTTCCAAGTGACTGGAAACAGATGTCTGGATTGATTCAAAATGAGAGAAAAGCCTCTGTCCTCCTTTTTCCTTCAGGAGATCTGGCTCAGCAACCACAGAGCTTGGTGCTTGCAGAGAGAAGTACACTTAGAGATGCAAGAGAATTCACATTTCAAGGACTGTGTCTTTTTATCTTATTTACTCATGTTGTATCTTCATTTAAAAGAAATGTATCACACTGGGGCCCCTGGGTGGCTCAGTCGGTTAAGCGTCCGACTGTTGATACTGGCTCAGGTCATGGTCTCACGGTTCCTGGGATCCATGCATGTGTTGGACAGACCCTGTGCTAACAGTGCAGAGCCTGCTTGGGATTCCCTCTCTCCCTCTCTTTCTGCTCCTACACCACATGCTCTCTCTCTCTCTGTCTCTCTCTCTCAAAAAATTTTAAAAAGAAAATCATGTTAACATACTATGTCTGTGTAGCTCACAGAAATGTAATATATTTGAGAAAGGCAAAAAGAAATTGCCAAAGTGTTTTAATTTTGATAAAAATATGATATACTTAATGCTGATTTGAAACCTCAGAAAACAGGTTCGGCAAAATTCAAATTATTTTCAGATAAATGTTAAATTTTCTATGACAAGTTTATATCCCAGAAGCATCAGAAACTCTGAGTCTGCCCTTCAGCTCACCTCACAGAAATCTCAGTCTTTTCTTGGTCTGTCCTTCAGTAATAGATGGAAGGTCAACAGTTTGGTATATTATACTTAATGTAATGGTTGTATCCAATTTATCTCTTTCTCATCTAATGCTAATTCTTATTAATGTAAGTTATGTGGAATAGATGGAGTCAGGCCATTCATAAACTCCCTTGACTGTAGTTATGAAATATGCTCAACTTCATAATGATGGAAAGTCATATCTGGAAATTCCGAGGGTATCTTCAACTCACAAGTTAACTTCTTTGAGTAAATTAGGATTGTCCTTGGCAAATGGTGAAGGACCTCACTAAATGGAATGCATAATTAGATTTACACTGACATAAATGTGTTTCTCTATGCCTCAATTTATTCATTTTTAAAATGAGATGGATTAGATGACCTAATCTTATCTTCTAGTTACAAAAAAAGAAATCTAAATATGTGATTTCTTATAGAAATCATTCCATATAAAATTATGTTTATTGTAAATAAATGTTAAATACATGAATAGAATACATACACCCTTGATGAAATTCCAGAACAGATTATCAAAGATATGGCCCATTAATACTTGAAAAAAAAAGTAAAATAATAATAATAATGATGATGATGATGATGACTTAGCAAGGGTTGCCTAAGGAATTTTATCAAACAATAGTGCCTTTTTTAAACAGGGTAATTTGACTAATCTACAAGGAAAATGCTGGAAATATTACCAGCCTTCAGGTTATCAAGACTTGAATATTTTAAAATGAAGATTGAAAAACGTAGACATTGAGGTCGTCTTGTGACTTGTGAGACAAAAAGATTGTTGGTTCATTATCAAGTTCAATGGTTAATTATTGGTTCATTATCTGTTTTCTTCTGAAGATTTTGCCTATGGCCCTGATTGAGTTCACATTTTTATAAATCAATAACTTATAGAGAGTATTAAATTTATAAGTCATTGAAATCAGGAAGCATAACTAACTGCATACACATCCAGTAGCAAAAACATGATTCCAAATGTTTAAAGGGCTAAAATGATGAGATTACAACAATGAAATGAAATAGAGAAATGATAAAAATGTTGCCAAGGAGTAAAAAGAAAAAAAAAAACGTCTATCAATAGTCCCTAGGAATAAGACATAGTACTTTATATGCAGAAAACAATCTCAATATGAGTCAGTAGTGTGATTGGCTGCCCTTCCTTCTCTTCCAAAATGACTGTAATTTAAATTCAGCTACTAGTATTGAAAACATCAGTATACAGAGGTACCCGTTTGCTTAATCTATGCTGGAAATCTTTGTTTAGTTCTGGTTACCATATTAAAAAGATAATGGTTACCTTTTTAGTTTTAGAAACCAAATTTAAAAGCAGATTAGAGACATTTTTAGACAAAAGGTAATTTTAAATATAGTAACTTTTGGGAACTCTGTCACATGAAGAAATTAAAGATGATTTTAACCCAGAAATGTAAGGTGTATGCATTGTGCTTGTGTACATGATTTTTAGAGAATGTAAAGGGAGCCATGGTTATGCCAATATTTGTAGAACTCTTAGAACACAAATTTATTGTATATTTACTTCTTTTCCTCTTGTCTTTGTTTTTAATAGAAACATTTCACAAAGAAACAAAGAAATATTAGAATCATTCTTCACAGCCACCATCTTTATAATCAGGAAGAGAGAAGTGGCAAGAAGAGATTTATAAGCTTAATCAAAACAAAACAAAACAAAACAAAACATTCTAATAGTGTTTATGTTTCTTCTGGTTAACTCATCTTTATGTATTCAGTGTCCAGTGCATTGACAGGCAAATGGTAGATATGCAGTGAATACTGGTTAACTGAATCAATAAGAATGAATATGTAATTATTGGGTGAATGACTTGGGAGGGAGGTCCCATTCACTAGAAAAATCCCAGCCAAAGCTGGATGACCATCTGTCAGGGACCTCAAAGAAAGGAGTTCTAAAAAAGACTGATGAGCCTAGATGACCTAGAAGATGTCTTTTACATGTAAAATTACTTAAAAGATCAAGTAAATAGGGTCCTCAGTTAACCATTGGACTCTTATCTTGGCGCAGGTCAGGATCTCATGGTTTGTGAGTTCAAGCTCTGCCTCAGGCTTTGTGCTGACAGTGCAGAGACTGCTTGAGACTCTCTTTCTCCCTCTCTTTCTTCCTCTCCCCTGCTCACTCATTGTCTCTCCCACTCTCTCAAAATAAATAAACTTAAAAATAGAGATCAAGTAATTATCCCCTACAGTTCTGATTATTACTATAGTTTATGCATTTGAACTTGTTCAAAGAACCTTAGAAAACAAATTCTAATGAAGGAGAGAGTGCTACAAAAATGTAAAAAAAAAGTTAAGACTTCTGGTAAGTAAAAGCTTGGTAAAGCATTTCATATATGTAAATAGATTATATTGATTTAATTTTATTTGCAGAATTAGAATGCCTTTCAGAAAACAATAAAATATTTAATTTGAATGGCAATGTAGTATTTCACTTCTGTCACGAATTACTGAATCCTTTCCACAGTTTTGGCAGTATAAATAGCAATTAAATTACCATATTTTAAAACAATATATATGTATTTCATTTGGGATCTTAACTTACCATGTAGCTTTAATACATTTTAAATTGGAATTACATGGGGCTTTTTTGTTTGTTGTTCTAGAGATGTGACTGTTATGAATAGTAGCTACTTCTATTTCATAATTGTTTAGGTTTTTCATTACAAATATTTTAATGCTGTAACTCAAATCTATGTGCTATTAGATTTATTTTTGTAATAAAGAGAATTTTTGTTAAAGTATTTATAATAAAGCACATTACAGATATTGTTAGATTAACAAAGGAGATATAACTTAGAAAAACAAAGGTATTAACAATATTCTGTGGGATACTGAGAGGATTTATTGTTTTAAGTACATTATTGAGATGTTGCATGGGTTTGGATAAATAATAGATAATAATTTTTAATTTATATCAATAAGAAAAACATGTAATCTGAGGAGTTTTAAAAGAAAATAGTTATGTAAAGAAACACTGGCATGACACACATATAGTTTAATGGTGTTTTGCCTTTTGCTGGAGGAATATGGATGATTTTTTTCTATTCTTTCTACATTTCCACAATGAGCATAAACTATTTTAACAAAAGGTAAAGTTGGTTTATTTTACTGTTTTGAAGACAATCTTTACAAAGAATAAAATAATACAGCAATACTCTATTTGGAAAGCAAAATGTTGATTTTATGCTAACTACAAATTTATTATTTAGTTTGAATCTCTACGTGAAACTGATAAAAAAAAATTCCCCAATTACACAACTTAAGGAGAGACTTGGGCAGGGCAACACTCAGCATCACTAGGAAATTAATTATTTCACTAAACTGAATTCTCCAAATTAGTCATTTTTTTAAGTAGTAAAATTGTTGGAATGAAATGAATTTATAAAATTTGTTTTTTTCCTCCTAAATCATTTTAGGCTGCCTTCTTGCTTTCTTGATGTGATTCAGTTTCTTTCAACTTCCTCTTAATGATTCAGAAGAGCCCTGTGACTGTCAGTGATTCTGTACGGGAGCTCTGGGTACCTGCTATCATGTAGAGGGGCATTAATTACTAGCAAGGCTTTGGTTTTTTAGTTATAGTGTTTATCCCTAAAATAATTTCTGTATTAGATATTAGTACTTATTAGATATTACTATTAAGTACTAATTACTTATTACTATATTACTACCTCTTATTCAATATTACTACTGCTTCTCTAGCTTCACCTCTTCTTTCCCTCATCTTCCCCTAGATTATGGCTTCTAATACTCTGTGGGGTAAAAAATAAGTTAATGTTAGTTGTGTTTAATAATAGCACTATTATTTAGTCATCAATAACTATCTTCTATGGCCAGACACACTTGAAGGTCATTACACAGCTGTGAACTGGGAGCAGGTTACTCTTGAGAGGGTCTGAGTGGCCAGAGCAAAGGAAAGAAGGGTGGTCGTATAGTAAAACCTGACCAGAGATGAAATGAGGTCCACAACATGCAGTGCCTTGTGAGCCACGTGAGGATTTTGGTTTTAACTCTATGTGGGGAAGAGCCAATGAATGGTCTTAGACCAGAAAGCAGTATGTCTGATGTAAGTTTTTAAATATCACTGTGATTGTTCTACAGTAAATATATCATTTTTTAATTAAAAAAAAAATTTTTTTAATGTTTTATTTATTTCTAGGAGAGAGAGAGAGAGACAGCGTGAGCAGCGGAGGGTCAGAGAGAGAGGGAGATACAGACTCTGAAATAGGCTCCAGGCTCTGAGCTGGCAGTCAGCACAGAGCCCGATGCAGGGCTCGAACCCACGAACCGTGAGATCATGACCTAAGCGAAAGTCGGACGCTTAACTGACTAAGCCACCCAGGCACCCCTACAGTAAATATATCTTAAAGAAATAAGAGTGGGAGAAGTAAAAGTAGGGTAGAAACAACAGAAGTTTGGACTAGGTTAGTAATGGTAGATATGATGGTAAATGCCAGTGTACAATTGATGTTTTGAAAACCATGTCCGTAAGATTTCACTGGATTAGCTATGATGTGATAGAAAGTGTAAAAAACGATGTCTCCCATGTCTTTGGCTTGATTAATGGTGGTGCCACTTCCTGAAGGGAAGTGGTGAGGAAATGAATTCAGATGAGGAGAAACTGGTGAGGAAATTGTGAGTTTAGACTTTGATATTAAATGTAATCTGCCTGTTAGACATATAAGCAGGGTTGAAGGTACAATTCTGTGTGTCAGGTGAAAGCTAAGACTGGAACTATCAGTTGGGGAGTCACCACATTAGTAGTAGAATTAAAATCTTAAGACTGGATGCTATCAGCTAGAGGATTAGTAAAGACAGAAAAATCAAAGTATAAGAGAAAAATTAAAAAAAAAAAACTTGAGTAGTCCATTATTTAGATGTCACGAAGAGAAGAAAGATCTATCAAAAGAAATGGAGAAGACACTAATGGGATAAGAAAAAGCCCAAAAGTGTGTGGGGTCCTTTAAACCAAATGAAGAAATCTTACAGAGAAGGGGAAAAATTGATGAACTGTGTCATCTACTGCTAAGAGACTGAAAAAGGTGAGTCTATGAAAATGACCATTGGTTTGAGTTACAGAATCTGATTCTGAAGGGTTCGCACGTAAAATTCAATATTTCAAGTGTATAATATTTAGATACTGTCTATCTCCTGAACTTTCTCCCAAGCCCACTCTTTATTTAGTTTTCCCACCGCAGTCAAAGTCTCTGGCTGTCCCGTGTGCCCATATTCAGTGTATTAAAAACCATGGTGGTTCTAACTGCTGAAATATATTTCAAATCTACTCCTCCCCCTCCATCTTACTCCTACCATCTTGTGAATACCATATCTTCTTCTTTAGGAACTACTGCACTTGCTTTTTGATTAATCTCCCGGCATCCATTCTTTCCACTCTTGGCCTTTATAATCTGTCATGTAGAGCTCTCAAGATTTTTGATGAATTAATCATGAAGTATTTCAGAAAAAAAAAAGAAAGAAATGGTTTGGTCTGCAAATTGCATGAATGGTGTGGTCATTAGTAAAGACAGAAAACTCTGAGGAAGTTAAATTTGGTGAGGCCAAACGGCAACATAATTTTGGAAAATAAGACTAAGCGAAAGAGCTCATGTATCTGAATTCAATACTTTTATAAAGGTGTAGTAACCAAGAAGGCATAATGCGTATATAAATATAGAAATAAAAATTAATGAAATAGATTTGAGAATCCAGATATAAACTCTTACATATAAAATCAATTAATTTTTGCCAGTGTAATTCAAAGGGGGAAAGGATGGTTTTTCAACAGTGTGTTAGAACAAGTAGATAAATTCATGCAACAAGAGGAATTTAGATACTCTACTCATACAATACACAAAAACTAACTGAAAATGAAAAATAGACTTAAGTGTAAAAACCAAGATTATAAAATTTCTAGAAGAAAACAAGAAGAAATTTTTTGTGAATTTGGGTTGGGCAAAGAGTTCTTAGATGTGACACCAAACACACAACCCATAAAAGAAAAAAAAATGACAAGTTGATCTTCATCAAAATTAAAAACTTTTATGCTTTCAAAACTCACTATTAGGAAATAAAATGATAAGTTACAGACAGGAAGAAAGTATCTGCAAATCATATACCTGACAAAAGACTTGTTTCCAGTATATATAAAAGACTCTTACAAATCTATAAGAAGATAAATAATTCTGTCAAAAGTGAGCAAAATTTGAATACACATTCACTAAAGAAGGAATATGAATGGCTAATAAACGTATGAAAATATGCTTTAGTCAATCAGGGAAATTCAAATTAAAGCCACCATGAGAAACTATTTCATACCTATTACATAATGACAATAATAACAAAAAATAAATAATATAACTCATACCGTATGAACCAGCAATTCTACTCCTAGGAATTTATACCAAAAAATGAAATACAGAGCTACATAAAAACTTGTATGCAAATGTTCATACCAACAAGAAATGATAAACCTTATACACAGAGAAAGTAGATTAGATGAGTGGTTTCCTAGGTCTAGGGTGAGGGGGCAGAATTAACTGAAAATGGGCTTTTCGGAGTGAAAGAAAAGTTCTAAAACTGGATTACTGTGATTATGCCATAAATGTATAAATTTGTAAATGTATTTACTTATTGAATTGCACACTGAACTCCAGAGAAGTTTATGGAATGAAATAATACTCCAGTGATATTGTTTAAAAATATAACACTCTTCCCACAGAAATATAGTCAATTGATTATTGACAAAGGAGCAAAAGCAATTCAATGGTGAAAGAATAATCTTTTTAACAAATGGTGCTGGAAAAATTAGTCATCCATATGCAAAAAAATAATCCAGATACTACCCTTACACAGTTCACAAAGTTAACTCAAAATGGATCGTCAACCTAAATGTAAAACAAAATGCAATGAAACTTCTAGAAGATAAGATAGGAGAAACATCTATGTCACTCCAGAGAAAAAAAACATAAGCCAAAACTGGAAGAAAATTTGCAAAAGACATATCTGATAAAGAGACTTATCCAAGTTATACAAGGAGCTCTTAAAATTCAACAGTAAGTAAACAAACATCCCAATTAAAAAATGGTCCAAAACCTTAACAGTACCTCACTAAGGAAAATATACAGATAGCAAATTAGCATATAAAGAGATGTTCCACATCAACAATGAGATATCACTACATACCTATTAGCATGGTCAAAATCCAGAATACTGACAACACCAAATGCTGTCAAGGGTGTGGTGAATTAGGGACTCCCATTCATTCCTGATGGGAATGCAAAAGTATAAAGTCACTTTGGAAGACAATGGCAGAAGGAAACAAAGGCAGAAGGAAATGGGAGATAAAATTAAATTTCCTAATAACCTGAAACCCATTGATAAAACTTGAAGCAGGCAGAGCAAAATGTTTCTCCGGGCACTCCCTACTGTCTTAAGGCTAATATTTTGCTACAGGGAAAAACAACCTTAGCTTGACAATAGCTAGGCCTCCAGTATCCTGGGAGTCTTCTTTAGTATATGAAAATCTCATTGGAAACTTTCCCTGGCTTTATCTCCCCCAACTCCATAGTATATAAACTTATTTCTCCTCATGGTCCAAGGGCAACTCTTCTTGCCCACAGGTGCTGTTCCTGTGTTTTAATAAAACCTTTGTGCACCAGAGATGTCTTCAAGAATTCTTTCTTTCCCATCAGCTCTGGACCCCATGAACCCCACTATCACTCCCCAAAAACCTCATTACACCTCATTACGTTCAGAATATAAAATACTATTCAGTGGTAAAAGAAAAAAGTACTATCAAGTCATGAAAACTTGTGGAATCTTAAATGCATTTTACTAAATGAAATAATTGAATTTGAAAAGGTTACATATTATAGGATTCTAACTAAATGGCATGTAAGAAAAAAAGTATGGAGACAGTAAAAACATCAGTGGTTGTTAGGGGCTGGGGAGGGAGGAATGAATGGGTAGAGCACGGAGGGTTTTAAGGGCAGTGAAACCACTCTGCATGGCCCCATAATGATGGGCATATATCATTATCCATGCAACCAAACCTATAGAATATACAACATCAAGAGTAAACCATAATGTACATTATGGGCTTTGGGTGATTATGATGTGTCAATGGAGGTTCATCAGCTGTAACAAATGCACCACTCAGGTGGGAGATGATGGGGGAGACAATGGGGGAATCTATGCATATGTAGGGGCAGGGAGTATATGGGAAATCTCTGTGTCTTCTGCCCAATATTGTTATGAACCTAAAACTTCTCCATAAAATGAAGTTCATTAAAAAAAAATCTATGTTTCTTTGAAGTTTTTAGATAAAGCACCAAAGCATAATCGATGAAGAAAAAATATTAAGTAGGATTTTATTAAGATTTAAAACTTCTGCTCCCTGAAGACAGTCAAGAGAATGAAAAGCCATGCCAGAGACTAAGACAAAAAAAGATGCAAAACAGATATAACAAAGACCAGTATCTAAAATCCACAAAGAACATTTAAAATTAAACAGTAAGATGGGGGCCCTGGGTGGCTCAGCTGGTTAGTATCCAACTCTTGATTTCAACTCAGGTCATGATCTCGCAGTTCATGAGCTAGGTCTCCCTCTCTCCTTGCCCCTCTCCTGCTCTCTGTCTCTCAAAATAAAATGAATAAACTTAAAAAAACACTCAACAATAAGACAAAAAGTTAAATGGAAGCAATATCTGAATAGAAATGCCAACTAAACAAAGGAAAAGACTCTGAAAATGATGTCATAAAGGAATTGTGATTATTTAAAACAGCCACGGGATGCCTATTAAGGCAGCTAAAAACAAAAACCTCACATTACCAAATTTATTAGTATGCAGAGCAACAGGGACTCCCATTCATTTCTTAGATGAATGAAAAAAATGTATAGACACTTCAGAAGATAGTTTGGCAAAAACTTACAAAGGTAAGCATACTCTTACTGTCCAATCCAGTAACTGTCCCATTATTGTTCAAAACTATATCCATCCAAAAACCTAGTGTTAATGTTCATGACTGCTTTATCCACAATCACCAAACACTGGAAGCAAATAAGTCTTTCTATAGGTGAATGGATAAAAAAAAATGTGCCCGACCCATGCAATCGAATAATATTCAGTGATAAAAAAAATACAAGTTTATCAAAACACCAAAAAACACAGAGAAAATTTAAACGGGTACTGTAAGTGAAGGAAACCAGTCTGAAAGGCTACATAATTCCAATTATGTGACATTTATAAAAGGCAAAACTATACAGGCAGCTAAAAGATCAGTGGTTGCCAGGGGGAGGAAGAAAGGTGAATCAGCAAAGCACAGTGGACTTTTAGGGTGGTGAAACTATTCTGTAGGATACTGCAATCATGGGTGGATAACCATGCATTTGTTAAAACTCACAAAATTTTATAGCACCGAGAGTGGACCTTAATGTATGCACATTTTAAAACAATAGGAGGCCAAGGATCCCAGAAATAAATGCATAATATGAGAAGAAAATCTAACCATATTATAAATATGTGCTATTACCTCACTGATGTGTGAGGGTGGGTAGAAGGTGCTGACCTAAGTATTTTTGAAACTAAGTCTAGTCTGTAAGACCAAAGAAAAGGAACTGCACATAGGCACTTTACTCTGGTTGATAAAGTTGTTCCCCGTGAGGGCATACTTTAATAATTTTTATACAGTTAACACATGCTTGACGGATCATGGGAGGGGAAGTCGGGTTTCTTACAGCTGGGGTCAAAATTTACAGATAAGCAAGAGGCCATTAGAATGTGGCATGTGTTGATGGGTCAGAGTTGGCAACATCAGTGTAAAGTCATGTAGAGCTGAATATAAACACATTTATATACCTATATACACGCCTGAGAAAACACACATACATTTCTGTGCTCTGTCAGCTAAGAAGATCTAAAAGAAACGGCACTCCAGTAGCAGTGAACACATGTAGCACTCAGATCTTGCTTTCCGGCACCTTCTCCAATAAAAGGAACCAGAGATTTGGGGGGAAATGGTTTATTCTAGCACTGTGGCAGGAAAGATGCAGGATGAGCCCAGAGCATCCTGTAGTATCAGAAGCTAAAGAAATGTCCCCTCTGCCCAAAATGAAATGCTACATTGTGGGCACATGGTAAAGGGACACAGAAATCAACTGAAAGAGCTCTCAATGGCCAAAGCAGGAACAATTTGAGCAATACAGTAAGTAAAGCAGTATTAGACTAGAACCCAACATATAAAATAAGTGTCCATGAAGACCTACTGACATATATGACTGAATAAATTAATAAATGAGGGAGTAGAGACAAATCTCCTATGCAGAATAATTCCAAATAATTTATGCAGCTACTCTGCTCTTGAGGAGGTAAAGTATAACATCCTCTCCTAAGTGTGAACTGCACAATAAAGACTGCCTTTCAAAGGGTCAGTTATGGAAAGTGGGGGTGAGAGAAGAGGAAAAAGAAAAAATAACAAACCCACCTCAGTCCGGTGACCAAAGTCAAAACCAACAATAATTAATCATGTTGAGATTAACTGCCTATGAGGAGATGTGATCAAAATTTAGTGCTTTACTTGTGTGAACTTCCTCCCCAAAATCATAACGCCAGTCTAGTCATGAGAAAAACATCAGAAACATTCCAGTAGAAGGCATCCCGTAAAATATGTGAGTATTGTTAAGGTCGTCAAAAACAAGGAAAGTCTGAGAAACTGTTACAGCTGAGAGGAGTCTAAGGCAACAAGACAAAAAAATGTAACTTGACATCCTGGGTAGGATTCTGGAACACGAAATGGATGGCAGGTAAAAACTAAGGAAGTCTGTGAAATTTAGCTAATAAGAACTTGACATTAGTTCATGTACCATATTAATGTAGGATGTTAATATAGTAGGACTGATTTGGACTTTAGGGCAAATCATCTGTAATATTTCTCAATTTTTAATAAACCTATAACTTGTAAATATATACATACATTCATTTATTTTTATATTTCAGGTCTGCCTACTCTACACTCTCATCTTTGTATTTCTTTCTTTCAGGACTTTGGGTAATTACTCCTCTGCCTGGAAAAATCTTTCCTTTGCTATTTGTCTGATTTAACTCTAATCCCATTTTGGATCCCACCTTAAATTACATATTTCATATGATCTATTAGTTGGTTAAACTATATCACTTCTATAGACTATGAGCTCCGTGAAAGCAAGGGCCATATTTGTTCCCAGGATCTAGCCTGAGAATAGTATTCAGTATCCACAAATTTTAATTAAAATGATGAAAGAATAAATGAATCCTGACCTCTCAAAGATTATTTATTTATTTTTGTTTCCCTTTTGACAGTATGCAGGATTGTTTATATTCTAAATTATTGATAGTGACGTCTATAAAACCAATGTGGTGATATAAAAGACATTTTAACTAATCATGCAGGACTCATATCTGGGATATATAGGCATAAATGTCTAGTTGTTTAACTTCCATGAATGCATAATATTTCAGTCCTTAATTTGCACCATCATGGTGTAGTACTTTATTGAATCAGAGTAAAATAGTTCAGTCTTTAAAAAAACAGCCAGAATCTTTGAAACTAAAAAACAAATAAAACAACTGGACTACCCAAGCAGCGCACTGGTTAGTGATCTGCTCTTTGAATAATGAACAGTAAAACATTCACATCAAAGTGGACAATATTTAGTTCTTCACTGACAATGGTATGTGTATCCACAGTGTTAAGTACCTTAATCAAAACTGCAACTGGATAATAACAAGAAAACTTTATTATGCATTTGTAACAGTTAGCAGCAGGCAGTTCTTAAAGGCAGGTAATAACAGTAAATAAAACTGCTACATTCAAAATGTCTTCTAGGATGAAACTGTTATGAAATTCCTAAGATTTTTGTAAAGAAAGAATAGGGGTATCCTCTTTTGAGAGAATAAGGCAGCTTAAACTTCAACACTTCTTTGTTTAATATTGATCTAATTTAAATAAATGGACCATGATATAAAACTATCATTTAGGTACTCCAGTATTATTTATTTAGCTCTCAAACTAGGATTTCTTAAAACTGTCTAACATCATGAACTAGTTTTAATGCCTTGAACTATGTCTCCTATTATTATGAGAGCAAGATATGGAGTGGAAGGAGAAGAAAGCTGTTGAACTTAATAGAAAATGTAATACAGAAAAAATGTTATGATCACCTAAACAAGATTGCAAACATTATGAAACACAAGAGAGATTTTTATTTACCAGCTACTGAAAGAAATCTAAATTAGTTGCGTATGTTACTGTCATCCAGCAGAATTTAAAATCAAATGCCAATGATGCTTCAATTTGGCTAATATCAGGCAGGAATTAAGGTTCAACACGGTGCAAACTGTCATCGTACCTACTTCTTAGCCTCGGGAAGTCATCATTTCAAATCACTCATGACCAGAAAGAGAAAAATAAATAAATAAATCAACCCTCTTCACCGGTTTGTCTTGCAATTGACCCATCCCTTGAGGTTTTCTTATGAGATCAAAGAAGAGGAAATACTGTCACACCAAAAGAATTTATAATGATTAACGTTAGTATAATGAGCACTAAAGGAAGTGATAATAATTTGCTACTTGTAAATGTCGCCGAGTTTTCCAGTGTGAACACACCATTATTTGCTTCTGCAGAGTAGGGATTTCTGACAAAAGAGGAAAAGAGATGTGAGATGTTGTTTCCCTTTTCCTGACAATGCTATGCACCAGGATGAGCACCGGGCAAGACTCAAGCCAATGCAAGCGCCCCTCACCCACCTCATTCCTTTGCCTGTGACTCTAGCTTGTTGAGAACTTCACTCCCTGCCAATTTTGAAACTGCATTCCTGGGGTGTCCTGGTCCTACTTGCTACCCTTTGGGCTAAATAACCTCTCTCCTCTTATGTCGTAAGTTCGGCCATAAAATTACCATCTTGCTGTCATCGGTGTGTTTGCCAGCAAACCATGCCTAAGGCTTCTTTTGAGCCTGCAGCAAAACTTTGTAAAATATTTGAGGATGAAATGGAGACTGTGAAGCTCTTGATGCTATGCTCAGCATTGAACAATTCTGGCGAAACAATGATTTAAAGTCTGCCTACTCTTCAATTTAGGAGCAACTGTGATGATCTATTATTTTAATGATTTATAAGTTCAAAGGTAGAAAATAACTTGTTTTTCCTGGACAATTTTGGTGAAAAGGAGCATTAACTTGTTTCTTGATTCTTCCTGCCAATTAAGTCATATTTGAATTGCTCTTTCTTTATATGATGTGAATGTCTAAAAGTGCTAACAGAGCCATCCGTTCATTTCCAGAATTTGCAAAAACCATAAATGTTGCTGCTGAAAGGTGGGCTCCCACAGGAATTCACATAATTCTGTGGTATACCACGGACTTTAAATGGACCCAAATGCTTTCTTAAAATGCCCTGATGTGATCTATATTTGTGGTAAGCTTCTACATAAAGTGCTGGTACAGTGAGAAACATAAATATATACTTAATAGTAAGTTGCTAGCGTGAAAATGAGTGCCTTGCAAATATAACATTGGCTATATCAAGGAGCTCTCTTCCTTGGGCAGAATACAAATTTTAAAAGTGAATGCATTATTTCAGGTAGCCAGATAATGCCAGTTTTTAGTAACATAAATTTCGGCTTAGATATGTGCAAGAAATCACATCACATTCAGAGCTCTGTAGTTAGTTATTATTTGGAATACAGAGAAAAGGTTTTCATTGAAGGATCAGAGTGTGTCCACAGGCCATAGTGTAAGAGAGTTCCCCCAGGAAATGATTTCAATAGCCATTAGTAATGATATTGCACATGTGATTCATAAAGTATGAAAGACTCTACGGCCAGGACTGCTCATTCTGTATTAGAAGTTTTCTCTAGTTTGGAATCCCAGAGCCTGTTATTTTTAAGTTATTTCTCATGGTGACATTTGAAAACTATCCCACAGGATTCATTTTCAGTATATATGAAGCATGACTTCCCTCCTTGTAGTACCATATAATATTAAGGTTTCCAGCTAAAGACATTGGTATGGCTGACATGAAGCCTTCAAGAGAAAAAAGTAGTCTCAACAATCAAAACATGTTTTAATTTTTTCCCCTTTCCTCCTCAAAGAAGGAATACTCATGATGGTAAACATAATGACTTTATTTAATTTCACTTAAAAAAATAAATTCCACTTTTCTATAATGCCAATAGTTTGGCTTACCACACTATTCTTTTACTCTATTGCTACTTGCTATTTTGGAAATCATGTTTTATGTCTTTAAATAGCAATGACTGGGCAAAATGCCTTGAATGTCTGTGCTTTCTTGTTTGTTTGTTTTGCAATTTATACAGTAACATTTACCATCACCTTGCCCCTCACGGCAGATGACTGCTCATTCTCCATATGTTTCTTCTATTAGATATTTGAATAGATGCTACCATCTGACATTCAAATCAACTGGTCTGATTTTTCTGAAAGACCAATTTGCTGTGTTTTAATTAGTGTCAAGAAATAAATACAATTTTTCATGAATTTTAAACTTTTTCTTCTATTCTGACCATTTATTGTATAGCAACAATAACAAAAACTTCAAATATCTATTTTTTTTTCAAAATTAGAGAAGTTTCTGAATTTGACTTGTTACTTCATCTTATTAATGGACATCACCCATACATATTTTCAGTATTCTTAGCCTAGTGTCTATTTGCTTTTCATCTGAGAAATACAAATTAACTTAGTTATTGCAGACAACAATTAAGCTACTCTTCATTTGCGTTTATGTTATTTTGTGCATATTTTAATACCATTTTGTCAGCTGACCCAAGTAATTTCCTTTGTATTATGACTCAATTTTATAGTATATGGTGTCATCATAATTTACTGTAAGGTATATAACAGTGATTTGGAGCACTAAAATTCAAAGTCATTATTCAAAAGTATAACTCTTTGCTTCAAAAAAAGGTTTCCAAACATCTACCTATCATCTATCTGTATCTACCTATCATTAAACACGATGCTTTGAAATGCAAAGCAACCGTTGCTTAACGTGACAAAGAACATCACTAACTTGACAGAGTCTTAGTAACCTTTGGAAGGGGGGGGGGTTGTAAAGATAATTATAAAGATTTTGAAATAATTAGCTTAAGGTAGGACTTTCAATGCAGGGGTTTTATTAGGGGTCAGCAGAGTTGATGATATAATAATTTAGAATAGTGGACACAGTGAGATGATGGCTTGGAGTTTCACCAGTCTAGGAAAATGAACAGTCTAATGGGGCTGTGTATTGAAGGTTAAGAAGTCTAATGTTCTTAGATTTGTGAGGAAATTCTCCAAGTGAAACATACAGGCATTATAGTGTTTAAATTTGGGGCAAGATTTCCTTGAAAAAGTAAAGTCATGTTAAGGAAAACAGATGAACTCTTTGTAGTAAAATTCAAACATATAACTGAACTTTTTTAAATGAGATAATATTTCTATTTTAGGGTTACCCTAGATGTGAGTTCACCCAATATATCTACCTAAATACGGTTTGTTTTCTAAAATTATAGATTATTTAAAGTCCTTATACATCATAGAGTTTAATGCCCTGAGTACAAAACTTGTTTTTTTTTTTTTGGTTTTGTTTTGTTTTGTTTTAATTAAGTGACTAGACAGACATTTTAATTCTGAGCAAGAGGAGCACATTTACTTTATAAATGATGTGTGTCTTACCAAAGAAAAACCTCTCTTTGCTCTGTGCATCAGCAGTAAAGTTAGAGTATCGAATCAAAGACTGAAAACTCTCCAAAGCTCTTATTCACTCTGGTAAGGTCTGTTTTTTTTTTTAATTCCCAGGCTAATGTAATCACAGCGAGTATGCTAAACTGAGCTGCAGTTTGAGATAAATACCAGTAGGTGGCAGTGCTTTTCACATGGCAGATCATTTCTGCAGAATCTTTCCCACTGTGGTATGTGATTACAGAGGACTCAGGAACCTGTCTAGACAAACATTCCGTTTGTCAACACAAAGGAAATAATCAACTAAACAGGAAAATAAAATATTTGGAAACCAAAATACAGTATTAAAAGAAAAAAAAAATCCTTTTAAGTTCTATTTTCTTTTCTCCTCATAATGACCTTACAACAATACTTCATTTTATGGACTCCACACCTGCCTTGCAGCCCCAGGTTTAGGCTTGGCAGCATCCGGCAGTAGACACCCAAGGTTTCATTGGTGTTCAAAAATTGGAAATAGTCTCTTCAATTTTGTCATAAAACCACTGAATTTTTCAATCTTATCAAAGAACGTTTCACTAAAGGCAAAATAAACTCAGATTTAATTTGATCAGGGAAGCTCAGCGATCACTACCTCCTTCCTCACTAAGCCCCTTCGTACCCCCTCCCCCCCAACAAGCTCTGGAGTTGACAGTCCCTTTTTCCCTTCCCACAATTCCCAACCCAGAATCTGAACAATAACCGACAAATAATGGTGTCTCAGAATGTCCAGATGGCCGCAGAAATCCCTTATCCTTCAAGGAGGCAATCCTGTCGCTCCCTCTAGTTTGGTGAAATCTCTCCCTCTGATAAGGTCAAACTGATAAAAGATAAGCCATGATTCAGGTCTATTTTCTCTTCCATTAAAGGCTTTATGAACTTAATCCAACATCCTGAAACAATGGAGGTTGATTACAGGACCCTTCAGGTTCTTTTTACAAATAGGGCCCCAAGAGAATGGTCTATCTGTAACTTCTCTTTGTGAGTCCCTGGCAGCATATGCTTCATCAAGGGCTACTTGATTAAGATTACATTAGGATCCTTGCTCCTGGAGGTTTGGGTTTATGTCAAATGTTATTTCTGCTCAAAACCAGCTTGTCTTCGAGCTTACCCCCTTTCTTACCCATTTGAACAAATGTTAATATTTTAAGTGAACATAAAATGAACAGAGAATATTTTAAATGATTAAATAGTGACTGCTCCAGAGAGTGGGAAGAAATTTATTCAAGTTAGGACGTCTATGGAAATTTTGTAAAATGGATAGAAGTTCTAAAATTACAAGGCAGAAATCACTAGCATAGGTTATATGTTCCAAGGGTTATGAACTAAGTTAGATCTTAAAGGAAAGTTTCTGTTATAAAGACTAGTATTCAACTCTCATTTGTATTTTATAGCTTTGGTGGGGCCTCTAAAAGTCTTATGTTTTAAGTTTATGTTTTATAATATCCCCATTTTTTTAGCTGAGGAATCTTGGGGAGAATGTTTAAATATCTCACCCAAAGACACACAGTTAGCTCTTTGGCAAAGGCAGAAAAACTGCAAAAGAGCTATGTTTGTGTAGTGTATTAACCTGAATCATACTTTCTTGGAAGACTAACTCAATATCATAATATTTCTACTCTAATAGCTCACAGTTAAAAAAAAAAAACGGTGAAAATCTGTTATATATACATCTTGGAATCCTTTAAAGTAAATGAAATATTTATAATGATTTAGACCAAGTCCAAATGAAGGAGACCGGTCTGTTAGCAGTTGGCATATTAGTCGCAGGAAATGAGTGATGACCGAGACGGCCAATGGCCACACAAGAGGATGAAAGCTAAGTCAGGGTGGGAAGGATTTGCACTAGAGCTGGCAGAAAGAAGCATCTGGTGCAGAAGAATGGAAGCATGACTGGCGGAGAGTGGCAGAATGACTTTTGCTTTTGGTTTTAACACTCCCGTTGGCTGCAGCACCGGGTTCTGCCATAAAGGCCAACACTTGCCTTCCCTCTTGACTGGAAAAAGGCGTCTAGCAAACAACCGCAGGTGTAACGAGGGGGAAATGTCAAGAGTTAGAGACTAGACCATAGATTTCATCTGGAAAATGAGAAGAGATGAAAAGTTCCTCTTGAAAATAGGTGTGCGGATATAAGCAACACTTTTAAATGTGTGTATATCTGTATTTTGTCTTAAGTAACTTTTCTTTATAAAGCTATTCAATAAACACTGTATCTTCTACATTTAATTCTTTTTAACTGCCCTTAAAAGAGAATATCTTGTCTGAAAATTTTATTTTTCTGAGAGTCTCATATTTTACTGAAACATTTGATCATCAAATATTAGTCTTCTTCAATTATAAAATTGTTTTAACAAGCCATTCAAAATTATCAAGTCATGTATACAATGATGATCATACTGAATTTTAAGACTGATGAGACAGATCTTATCAGTCTTATATACATACATACTACATTTATACATTAGATACATACACACACACACAATTGTTTGTTGCAAACTCAGATCAAAACTCTACAAAATCTAGATTTGTAATTTCTTTGTGCTTTACTTTGCAAAATCTCATAAAAATTCATCCCACAATTTTATTTCAAGTTTTACTTCATAAAGCTTTTTTACTGATTTTATATTAGTAGATCAGCAAAAACAATGTGATACTTATTTTATCAGGAAGCAAGGGTTATTTTTTGTGAGTTGGAACAAGTAAAAACTTAGGGATTAAAAAGATGAAAAAGATTTAAAAAGTCACTTCTGCAAATAACCACTTCTTTCACACCTCATCAAAAATATTATTGCTCGTTTTATTTTATATAAAGATCTTCTTTGAACATTTTATTGTTTTAGGTCCAATGTCAGTTATTTGTCTTAAAAGTTTTAGGTTTCCTTGTTACAAAAAAAAATGCTGTATAGGTAAAGTTTGAATTGTTTGGTCATTTTTCTATTGAAAATAATCCTAGGGAAGAATTTCTAAAGAATTGGAGAGGAAACAGAAAGTTGTTCTTACAAAGTACTTGTACCCATAATTGGGAAATCTGTTAAAACTGCTTGTCAAATGTCTTAATTGATATGAAAATTTGATTGGGTCCTGGGGGAGGAGTAATTTTCCCTTTGGAATTTTTAAAAGAAATTCTCAAGTAAAGAAGAGTGCAAAATCAGAGGTTGAAGAGAAGCATGTAGAAGTAATCAGGCTGTGCCTTTGATGCAGAGCATATCAAATAGCTAACACTTTTATTAATAAAAGAGAATCAGCACAGGCAAATTGAAGAAAGAAAATATCTACTGAAAGTAAATTCTGCTTTTTAAAGTATTCGAACTTCAACAACAACACATAGTTGAACATAAATTGGTAGGAGAAAATAATGAAGCAAAACTGTAGCTGAGGCTATCTTGTCTTCCAAATTTCTTCACTACTTTGCTGTACAAACATGAGTTTAAATGACGGCTGGCAAATCACCGCCAGAAAACTGGTGTCTTCATTTCGTGGTCATTCATTTGGATGTTCATTCTCCAGAGCCCTGATCTGCCTCAGGCACTGTGTCCAGACTCTCTCTACTCACAATTTGCTCAACCAAATCTGAGCCAATGAAATAAGATATGCTTATGATCATTTCACAATGAACCACCCTGTAGACTGATTCAGGCTATTTCTTTGTGGGAGAACATCAACAATCTAGATTCTAAGGGGATGTCCATTTAGGAGTAAGGAACAAGGGACGAAGAGAGGTAAAGAAAAAGATTACTTTGTAAAAATAGAAGAGGATATTTTAAGCAGATTTTTTTTTTTTTTTTCAAAAGAAATTCACGGGCAGGTAACTGTAGCAGAATAACAACTAAGGCAATGTGATTTAAATCAAGTTTACAAAATGTGCTGTGCAAAACTAAAGTGTCATAACTCCAGGGATCAGGCCCACACTTTGCCTGCTTTCAAATTTCATAGGGTCCTTTCTTTGTGGGCTTCCTGGCTCCTATATGAGATGTCAGAGGAGAGTGGCAGCCAAATTATCTTTGAGGAAATGTATTTCCGGCGACAGGTAGATAAATGTACCATATCAGGGGTTTATCCGTCTCTGTAACCATGGAGCTGAGGAAGGATTCAGTATCAGTGGCTGACTTATTTATTCTCTACCAGAAAAGATGCTTTGGCTGCACATTTCACATTGAGAAGAAACATGAGCTTTTGGAAAATCTGCCACCAATTACTTAGTCTCCTGTTTCAATCTATCAGTTGAATGACCTGTCTGGGCTTGTAATAATGTACTGCTGCCCCACTCAGCCACTTGGCAGCTTTGCCATATTATGACCTTTTTAAATCCTGAAAATAAATAAAGTTACAACATACTTGCTTTGGTAGCTCTTAAATCCCCAAAGTTCTATATACCAAATTGTTCTGACTAACAAATATTTAGCAAAGAACATAGTGTAGTGAGAAATTAGGTTTTTTTTATTTTAGTTTTGCATTTTGATTTCTTTAAAAAGAATTACAAGGAAGGTGGGCCTTTTGACCACAGCTAAGTGAGGTCAGAAAATCCCCTCCAAAAAAGCAGCCTGAAATTTATACAAAATTGACGAAACATCCATGTCTGTCATCTATAAACTGACTAAAGGTTTGCAAATTTTAAGAGGCATTGAGGCTTAAAAACTGCTAAAGGATGGGCACCTGGGTGGCTGAGTAAATTGAGTGCCTGGTTTTGGCCAGGTTCATGATCTCATGGTTGGTGGGTTCGAGCCCCATGTCAGGCTCCTTACTGTCAGTGCAAAAAGAGCCCACTTCAGATTCTCTGTCTCATTCTTTCTCTCTCTGCTCCTCCCACACTCATTCTCTCTCTCTTTCTCAAAAACAAATAAAAACATTAAAAAACAAACAAACAAATGCTGAATGAGTAAGATGGGTAAGAGCGGTGAGACCTAGTCTTTCTGGCCTGGACTGCTCCCATTTCCCTCCGGGGGGTGTAGGCTATGAGGGCTGGCAGATTTTCTGCAATGGTTGAAGGAGACTCTCAAAATCTGGAGTGCTGGGTGACACCCACACCCAGCAGGGTTGGTGACAGATAAGGGAGGATCGAGAGCTCTTCCTGGGGGACAGGTGATCTGTTCTGAAAGAGCCAGAGAGACATTTTATGTTCTGTGCGCCACCTGCAGTATCTGTCTTCCCCTCTCCTTCTCCTCTCTCCTCCCCCTTCTGTACGTCCACCCTTCTTGCTATTCCTCTTTTTTTCTTCTTCTTCTCATCAATTTAAAAGTACACACACAGTTTTTCGGGGCACCTGGGTGGCTCAGTCGGTTAAGCCTCTGACTTTGACTCAGGTCATGATCTCATGGTTCATGGATTCAAGCCCCACATCAGGCTCTGTACTGACAGCTCAGAGCCTGGAGCCTGCTTCACATTCTGTCTCTGCCCCTCCCCTGCTTGTGCTCTGTCTGTCTGTCTTTCTCTCTCTCAAAAGTAAACAAAAAAAAATCTTTAAAAAATAAATAATAAAAATACACAGTTTTTAGTGTACAGTTCACACGAAAACCATCAAGGGCTGGGTTTGGCCTGCTGCCACTCTTTTGGCCTGAGGTTGGCATAATTGATGCACAAAGATGCCCACAGGTACAGTGGACACTAGAGGGATTCAACCCAGCCAAACTCCTTGCCTGGTTAACAAGTGGGACGTAAGAGATGTGAAGAGGTATGAAAAACAGGGAAAGCCAAAGTAGGCCTAAAAATCATTGGACTCTGAAAGTGTTTCTTTATCGACTCACAGATACTAAAGGAAATAACAATGAAATATTGTGACAATTTTATGGTATCAAATTAAATTACTTAGAAAAAATATACAAATTTCTAAAAAGATATAAATTACCAAAACTGGGTTAAGAAGAGATAGAAATTCTGAAAACAACTAAGGGAAATACAGAAATTGAATTAGAAATTAAAAATCTTCTCACGAAGAAAAGCCTATGCCCAGTAGCCTCAAGGTTAATTCTGTCAAATATTTTTTTAAATGTTTTACTTATTTCTGAGAGAGAGAGACACAGACAGACAGACAGACAGTGTGAGCAGGGGAGGGTCTGAGAGAGAGGGAGACACAGAATCTGAAACAGGCTCCAGGCTCTGAACTGTCTGTCAGCACAAAGTCCGACGCAGGGCTCGAACCCATGAACTGTGAGATCATGACCTGAGCTGAAGTTGGACGCTTAACTGACTGAGCCACCCAGGCACCCCTAAATTCTATCAAATATTTACAGAGGAAATAACATCAATTCATCACTTACCATGATGCCTTGGATTACCCTTATAACAAAGCCAAAGACATCACAAGAAAAGAAAACCATAGACTGATATCCTTTATTAACATGGATATAAAGATCCCTAACAAAATGTTCATAAAGTGAACCAGCAAAATATAAAAAGGATTATACACCCTGACTGAGTGAGGTTTTTCCCAGAAATACAAGGTTAGTGTGACATCTCCAAACTAACTTAATGTAATATATCAATCATATTAAAATTATTAAAGACAAAAACCATACGATCATTTCAGTAAATATAGGAAAATAATAATTGTCCCCTGAGATGAGTAGCAAGGCAAGGATGTCATGATCACTGTTTCTGGTCACAGTTGTATTAGCTTTCCTAGTAAGTTCAAGAAGGAAGATTTTAAAAAATAATAAAAAATAAAAAATGAAATAGAAAAGGAAAAAGAAAACATCAACCAATTAATTAATTAATTTAGTTAAATGTGTCTATATTGGAAATAATGAAGTAAAACTGTCCTTAAAGAGTAAATGATTTTAAATGAGGAGAACCTCAAAGAATACATAAAAAAAATCTATCAGAACTAATCACTGAGGGTAGGAAGGTCTTGGTATACAAAATCAATGCATAGAAATCACTTGCATTTTTATATACTAGCAATGAAAAATACAAAAATTAAGAAAACAATTCCATTCAAAATTGAATAAAAATATTAAATGTTAAAAAAAACCTTAAAAATAGCAGTTTAAGATTTATATACTGAAAAGTATAACACATTGCTGAAAGATATTAAAGATGTAAATAAATAGAGACATTTCATGTCAGTGAGCCAGAAGACTAATATTGTCAGGATGACAATATTCTCCAAAGTAATTTAGAAATTCAACACAATTTCTAGCAAAACCCAGCAGGCCTTTTTTGTTGTTAATAATTGACAAGCTGATTCTAAAATTTATTTGGATATTTCCAGAACCTAGACTATCCAAAATAAGTCCGAAAACATAGAGCTACCTTATATTGAAAAATTACTCTAAAACCACAGTAAAAAATAATAAATACATAAAGCGATAAAGTAATCAATAAAGTAACCGGTGTGATATTGGCAAAGACATAGTCAAATATAGATCAATGGAAAAAAACAAGAGTCCAGAAATAAATTCACGTATCTATGGAAGACTGACTTTCCAGAAAAGTTACAGAACAATTCAGTGGGGAAAGTATATGCTTTTCAACAAATATCATTATGGGCACCTGGGTGGCTTAGTCAGGTAAGTATCTGACTTCCCTCAGGTCATGATCTCATGGTTTTATTTATGAGCTCAAGCCCCCATTGGGCTCTCCACTGACAGCACAGAGGCTGCGCTGCTTTGGATCCTCAGTCTCCCTTCCTTTCTGTCCCACCCCTGCTTTCATGTGAATGCTCTCTCACTTTCCCAAAAGTAAACATTTAAAACAAAGAACAAACAAAAAACCGCACAAATATCATTGGAACAACTGGATGTAGACTTAAAACAAAACAAAACAAAACAAAACAGTATTTCCATACCTCACACTATCCACAAAAATTAACTCTAAATAGATCTTGCCTAAACTTAAGACCTAAAACTATTGAGGAGTCAACACGGAGAAGAAGTAGGGGGGCCCAAAATTCTCTCATACCTCAAACAGCAGTATTGAGGCCAAAGACTTGGAATTCTAGGAATCCAGGCTACAGAGTGACAGAAAATCTCCAGGGACCCAACGGAACAGCGTGGCGTGCCATAGGTGCATGATGGCGAATTGGAAGAGATAAAATGGGTGC
This sequence comes from Crocuta crocuta, assembly GCF_008692635.1. Taxonomy (NCBI): domain Eukaryota; kingdom Metazoa; phylum Chordata; class Mammalia; order Carnivora; family Hyaenidae; genus Crocuta; species Crocuta crocuta. Next base: position 1,110,748 of record NW_027531987.1, read on the forward strand.
TATATGGAAACCAACTTGACAATAAACTATTTATAAAAAAATAAATAAACATAGAATGGTTTGAAAGGAAAAAAAAAATGGGTTGCAAAGGCATAGACCAAAGGGGGAACTCCTTCTGCACAGAGACAAAAGGAACAGAGAGAGAGGAAGTATGGAAGTAGTTGAATGAGAAAAATTCTCCAGACCACGTACTGGGGAATGGAAAAAAGTGGAGTCATCTCTAACTTGGAAACAGCCTTAGGAGTGATGACCCAATGTTGCAAGACTTTCTTGGGACTGGGCCTGCCGCCCTGTGCATGCACCTGGGGTGAAGGGGCAGCCAGCTCCTGGTGAAGTCAGAGACACAGTAGGAGAGATCACTCTGCTCCATTGAGTGTTGTGGGAAGAAGGTATATAGCTGCTCCAAGGACAAAAAGACCCTGCAGGCACCTGCCAGCCAGAGGCCCTTTGTCGGCTGGGCAGAATGGTGCTACCCCAGAACTGGGGCACACAGAATGGGATCACAAATGAAAGAGGAGAGATCACAACCAACAACACAGAAATACAAACAATTATTAGAGAATATTGTGAAAAATTATAGGCCAATAAAGAGGATAATCTGGAAGAAATGGACAAATTCCTAGACACCCACACCCTACCAAACTCAAACGGGAAGAAATAAAAAATTTGAACAAACACATAACTGGTGAATAAATTGAATCAGTTATCAAAAATCTCCCAAAAGGGGGACCTGGGTGGCTCAGCTGGTTAAGCGTCCAACTTTGGCTCAGGTCATGAACTCACGGTTCGTGGGTTTAAGCCCCATGTTGGGCTCTGTACTGACAGCCAGTTTAGAGCTTGGAGGCTGTTTCAGATTCTGTGTCTCCCTCTCTCTCTGACCCTCCCCTGCTCATGCTGTCTCTCTCTCTCAAAAAAAAAATCTCCCAAAAATAAGAGTCCTGGGCGAGATGGCTTCCCAGGGGAATTCTACCAGACACTTAAAGCAAAATTAATACCCATTCTTCTCAAGCCGTTCCAAAAAACAAAAATGGAAGAAAAGCTTCCAGACTCATTCTACGAAGCCAGCATTACCTTGATTCCCAAACCAGGAAAAGACTCCACTGAAAAGGAGAATTACAGGCCAATATCCCTGATGAACATGGATGTGAGAATTCTCAACAGGATACGAGTAAATCTAATTCAACAGTATATTAAAAGAATTATTCACCATGATCAAGTGGGATTCATTCCTGGACTACAGGGCTGGTTCAATATTTGCAAATCAATCAGTGTGATACATTACATTAATAGAAGAAAAGATAAGCACCATATGATCCTGTCAATAGATGCAGAAAAAGCATTTGACAAAATACAGCATTCTTTCTTAACAAAAACCCTCAAGAAAGTCAGGATAGAAGGAACATACCTTAATGTCATAAGAGCCATATATGAATGGCCCACAGCTAATATCCTCCTCAATGGACAAAACCTGAGAGCTTTCCCCCTGAGATCAGAAACACGACGGGCATGTCCATTTTCACCACTGTTGTTTAACATAGCATTGGAAGTCCTAGCCTCAGCAGTCAGACAACAAAATGAAACAAAGGCATCCAAATTGGCAGAGAAGAAGTTAAACTTAAACATTTTACACATGACATTATACTCTACATGGAAAACCCGAATCACTCCACCAAAAAGATGCTAGAACTGATACATGAATTCAGCAGAGTCAAAGGATATAAAATCAATGTACAGAAATCAGTTGTATTTCTATACACCAGTAATGAAGCAACAGAAAGAGAAATCAAGAAATCGATCCCATTTACAAATGCACCAAGAACCATAAAATACCTAGGAATGAACCTAACCAAAGATATAAAAGATCTGTATGCTGAAAACTATAGAAAACTTAGACAGGAGATTGAAGTAGACACAAAGAAATGGAAAAACATTCCATGCTCATGAATTGGAAGAACAAATATTGTTAACATGTCGATACTACCCAAAGCAATCTACACATTCAATGCAAACCCAGTCAAAATTGCACCAGCATTCCTCTCAGAGCTAGAACAAAGAATTCTAAAATTTGTTTAGAACCACAAAAGACCTCAAACAGCCAAAGGAATGTTGAAAAAGAAAACCAAACATGGAGGCATCACAATCCCGGACTTTAGCCTGTACTACAAAGCTATAATCATCAAGACAGTATGGTATTACCACAAAAACAGACACATTGATCAATGGAATAGAATAGAGAGCCCAGAAATGAACCCACAAATGTACGGCCAACTAATCTTCAACAAAGCAGGAAAGAATATCCAATGGTATAAAGACAGTCTCTTTAGGGGCGCCTGGGTGGCTTAGTCGGTTAAGCGTCCGACTTTCACTTAGGTCATGATCTCGCGGTTCGTGGGTTCGAGCCCCGCGTCGGGCTCTGTGCTGACTGCCAGCTCAGAGCCTGGAGCCTGTTTCAGTCTGTGACTCCCTCTCTCTCTGACCCTCCCCTGCTCACCCTGTCTCTCTCTCTCTCTCCTAGAAATAAATAAAACATTAAAAAAAAAAGAGAGTCTCTTTAGCAAATGCTGCTGGAAGAACTGGAGAGCAACAGGCAGAAGAATGAAATTGGGCCACTTTCTTACTCCATACATGAAAATAAATTCAAAATAGATGTAAGACCTAAATGTGAGACAGGAAACCATCAAAACACTAGAGCAGAAAACAGGCAACAATCTTTTTGACCTCAGCTGCAGCACTTCTTACTTGATACGTCTCTGAAGACAAGGGAAACAAAAGCAAAAGTTTATTGGGACCTCATCAAGATAAAAAGCTTCTGCACAGTGAAGGAAAAAATCAACAAAACTAAAAGGCAACCAAAAGAATGGGATATTTGCAAATGACATATTGGATAAAGGGTTAGCATCCAAAATCAATAAAGAACTTCCCAAACTGAATACCCAAAAAAAAACAATGATTAAGTGAAGAAATGACCAGAAGATATGAATACTTTTCCAGATGGTCAATAGATACATGAAAAGATGCTCAACATCTCTCATCATCAAGGAAGTACAAATCATAACCACATTGAGATACACCTCATATCGGTCAGAGTGGCTAAAATTAACAACTCATGAAACAACAGATGTTGGCAAGGATGCAGAGAAATAAGAATCCTCATGCACTCTTGGTGGGAATGCAAACTAGTGCAGCCACTTGGGAAAACAGTATGGAGGTTCCTCAAAAAATTTAAAATTAGAATTACCCTATAACTCAGCAATAGCACTACTAGAAACTTATCCAAAGGATACAGGAGTGCTGATTCATAGGGGCACATGTACCCCAATGTTTATAGCAGTCCTATCAAGAATAGTCACATTACAGAAAGAGCCCAAATGTCCATCAACTGATGAATGGATAAAGAAGATGTGCGGTGTCTGTGTGTGTGTGTATAATGTAATACTACTTGGCAACGAATAGAATGTAATACTACTTGGCAATGAGATAATGAAATCTTGCTATTTCCAACAATGTGGATGGAAATGGAGGGTATTATGTTAAGTGAAATCAGTCAGTCAGAGACAGACAGATATCATGTTTTCACTCATGTTTTCACTCATATGTGGAATGTGACAAACTTAATGGAAGACTATGGGGGAAGGGAAGGGGAAAAAAAAGTAGTTACAAACATGGAGGCAAACCATAAGAGACTTTTAAATAAGGAGAACAAACTGAGGGTTGATATGGGGGGAGAGGGGGAAATGGGTGCTGGGCACTGAGGAGGGCACTTGTTGGGATGAGCACTGGGTGTTGCATGTAAGCAATGAATCATGGGAATCTATTCCTGAAGCCAAGAACACACTGTATACACTGTATGTTAGCTAACTTGACAATAAATTATATTAAAACAAAAAACAAGTAAACAAAAAAAAAGTCCTGTGCAAAGGAAATAATCTAAAATAAAAAGAATAACAAGTAACTCAAAATTTAAAAAAACAGATCAGACTGTAACTGTTAAGTGTGTCTGAAGTTGTTTGCTTTTGTGATGGGGTCTGCATATCCTCCTTCATTTTATATATAAACTATTTCCACCAAAGTAAATAGATGTGCGTATCCATCTGATAAATATCCTAAAAATCCTTATTCATTTACGTGAAGAAATGTATTAATTTGGAATGTAAAAACATGGGATTCTTTCAGTTTTTATTATTTAATGGTGTATCTGTTTTAGAAAGAACAGAAATTGTTGTTCCTAAGTCTTATTTTTGTACCACAGCAAAAACAAAAAAAGAACCCAACTAACTAACTAACTAAATAACAAAACACCTGTAAATCCTTTAATAGAAAACCTATGTGACTTCAGGTCGAGCAAAGAGTTCTTAGATATGACCAAAGAAGTGCAGTCCATAACAGGGAAACATTGATACATCGTATTTTATCAAAATTAATGGTTTTGTGCTTTAAGATGTATTTATTTTTTTAATGTTTTATTTATTTCTGAGAGAGAGAGAGAAAGAGACAGCGTGAGCAGGGGAGGATCAAAGAGAGAGGGAGACACAGAATCTGAAACAGGATCCAGGCTCTGAGCTAGCTGCCAGCACAGAGTCCGATGCGGGGCTCGAGCCCATAAACCATGAGATCATGACCTGAACCTAAGTTGGACGCTTAACCAACTGAGCCACCCAGTACCCAGTAGTTTTGTGCTTTAAAACACACATGCAAAAGAAAAAGAATATGATAAGCAAATGAAAATATAGTTAACATTGTGTCAGTAGGAAAATATAAACTAAAACTAACTACACACTAGTTCATAGCCAATAGATGAGCAATAATCAAAGGATAGACAATAAGATGTAGAAAAACCAGATCCCTTATACATTGCAAGAGGGAGTTTAAAATAATACAGCATTTTGGGAAAAAATGGTAGGTTTTTGCAAATTAAACATAAAATTACCTTATGATCTACTCCTAGAAATTTATGCAAGAAAAATGAAAATATATTTTCATACAGACCTATGTGGAAGGATTTATTATAGAATTATTTATTATAGAACTATTTATTTAAAATAGGCAACAACTGGACACAAGCCAAATGTCTATTAATTGGTAAGTGGATAAACACAATATGTACAACCAATGGGCTACAGTCAATAATAAAGAGAACAAACTATAGATATATGCTAAACAGGGATAAACCTCAACAACATTATGCAAAATACTAAATATTTTGTTTTTGTTTGTATGAACTGTCCTGAAAAGGCAGGTTCATAAAGACAGAAAGCAAATCAGTGGCTGCCTAGAGCTGAGGTCAGGAGCATATCAATCAAATGACACAAGGGAACTTTGGGGGGATTTCATTGCCCCAAAGATATTCTACATTTGGTTGAACAGGTGAAATACATTCTATAATTATTTTACGTGATGGTTCACAAATTTATAAATTTACTAATAATCACTGAATTGTGCACTTACGAAATGTGATGAGCAGAATAAAGACCCCTCAAAGATGTCTACTTCCCAATCCCCTAAACCTGTCAATATGTTACCTTATATGGCAAAAAGCAGTTTGTAGATACAGTTGAGGGGATAGACCTTGACATGGAGAGATTTTCCTAGACTATCCGGATGTGTCCATCTAATTGCTGGAGTCCTCATTGAGTGGAAAAGGAAGGCAGAAGAGTGGGTCAGAGATGCAACATGTGATCCATCCAGAAATGGAGAATCACTTGAGAATGAAGAGAGGGATCCCCAAGCCAAGGATTTTAACAGCCTTGAGAAGCTGGTAACCATAATGAATTCTGACAAGAAACATTCTTAATTAGACTGTTCCCCAGGGCCTCCAGAAAGGAACAGAACTGGGAACATTTTAATTATAGTTTGATGGGACCCATGCCAGACTTTCCATCTCGGAAGTATAAGGTAATGAATTTGTGTAAAACACCTAAATTTGTCATAAATTTGTTAAGGTATCAACAGAAGAATAATACACAATAGTAGAAAAGTATAAACATAATTATACGAGAACTTATGTGAACCATATTAAGGAAAATTATTTGAAACTAGAAAAAGGGCAAAAAAAGACAGACATGTTCTTTCAATGTCATACTGGAACACAGTTTAATAGTTTCAAACAAGAATTATTTAATTTTCCAGAGGATTGCACCTATTTTGATTTTGTTAATTTTATTAAGAGTTCAGAGTCTGTAACGTAACACACTAACTGGATAGGATAGATTTTGGGGTTTGTTTGTTTGTTTGTTTGTTTGCTAGTAAATAAATATCCAGAGGTTATGGTTTCATTGTCCTGTAATCAGTTTTGTACTAACCTAGCAACCTTATGCCAACAATTTTTTAAAAAAAAATCTATAAACACCCTGTCCTTCAAATACTTTATAAATACTTTATATTCCACTAGTTTGCTCATCTTGAGTTGGTAAATCTTTGACATGTATTTAATTTTGTATTTGAGTGGATCATATTTTAACTTTTTGAAGCACTGGAACTGGATAATCATAAAGCATTACTTTTAGGGATGAAAACTGGGGGCTATGCCAAATTAGACTTACTAGTGAAAAACAAATAAGAAACATAAAAAAGGTTATCCCAACATCTGAATAAACAGATAAAGAATAAACAATAACTATATAAAGACTGACAGGAAAAGGCCTTGAAAATGTTGAAATGTTACCTGATATAGGAATCAACTTTTGCTTTCATTTTTATTATCTTTATTGCTGTCAACTTATGAGGGTTTTATTAGCATAAATATAACATATAATGGGACTGGGGTGCCTGGGTGGCTTAAGTCGGTTAAGCGTCTGACTTTCTCTTAGGTCATGATCTCACGGTTCGTGGGTTCGAGCCCCACGTCAGGTTCNTTTGACAGGAAGATAAGAAAAGCATCTATTACAAACTTTCCACTTAAGAAGAGTATTTCTAACAAAGTTAAAATAAGGAAACATGGTGATGACTAATGATAACAATGACAGTTTTGACAGAATTTGTTTGGAAACTGATCACTAAATTTTTTCTAGATGTCCTAGAGACCCTAATAGCTGATAATCTGAACAGACACATAATAGTTTTTAAAGGATTTTTATTGACATATATTTGACATATAACATTGTGTAAATTTCAGGTGTTCAACACGTTGATTTGATATATTTACATATTAGTTTCTCATTGTAGCGATAGTACCTGTATCATGTCACATAACTATTTCTTTTAGGAAGTGGAAAGAATTGATATCTAATCTCTTAGCAAGTTTAATGATTACAATACAATGTTGCTTCTGTTATACTGTGCACTTGATTTCCAAGACATACATGTACACTAGTTGCAAGTTCATATAACATTTCTCCTGTTTTAGGAGTTAGGCTCTCTTAGATTCCACATACAAGTGATATACAGTATCTGCTTTTCTTTGGTCTGACTTATCTCATTATAATGTCCTCAAGTGATTTTCTTCTTTCTCAATGCTGAATAATAATTCCATTGTGTGTGTGTGTGTGTGTGTGTGTGTGTGTGTGTGTGTTCTTCTTAGGTTGTTTCCATATTTTTGGCTATTGTAACCAACCCTGCAATAAACATGGAGTGGAGATATGTCTTGAATATCTTGTTTTCATTTCCTTTGGATAAATACCCAGAAGTAGAATTACTGAACCATATGCTATTTCTGTTTTTAATTTTTTGAGGAACTTCTTTATTGTTTTCTTTCCTTTTCTCCACATTCTCTTCTTGATACCAGCCATTCTAACAGATGTAAAGTGATATCTTATTGTGCTTTTGCTCTGCATTTCTCTAATGATGAGCAGTGCTGAGCATCTTTCAGAAAAATATCTATTTAGTACTTATGCCCATTTTTAAATAAGATTGTTTATTAATGTTATTGAGCTGTGTGAATTCTTCATATATTTTGGGTATTAATCTCTTATTCAATAAATAATTTGCAAAATATTTCTCCCATTCTTCAAGATTCCTTTTCTTTTTCTTTTTTTTTTTTTTTTTTTTTACAAGGTAACTTTTTTTTTTTTTTTTGAAGTTTTATTTATTTCTAGGAGAGAGAGAGACAGCGTGATCAGGGGAGGGTCAGAGAGAGAGGGAGTCACAGACTGAAACAGGCTCCAGACTCTGAGCTGGCAGTCAGCACAAAGCCCGATGCGGGGCTCGAACCCACGAACCCCGAGATCATGACCCAAGTGAGAGTCGGACGCTTAACCGACTAAGCCACCCAGGCGCCCCTCAAGATTCCTTTTCATTTTGTTGAGTGTTTCTTCTGCGCAGTGGAATTATTTATTATATTTTTAGGACTAAATCTTTTATTAAAAAACTTTAATGTTTATATATTTTTAAAGGATAGAGAAAGAGAAACAGAGTGAGTAGGGAAGGGGCAGAGAGAGAGAGGGAGACACAGAATCTGAAGCAGGCTCCAGGCTCTGAGCTGTCAGCACAGAGCCTGACGTGGGGCTTGAACCTAAAAACCGTGAGATCATGACCTGAACCGAAGTTGGACACTTAACTAACTTAGCCACCCAGGTACCCCTACATGGCTAAAAGATCTCCTGGGTAGAATTTTGAAGTTTAACACATCTCTATAGCCAAGATTCTATTCTTTTTACTTAGATTAGATAGGTTCTTGGGTCTATAACAGTAGCTCTGGCAGAATATCTTATGTTTCATATTAATTCTACATTAGTACAATGTCCTGCAAGTGATGGACAATGGATTGTCCTGTTAAATTTCAATATTTCCTCAATTCAATAGTTGAGACTTATGGTATTTTATACTTACATCACAATTATGGCTGGGAGAAATATAATAGCAAAATTGTGAGGGTCTGGGTATTACCACATTTTACTAACTTACTTCATTTTACTAACTTAACTTGGGGTTATTTTTAGTTCCACATGTTGTGTCCAATTGTCTATTTTTCCTTAACTCAGTCTCTTGACTTGCCCTTTAGTCTCTGACAAAAATTATTTAGGCTAAATCAATATCATGGGGAAAAGATTAGGAAGTAAGTTGTAATTTTAGTTATCCAATATGCCTGTCAAATGAGCCTGCATAATGGCCAGCTTTAATTAACGGTTTAAAAATAGGTAACTAAGGGCTAGGTCTTTACCCAAAGAAAGCAAAAACACGTATCTGAAAAGCTATATGCACTCCTATGTGTATTGAGGCTCATTTACAATAGCCAAAATATGAAAGCAACCTAAGTATCCATTAACAGATGAATGGATAAGAAGATGTGAGATATGTATACTCACACAACACACAATGGAATATTATCCATAAAAAAGAATGACATCTTGGGGTGCCTGGGTGGCTCAGTCAGTTAAGTGTTTGACTTCGGTTCAGATCACAATCTCTTGGTTTGTGAGTTTGAGCCCCGCATTGGTTCGCTGCTGTCAGCTGAGATCCTGGAGCCTGCTTCAAACCCTCTGTCTGCCTCTCTCTCTGCCCCTCCCAGACTTGTGCTCTTTCTATCTCTCTCAAAAATAACATTAAAAAAAATAACATCTTGCCATTTGTAACAACATGGATGAACCTAGAGGGTATTGTGCTAAGCGAAATAAGGCAGAAAGAGACCCATATTGTATGATTTCACTTATATGTGGGACTTAAAAACAAACAAACAAATAACAAACAAAAGCAGAAACAGAGCCATAAATACAGAGAACAAACTGATAGTTGTCAGAGAGAAGGGAGGTGGGAGAAAGGCAAAATGGCTGAAGGGCTTCCACTTACAGAATGAATAAGTCACACGAATAAAAGGCACAGCAAAGGGAATGCAGTCACTGGTTTTGTAATGGTGTTGTATGGTAACAGATTGCAACTGTACTTGTGGTGAGCACAGCATTAAGGTATACAGTTGTTGAGTCACTATGTTGTATACCAAAACTAATATAACTTTGTGGGTCAAATATACTTCAATAAAAAATAATAAATAGGGATGCCTGGGTGGCTCAGTGGGTTAAGCATCCAGACTCTTGCTCTCAGCTCATGTCTTGATCTCAGGATTGTGAGTTCAAGTCCCACGTTGGCCTAAGTAGCTAAGTAGCTAAGAAAATAGGCCAATTCCTATGTAAGCATTTCTTTTCCTCTAACCTCGTTTAATTCAAGCTTAAGTGCTATCACAGGTAGCTCTTCTGGAGTATGTGACATATATTGGGGCCTATGTTTGACATTGTATGTGCATTTCTAATCCTTGAAGCAAACTTAAAATACAGGAACTACTATCTCTATTTTTTTTTTTTATCACTGATGAGGAAAGATTGGCCCAGAGAAGTTAGACAAATTGTGTCTGAGGTCACACAGCCAACATCCAAATCCATCTGTGTCTGAATCCTCAGACTCTTTCCATCACAAGGCAGGAACTGGGACAGCTGAGTTCCAGAGCTAATCGTTTCACTTCCTTTGTCCTTTGTTGTTTCAACAATAAGAGAACGTGGTCAGGCTATGTCATGTCAAACATCTCTTCCAATTTGAAATGTAGATACACTGCATGTTGACTGTTTGCAGTGTATTTATTTTATGTTCATCACTAGATCCTTTAGGGAAAAAGAAAAACCGTGGGGTACAAATTTGCTCTTAACGGTCTGCCTGGGGAGCTTGCTTTCCTCTCTCAGAGGATGCTGTGTGACAGAGGCAGTTACTTCCACACTGTCATCACATTAAAATGACCCTAGAATTGTATGACTTACTGCATCGATGTGCATCTGGACAGAATCACATTTTGTTGTCTGAACAGATTATGTTAACCAAACACTGTGATTAAAATAAATGGTATTGGGGCGCCTGGGTGGCTTAGTCGGTTGAGCGGCCGACTTCCGCTTAGGTCATGATCTCGCGGTTCGTGGGTTCGAGCCCCGCGTCGGGCTCTGTGCTGACTGCCAGCTCAGAGCCTGGAGCCTGTTTCAGTCTGTGACTCCCTCTCTCTCTGACCCTCCCCTGCTCACGCTGTCTCTCTCTCTCCTAGAAATAAATAAAACATTTAAAAAAATAAAATAAAATAAATGGTATTAATAATCACTTTAAAATCCATACCCATGAAACATCTATAGGTCGTTTAAAAAAATGTAATCAATTTTCAAAATATTTTCCCATTTGAGAGTTGATGTGTTTAATATACCCTAAAAGAAGAAGACTCCTTATTTCCTTAAGAAATAAGCATGGAGGGGCGCCTGGGTGGCTCAGTCGGTTGAGCGTCCGACTTCGGCTCAGGTCATGATCTCACAGATCATGGGTTCGAGCCCCGTGTCGGTCTCTGTGCTGACAGGTCAGAGCCTGGAGCCTGCTTCCGATTCTGTGTGTCCCTCTCTCTCTCTGCCTCTCCCCTGCTCATGATCTGTTTCTCAAAAATAAATAAATGTTAAAAATTTTTTAAATAAAAGAAATAAGCATGGTTAGGTAACTGGTAAACTCCATGAAAATGAAATTAAAGCACTAAGAAATAGATTGTGATAGAAATAAAGAATTCACTCTGAGGGGGGAAAAGTTAAGATTGGACTTAAAATAATTTACATGTACCCACTTGGAGCTGAGTTTAACAAAATATGATTTATGTGCAAAACATTTTTTGCTACATAATTTATGAAGCAAAAAAGTGGAATATAGTCAGCATATGGTGACTTCCTTTGGAAGAGAGGGTTTAAGCATAATAATTCAGCCTCTAGTTTATGCCATATTTCAATAAAATATCTGTCTCCCCTTTGCTCCCTCCCATCCCCAGCACTCAACCCCTACAGACACACATGCCTTCACATCTTATGCATTTTCTGTATTGCTTTCCATATTCATTGTTTTCAACCTTAGAAAAGTAATGGCTTCTTATTATGCACTTTTCTTTCACACAGCTCAAGTTGTGTGCAGTATGCTTCACCTAAAATAAATAACTAGCAGGATTATTTTCAAATCCCAGGTTTCTTGGGGTCTTCTGTGAATTAAAGAGAAGGAACAGAAGAAAACAGGCCTTGCAACTCTGTTTCATTATTTCAGACACGAATGCCCTTCTATACAATTTGCTTATTGATCTCAATAATGAAGACCGGAAAATTACATCCTCTCTTGTCAGTGGAGCTATGAATCACAGATTGCTCAACCACTGTCAAATTAAACAACTTGCCTGTGCCTGATAAAGGATTCACATGGAAACTAAAATGATCATCAGGCTTCTGTTTAACCCACTGTATCACTTACGTTAAATATGGTTAATATCACGCTACACAGCTGCATCCCTTCCTTCAAGTCAATTTAAGAATCTGTCTTCTTTCTGAACCACAGGTGTTTCCTAAAGGTTTGAATCCTGCCTTTCTTGAAGAAGGTTACGCCAGGTATTAGTTGTTTCCTGGAAAACTAATGCTCAAAAACAAATGGTTTTTCTAAAAAAAGTCAAGCCAAACAAAGAACACAGAAAGACTGGTTTCTGTCTATCTAAAAGCTCCTAACTGACACTGTTTTCTAACACTAATATTTGAATATCCAAGGGCATCCATAGATTTATTCCATCAAATCCCTAAGATTAAATTAGACTGGGGGCGCCTGGGTGGCTTAGTCGGTTAAGCGTCCGACGTTCGCTTAGGTCATGATCTCGCGGTTCATGGGTTCGAGCCCCGCGTCGGGCTCTGTGCTGACTGCCAGCTCAGAGCCTGGAGCCTGTCTCAGAGTCTGTATCTCCCTCTCTCTCTGACCCTCCCCCGCTCACGCTGTCTCTCTCTCTCTCTCTCTCTCTCTCTCCTAGAAATAAAATATATATATATATTTTAAAAGATTAAATAAGACTGAGGCTTATCTTCAAAAGTGGGCTTTCATTCCAAATTGCACAATTTTATCAAGCAGCTGATGTTTAAAGGGACAGAACTGACAATGAGATGTGGACTCCCAGTATAAGAGCACCTGGAAGTCTCATTCAGTATTCAAAAAAGGAGAACAATTATTGATGAAACGGATTTGAAGACTAAAAGGCAAAAATTTACCTGGGTCCAGTGTTCTCATTATATGTGGAATAATGACAGAAAGTACAACGTGCAAGTTTAATGTGAATTTTGCTTAAAACCAATAAATCACTTGGGATAGGTTTCTTATATTTCTGGGCTTTAATTTTCTTATCTAAACTTGAGGGTTTTAGGGGCACCTGGGTGGCTCAGTCGGTTAAACAACGGACGTAAGCTCAGGTCATGATCTCGCTGTTCCCAAGTTCTAGCCCAGCCCGGGATTCTGTGCTGACAGCTCAGAGCCTGGAGCCTGCTTCAGGTTCTGTGTCCCCCTCTCTCTCTGCCTCTCATCTATGCATGCTCTGTCTTTATCTTTCAAAAGTAAATAAATATTAAAAAAATAAACGAGGGTTTTATAATAGGTGATTTTTGTAGCTTTAACTTTTTGTATTTTAGTGCCTAGATAACACCCAAAGTCCATCTTTGTTCTATAATTTAAAAATATTTCTTAAAGATTTCAATGAGCTCAGACAAATTTCAAATTTATACTTACATTATTTATGTAGTTATTCACACAAATTTAACTGTGCTACCTACCTCTGCCCATGATATCTTAAATTGGAATACTCATCTAAGCTAGGTAAACACTTAACTATTAACATACATCTAGTGAGACCAAAATGAAATTCAATACCAACCTTTCAATCAGGAAGATCTCTTACTTTGTTGACCTAAATTTTCTAAGTTTCTGTTTAAATATTCTTTATAAAACATGAAAAGTGTAGTTGCCATCCTCTTTAAAATCTTTAAAATTTAAATTTCAGTAACACCTAACTTCTATAACCTTGTTTGATCAAAATAATAGAGCTCCATTTATTTAAATACAAAATCATTGAATTATTTTTCATGTCTTTTAAAAGGCAAAAGCTACAGTAGACAATATAGATACCATGGTATGTATGAAGAACAATGTATAAAACGGATTGACTCTTCATTTATGAATTATCAGCTACTATATAAAGAGAGTAGCTGGAACATTAAGAACAAAATAATTATAAAGACTTTATTCATAAGTCAGCAATAAATTCCCAATTTTAAATACAAAAAACCATCCAGAATGTTAATACCTGCAAGTGAAATTATTCAAAGCATACACAACAACTTCTGTTCTCTTTATCAAACAGCATCTTACTGTCTTCAGGTTAAAATGCAATTAAATTTATTTACAAAAGAATGTGTATTCTTTGAAGCTTAATTTTTTAGTTGCTTAGTGACATGATTGCTGTTCATATTTAAAAAGAAAACAAACCTCAAGTGTTATGTCATGGTGAGATATGACATTAAATTACTATTAGAGATGGCTTATGTGCAGTTTAAAGCCAGTTTTCACTAATGACTCTTGTGGAGAACATGAAACCAGCAAGGGCTCCTTGTAGTAATGAATTTTCTTAGATTGCTACAAAACCAGTGGGATGATATTGTACACTGCCTACTGCAAGATTTTGATAAAAATTGTCTTTCATGTTAGAATAAGGTTGTATATGCATGTGTAAAGTAATAGCTCCCAAGTTTCATTTCTCTTTCATCTATAGCCCACTTAAGACACCATACTTGAAGACTTCACACTTTAACTAACACGAAACTCTTTCACCTTCCATTTCTTTCCTTTTCTTTGGCGTCAGCCTGGAAGCATAATGCTGGGATTCTTTTTTTTTGTTTTGTTTTACAAATAGTTTATTGTCAAATTAGTTTCCACATAACACTCAGTGCTCATCCCCACAAGTGTCCTCCTCCATGCCCATCCCCCCTCCCCCCCACATCCATCAGTCCTCAGTTTTTGTCAGCATTCAAGAGTCTCTCATGGTTTGCCTCTCTCCCTTTCCCCCACCATTTCCCCCCTTCTTCTCCACCTTGTTCCTCCGTCAAGTTCCTCCTAATCCTCCTATACGTGCAAACATACGATATTTGTCCTTCTCTGCCTGACTTATTTCGCTCAGCATAACACCCTCAAGGTCCATCCATGTGGCTACACATGGCCAGATTTCATTCTTTCTTGTTGCCATGCAAAGAGCATAATGCTGAGATTCTTATCTCCTAGGCCATCACTAAGGGGGTAACCTCTGGAATTTAGAATATCTTATTTTTATATTTTTAATCCCAGGTAGGAGAAAATCTAACTGACCCTTGGTCTTTGATCGATTCAGCTGGTTGCCTTCAGATTTGGCCTCCTGCTTTAGGACCGTTATTATCTTGCTCCTCATTTGCTTTGTACAATTACTTAAAAACTGCCTGTCAAACCTTTCTAAAAACAATGTGCCCAAGAGAATGACACTGGCTCAATGCTTCAAGGTGATTTCTAATGCTTACATCCTTGATAAGATATAGACTAAATCGGAAGTGCCTGAGAGCTCCCTCTTGCCCTTCCTTGTTGCTCAGCATAGTCTTGCATGGCTTCTAGTGGCCATGTCCGTTCTCCTTCCACATGGGACATGATAACCAGGAAAGATCCTTTCTGGCACCAAGGGACAAAACCACTAACTATGAAGAAACTGACTCTTGGTCAGTGATGGTTTCAAGACATAATCTTCACCTAAAGGGGAAAATGTGAAAATGAATAAAGAAAACTTCATTCAAGATGGAGTCAGGAAGCCATAAAGAGGGCGCTCCTGCCCACTATCCGCTGTCACAACTTAAACACTGTCCAGTAGGAAGAAGAAAAATTTCCTACTGGCTGGCAGCAAAAAACTGCCCTTCTTGGCAGCCAAGGAGAAGCGACCACCATTTTGAACTTTCATTTTCCTCCCATGAACTTTTGCTCAAAACAACTTTTTCCCAGTTCCTCCTTTCCTCTATAAAAGAATGCTCTCCTCTTCTGTTCTCTGGACTTGACTATGGTTTGCCAGAGTTTGCATGGCTTGAATTGCTATTTCTTTGCTATTCTCAAACTCATTTGCAGCCCCATAACCATTTTTGTTTAATTTTTAAGGTTGACAGCACCTGTCTTACTGTAAGATATATTTGATTTTTAGCACAGTGCAAAAAAAAAAAACCTAGAAAAAACAAAAACAAAAACAAACCACCGAAAGCTTTACATGCATATAGCTCTTTTTCTAATTTCATTTTGTTTTAAAGTATATTTGTTTTAAAGCAGTTTCTTGACTTAGTAAGCACTATCCAATTTATATAAAAATAATAAAAAGAAATAGGCAAAAGAATTAGAAAGGAAGAGACAAAACTGACAATATTAACATTCAATTTAATTTTTGAAATAGATAACCCAAAAGACTATAAACAAACTACTAATGCTTATAAGACGTTTTGACACCGTTCCTGGATTATTATATAATTATATGAAATGATATTATAAAGCAAATAGTCTTGGGGTGCCTGAGTGGCTCAGTTGGTTGAGCATCCAACTCTTGATCTCGGCTCAGGTCATGATCTCATGGTTTGTGGGACAGAGTCCTGAATCGGATTCCATGCTGACAGCATGGAGTCTGTTTGGGATTCTCTCTCCCTCTTTCTCTGCCCCTTCTCTGCTCATGCATTCATTCTCTCTCAAAATAAATAAATTTAAAATAATAAAAATAAATTCTTTCTCCCTTTACTGTTCATGATCTCTCTTGCACTCTCTCTCTCTAAAAAAAAAAAAAAATCCTTTCATATGTCTATAATAATTGAGAGAGGACTTCCACTTCTGACAACAATGGAAAAAAACTAAGACTAGACTCTCCCACCTCAAACCATCAGAAACCATAAAAATACATGTTTTAAAAACAGTTTCAGACTTTGAAGAACAGATAGCAAGGAGTCTTAAGAAAAGAAAAACAGGAGGCTACTTTTACAAGAGCCCCAGATCAAAGCCTGGAGAGTGCTACAGCCCCAACACAAGGAATGAAAACAAAATGGAGGCGAGTGGTTTTGCTGAGTTGAGGAGTGTGTTTTGGTGTTTAGGGAAGACTTCTGGAAGGAGAGGTTCTACAAACGAAGAGGATTCCAGAGAGCTGTAGAAGAGTGTCCTGAGACTCTGGCTGAGTCCAGGTTTGCACATGAATGCACAGAAATTATACAAAATAAAGAAACAATCACCAAAGGAGAGCAGTTTAACAATTCTGAGAATTCATAAAGCAACAGTAGAAAAATTTGCTAACTGAAAGGGCATCAGTCAGTTTTCAGAGAGAATTCCTTCAGGAATGGGTATAAATCAGTTACACACTAAGGCTCTTCTGTATACTGCTGTACCAAAGCTTAAAAGCAACCCTGAAGAGTCTCAGACTAATTATAAGAAAGTTAATTGTATTCCAGCATAGACCACTATATTCAAAGGAATACAATATATACATTTTTTAAAGTTTATTTAATTATTTTGAGAAAGAGATAGAGACAGAGAGTAAGAGCAGGGGAGGGGCAGAGAGAATTCCAAGCAGGCTTCTCACTGTCAGCGCAGAGCCCTATGTAGGGCTCAAACTCAAGGACCATGAGATCATGACCTGAGCCAAAGTCAGGTGCTTAACTGACTTGAACCACCCAGGTGCACCAGGAATACAATATTTTGTATAGTATATAACATATATACTATAGTATCATCTCAAGTTAGAGTATGAAGCTAAGATGCATATTAGAAACTCTAGAGAAATCACTAATACTATTTAAAAAACTATAACAAATAAGCAAATGAAGACAGGATAAGATAATACAATGTAACCAATCCAAAATAAGGCAAGGGAAAGAAAATAAGCAAAACAACAACAACAAATGAGACAAATTAAACATTACAAGATAGTAGGTTTAAATCTAACTATACTGTAAACATTATATGTGGTAGTTTAAATTTTCCAATTAAAGGAGTCAGGTGGGGAAAAAAAAAAAGACCTAACTACATGCTGCCAACAAGAAATCCATTTTTGGTATAAAGACATATATACAGTAACACAAGTTATAGAAAAAGATATATGTTAAAATTAAATGTCAGAAAAACATGTAACATGTTAAAACTAGTCAAAAAAGAGCTGGAATTGCTACTTTAATATCAGAAAAAGTAGATTTCAGATCAAAGAGTACCAAAGGTAAAGACGCTGAATTCATAATGAGTTAAATCACTGAGAGAACAAAATATTCATCAGTGTGTGTCCTTAGTGACCAAGTTTCAATGTACACAAAACAAAAGCTAGTAAAAATGAATTGATAAATATACATATCTGCAGTTATATTTGGAAAGTTTAACACTCTTCTCTCAATTAATGACAAGCCAAGTAGAGAGTAAGAATATAGAAAAATTGAAAAACACTATCAACCAGCTTGACCTAATTCACACTTATAGAATACTCCATCGAACGGCAGCAGAATATAAATTCCTTTGAACTGCATATGAAACATTAACCAAGAAAAATAATAAAACTGATTTCAATAAATGTAAAAGGATTAAAACCCTACAAAGAATGATCCATGTCCAAAAAGAATTAATGTGAAAATTAATATTTAAATATTTAAAATATTCATGCATTTATAGGTCAAACAATACACTTCTAAATAACCTGTAGGGGAAAAAATGACTATAGAAATAAGAAAGCATTTTGAATTGAATGATAATAAAAGTATACCAAAAGGAACAGAACTAAAGCAATGTTTAGAGAAAAGAATTTTAATAATTGAACATGTATCTTAAAAAGAAGAAAATTGCTAATAATCTAAAATTTCCTGTTTTAAGAAGCAGGTAAACAAATGAGAAAATTATGCCCAAAGTTAGTAAAATGAAAGAAACAGTGAAAATGAGAAAAAAAATTATGAAATCCAATCCAAAAAATAATAAAGAAAATCAACAGACCCTACACTAGTTCTATCAAAAGATGAATAAAATTAGAAAATTTCTATCCAAATTAATCAAGAAAAATGAAATGAAGATATAAATTACCAATACTAAGGAAGAGATAAGAGACATCACTACAAATCCTATGGCCATTAATGGAATAAGAAAGATCATGAACAAGTTTATATAAAAAAAAAATCACATAATTTATCAGTGCCGTCCATTATGATAACTACTAGTCACAGGTAGCTATTGGATACATACAAACATTAACTGTCTCAATTAAAATGTGATTTAATTATAAACATGCACACCTAATTTTAAAGACTTGTAATGAATAAGAATAAAAATATAAAACATCTCAATAATAACTTAAATGTTTTTAAATGTTTGTTTATTTTTGAGAGAGAGAGACAGAGCATGAGTGGATGAGGGGCAGAGAGAGAGGGAGACACAGAATCTGAAGTAGGCTACAGGCTCTGAGCTGTCAGCACAGAACCTGACAGGGGGTTTGAAACCAGGACTCATGAGATCATGACCTGAGCTGAAGTCAGACACTTAAGTGACTGAGCCACCCAGGTGCCCCAATAATAACTTTATTTTAATTATATGACGGAATAATATATTTTTATATATTTGATATATGGGTTAAATAAAATATATTATTAAAATCAATTTTACTTATTCCTTTTTACCTTTTTAAAACTACGTTTACTATAAACTTTTAAATTATACATTTAAATTATATTTTTATTGGACTGTGCTATGAAAAAATTCCTTAAAAGTCTCTAACTACCAAAGCTTCTCAAGAAGAAATAAAAAACCTGAATGGCTATACTTGTATTAAGTCAGTCAAATTTGTGGTCAAAAATCTTTCCAAAAATAAAATTCCAGCTAAGATGGGATTCACTGGTGAATACATTTTAAAAAGAAATAAAACAAAGTGAATACATTTAAAAAAGAAATAAAACTGATTCTACAGAAACTATTCCAGAAAATAGAAAAGGAAAATATACTTCTCAATGCATTCTCTGAGTAAAAAACATGAAAAAAAAAGCTTTATAAGACAACCAAAAGAGGAATACCTCACAGAAACAGAGACATAATATTCTCAATAAACTATTATGAACTTGATTCAAGCAAACATAAAAATGATAATATATCACAACCAAGGGAGGTTTATTCCAAGAATGCAAGACTATCTTGACATTTGAAAATCAATCAGTGTAATTCACCATATTAACAGACCACATAAGAAAAAACATATGATTATCTCAAGAGTTTCAAGAAAGGCATTTGACAAAATTTAATACTCCCGATTAAAAAAAAAAAAAACAACAGAAAATCTCTCAGGAAACTAATGATAGATATCTATAAAAACAAAAACTTCAAAAATATCAATAAAAAAAATTCAGCTAACATCATACTTAATATTGAAAGATTACATGCTTTGTCCTTTAAATTAAGAACCAAGGATATATGTTCTCACCACTCCTAGTCAGCATGTTGCTAATGTTGTGCAATAGTCAAGAAAGAGAAATTTTAAAATGCACAGATTGGAGGGGTTCCTGAGGTCGCTCACATGGTTCAACGTCCAACTTCAGCTCAGGTCATGATCTCATGGTTCCTGAATTCTTGCCCTGCATCGGGCTCTCTGCTGTCAGCACAGAGCCCACTTCGCATTCTCTGTCTCCTCTCCCTCTGTCCCCTCCCCTACTTCTACATGCTCTTTCTCTCAAGAATAAATAAAATATTAAAAAATCTACAGATTGGAAAAGATAATAGAAAACAGTCTTTATTCTCAGATAACATGACTATCTATAGTTTTTCTATACAAGAAATTACAAAGTATCTACAAAAAGCTATTAGAATTAATAGGTGAATGGCAAGAAGTAATATGTGAATTAGTAAGTTCAGTGTAAACAGGTATTCAAATATCAATTTTATTTTTATCTGATAGGAATGAACAGTTTAAAAATAAATTTTAAGGGCACCTGGGTGGCTCAGTCAGTTAAGTATCTGACTTCAGCTCAGGTCATGATCTCACGAGTCATGGGTATGAGCCCCATGTCAGGTTCTATGCTGACAGCTCAGAGTCTGGAGTCTGCTTCAGATTCTGTGTCTCTCTGCCCCTCCTCTGCCTGTGCTCTTTCTGTCTCTGTCTCAAAAATAAATAAACATTAAAATAAGTTTTAAATGAGTTTTAAGTAAGTACCATTTACAATAGCATCAAAAATTTCAACTACTTAGGGATAAATCTAAGAAAATATACATAAGATTTACATGCCAAAAACTATTTTAAAATGATAAAAGATTTCAAAGAGTTAAATAAATGTAGAGACACTGTATTCATGAAGTAGAGACTCAATATTATTTAGATGTCAACTCACAACAAATAAATCTACTGAGTCAGTTCAATGCTAATCAAAATCCCATAAGGTGTTTTAGGTGCCTAGGTGGCTCAGTTGGTTAAGCATCCAGCACTTGATTTCAACTTAAGTCATGATCTCACGGTTTGTGAGTGTAAGTCCCACAGAGCATGCTTGGGAGTTTCCTCCCTCTCTTCCCCCCTCTCCTGCTCATGTTTTCTCTCTCTCAAAAAAATAAAACTTAAAAAAAATTTTAAATCCCATAACATTTTACTTAAAGAAACTGAAGAACTGGTTCCAAAATTTATGGAGAAACAATGAACCTAAAATATCCAACACAACTTTGAAAAAGAACAAAGTTATAGGAGGCAAAACAACGTGTTGCAGAAAGAGAGAAACAGCAAACCAAAAGTCCGAACAGAACATTCTAAGCATGGCTTAGGTTGAGCAAAGGCAAATTTAAACACAGCTTTCTGAGATGAAACACAGATCTCCCATATATTAATGAGCTACAACTAGCAAATACATAAAAAAGTTACTGGATTATTTGTACAATTTATGTTCTGGTGTAGGAGATTCTGTGTCATAAAGAGAATATTTATTTTGCTAACTTGGAAAAGTTGCCAAGGTGAACACACACCTGTTGATACATCATTAATTTAGTAACCGCTCTCAGGTTTGCTTAAAACTTATGATGGGAAAAATCGATGACTTCCCAGAAGGGGAAAAAATAAACACAAATAGAAAAAAAAGCATAGGTAGGAATTTTAAAGGTTTGGCATAGGTTTCATGCTGCTGAACAGAACTATTTTGCAGATTATTTGGATGAATTTTCAGAAAAGACAAAGAAACAGTGACAAAAAGCACTACTGAATGGGGCAGTCAGTGACAAGTTTCCCCAAGGAGAAATGAACTAGAAATGTGAATGGAAAGATGATCAAAATTAAGCATGCATGCTAATAATCTTCAGTCAATGTGTAGAGGAGAGAAAACCTTTCTATACCTCTGTTTTTAAAGCAGTAAAGGACAGCACACAGAAGTTAACCATTAAAGACAGCCATTTTTATCATTTTTTTGAAAGGCGGTGCATTATTCACTGAGAATCGTAACTTCAGCTTTGTTTAACTTTAAGTCCTCACTCTCCAGTTCTCTATTGCCTAGATTTATTAACCCTTAATAAATAAGTTAACCAATCCTTCCTGTTTCTCCACTTGGAGCTCTGCGGTCAGAGTTGGACATGGCTGGTGGGATACAGCTCAGTCAACAATCCATGATTGCATCTGCCCTGGGAGCTGTCCAGCCTCTGTCCAAGGCCATTTTCCCACATGAACTTGATCTCTGCCATGTAATTTATATTTTAAGTCAAATGATTCCAAACACATCCTTTAACATTTGTATAATATCTGACTAGTACTTTTTTGGTGACAGAAATGCCAAGAAAAAGTAGAGAATCTTTAGTCTGAGGCTTTTCTTAAATTCAGTCACCCATATGCCAAGTTGATTTGCTGCTGTTCATGCATGATTCAGGTTCTCTACTGTTTATGACTCACATCATTTTTGCCCTCATGGAATTTGCTTATTGAACATTTGAGTGACTCATCTGAACCCAATTAGCTACTTCTCACTAGTTTATGTATTCCCCTTTTCACCAAGCATGTCAAAGATTATAAATGTTTCATAAATTGCTCTTGATTTTATTAGTTGGAAGATATTCTTCATATTGTAAAAGAGTTCATTATAGTTAAGGAATGAGGACCTTTGTATCTTAAGTTTTAACTGTTCAATAGAGTAACTTTAAAAATACATTTGTGGAGATTTCTGATCCTATCCATAGGCCTTATCAAATGGGCATAATATTCCTGCCTTGATTTACCTGATCTACATTCTTGCTGATTTTTTGTTGTTGTTGTTGCTCTATTTCAGACCTCTTTGCTGTAATCTTTTGCCTTTTAATTATTTATTTTGTTAATGTTTATTTATTTTGAGAGAGAGAATGTGTGAGTGTGCAGGCGGAGGGGAAAGAGAGAGGGAAAGAGAGAATCCAAAGCAGGCTCTGTGCTGTCAGCGCAGAACCTGACATGGGGCTCAATCCCATGAACCATGAGATCATAACAGCTGAAATCAAGAGTCAGATGCTTAACTGACTGAGCCACACATGCCCCTGCTCTACTCTTTATATATTGGTATCTTTGGGAGTTCTAACTGAACTTCTATTCTTTTCTCATTCTTTACATACTAGATGGGTGATTATACACTTGGTTTGGATTACCAGATATATTATTAGCTCCAATGTCCCAATCTTTATCTGTACCTATTTTTTTTCTAAGCTTCAGACTCATCTGCTTGCTCAGGCAAGCATAAGATTATCCTGTCATGTATCTCAATCTCAGCCTGTTCAAACTAAATGCAAAGCCCGCTGCCTCCCTCTCTACACTCACTATTCCTAAAGTGTTTCCTACCTCAGTAGGGTACCAGATGCTCAAACCAGATTTCTGGGCCCCAGTCTTTGCCCCAGTCTTTGCCCTTTCTCATGAATAGTGCTCCATTCCAGCAATCACCACATCTTGTCATCAGGAGATAAACCAGCCCCTGCCCTTCTTCCCCGTGAACATCACCACATGTCATCATTTCTTATAGCCTCACTGTAATTTTCCCTCATGCTTCTAACTTGGCTCTGCTCCAACCCATTTATCAAAATGTAGTCCAAGTGATCCATGTAAATTTCAAATCTGATTAGGCCATTTCCTTGCTTAATACCAATCAATGATTTCTCATGGCTCTAAAGTAAAATCTAGGTAAAATGGTTTATAATTTCTATCCCAATCTTAGCTTCCTAACCACATTGTTCTCCCAAACAAGAGATCTTTCAACTCAACAGTCCTACTATTCTGACTTATTTTCATTTCCTACAATCTACTATTTCTGACTTTCAACATTTTACACCTTGTTGGTTCTAGCTGAAATATTACAGACATCCCCCCATGCTCACCTCCAATTAATCCCACTTATTTTTATCTTTCACAGATCATCTTAGATATAATTTCTTATGAAATTATTTCTTCTGATGCTCAAGGCTGATACAGATGCTTCTAAGTGCTTAATTTTATTTAAATGCAAGTTAGTTAACATATAGTGTAATAATGGCTTCAGGAGTAGAATTTGGTGATTGATCACTAACCTATTACATCCTGTACTCATCCCAATAAGTGCCTTCCTTAATGCCCATCACCTAATTAGCCCGACCTGATACCCCTCCAGCAGCCCTCAGTTTGTTTTCCATATTGAAGAGTCTTTTATGGTTTGTCTTCCTCACTGTTCTTACCTTTCCTTTCCTTCCCCTATGATCATCTGTTTAGTTTCTTAAATTCCACATGAGTGAAATCATATGATATTTATCTTTCTCAGACTTATTTCACTTAGTATAATACATTCTAGTTCTATCCACACTGTTGCAAATGGCAAGATTTTATTCTTTTTGATCACCAAGTAATATTCCATTGTATACATATATACCACTTCTTCTTTATCCATTTATCAGTCAATGGACATTTGGGCTCCTTCCATAATTTGGCTCATGTCAACAGAACTTCTATAAATATTGGGGAGGGGGGGTTGAATGTGCCCTTTCAAATCAGCATTTTTGTATTCTTTGGATAAATATATGATAGTGCAGTTGCTGGGACCAGGGTAGCTCTATTTAATTTTCTGAGGAACCTCCATACCATTTTCCAGAGTGGCTGCACAAGTTTGCATTCCCACGAATAGTGCAAGAGTATTCCCTTTTCTCCACTCCTTGCCAACATAATGTTTCCTGTGCTGTTGATTTTAGCTATTCTGCAAGTGTGATTATGGTTTTGATTTGTATTTCCCTGATGAAGAGTAATGCTGAGCATCTTTTCATGAATCTATTAACCATTTGGAAATTTTCTTTGGAAAAGTAAATGTCTACTCATGTCTTTTTCCCATTTCCTCATTGGATTATGTGTTTTTTGGGTGTTGAGTCTGATAAGGTGTTTATAGATTCTGGTTACTAACCCTGTATCTGATATGTAATTTGCAAATATCTTCTCCCATTCTGTCAGTTGCCTTTAAGTTTTGTTGATTGTTTCCTTTGCTGTGCAGAAGCTTTTTATTTTGATGAACTCCCAATAGTTCCTTTTCACTTTTGTTTCCCTTCCCTTCAGAGACATGTCTAGTAACAACTTGCTGCAGCTGAGGTCAAAGAGGTTGTTGCCTGTTTTCTTCCCTAGGATTTTGATAGCTTACGGTCTTACATGTAGGTCTTTCATACATTTTGAGTTTATTTTTGTGTATGGTGTAAGAAGTTGTCTAGGTTCATTATTCTATTTGTTGCTGTCCAGTTTTCCCTATAGCATTTGCTGAAGAGACTGTCTTTACTCTATTGGATATTCATTCCTGCTTTGTCAAAGATTAGTTGACTATACATTTGTGGCTCTCTATTCTATTCCATTGATCTATGTGTTTGTTTATGTGCCAGTACCATACTGTCTTGATGATTACAGCTTTGTAATACATCTTAAAGTCTAGAATCGTGATACTTCCAGGTTTGTTTTTCTTTTTCAACATTACTTTGCCTCCTTGGATCTTCTCTGGTTGCATACAAATTTTAGAATTGTCTGTTCTAGCCTGGGGAAGAATGCTAGTGTTTTTTTGATAGGATTGCACTGAATGTGTAGATTATTTTGGGTAGTATTGACATTTTAACAATATTTGTTCTTCCCATCCATGAGCATGGAATGTTTTTCCATTTCTTTGTGTCTTCTTCAATTTCTTTCATAATCTTTCTATAGTTTTCAGCATACAGTTTTTTTACTTCTTTGGTTAGGTTTATTTCTAGGTATTTTATGATTTTCAGTCTAGTTGTAAATGGAATCAAATCCTTGATTTCTTTTTTGTTGTTTCATTACTGGTGTATAGAAATCAACCAATTTCTGTACACTGATTTTATATCCTGAGACTTTGCTGAATCCATGTAATTTGCTTTCTTAATTTCTGTATAATATCAATTCTTATACTATACTTTAATGATAGTCAAAATTGTTTTCTTCCTTGCTATACCTGAAAGACCCTCCCTTATCTAACTTACTGTTATTGGGATTCTTCCTCCTTTCCCTCCTTCTTTCTTCCCACCCTTTCTTCTCTTCTTTTTCTCTTCTTTTATTCATTTTCTTTCTTTTTCTGTATAGTTGACACACATTACATTAGTTTCAGGTGTACAACTTAGTGATTTGATAAGTTTATATATTATGCTATATTCACCACAAGTGTAGCCACCATCTGTCCCATTACATTGTTATTATAGTATCATTGACTATATTCCTTAAGTTGTGCCTTTTATTAATATGAATTATTCATTCCATAGCTAGAAGCCTGTATCTCCCACTCCCCTGCCCAGCTCCCCACCCCTCTTCTCTCTGGCAACCATCAGTTTGTTCTCTGCAATTATGGGTCTGATTCTGCATTTTGTTTATTTATTTCTTTTAGATTCTGCTTGTAAGTGGAATAATATGGAATTTGTATTTCTCAATATGACTTACTTCACTTAGCATTATCCCCTTTAAGTCGATCCATGTTGTCTCAAACCGCACAATATCATCCTTTTTATGGCTGTGTAATATTTCTGTGTGTGTGTATGTATGTGCATGTTTATAAGCACACACACATTTTCCCTATCCATTTGTTTACTGATACACACATAGGCTGCTTCCATACCTTAACTATTATAAATAATGTGGCAGTAAACATAGGGGTGCAAATTTCATTTAGAACCAGTATTTTAATTTGTTTTGGGTAAATACCCAATAAAATGAAATTACTGGATCATATGATATTTTCATTTTTAGTTTTCTGAGGGACTGCCAGTGTTTCTGACAGTGGTTGTGCCAATTTACATTCCCACCAAATGTGCATGAGGGCTCATTGTCTTCCATGCCCTCACCAGCACTTATTATTTCTTGTCATTTTGATCTTAGCCACTCTAACTGATGTAAGATTATATCTCACTGTGGTTTTGAATTTCATTTCCCGGATAATTAGTGATAGAGAATTATCACTACTATTAAACACCTTTTCATGTGTCTACTGGCCATCTGTATATCTTCACTGGAAAAATGTCTATTCAGACCCATTTACTAAAGTGGATTATTTCTTTTTTTGGTGTTGGGTTGTATAAGTTCATTATATATTGTTATTGAGATTCTTTTTTTTACTTTTAATGTTTATTTATTTTTGAGAGAGGGAAAGAGAAAGAGAGAGAGACAGGGCACCAGCGGAGAGGGGCAGAGAGAGAGGGACACACAGAATCTGAAGCAGACTCCAGGTTCTGAGCTGTCAGCACAGAGCCCCACTTGGGGCTCAAACTCGTAAACTGTGAGATCAATATCTGAGCGAAAGTTGTATGCTTAACCGACTGAGTCACCCAGGCACCCCAATGTAATTGAGATTCTTAACTGGAATTTCATATTTTCTTTAAAGGCTTATATTAGATTTGGAATAACTTCATGAGTTGTTCTGATATGCCTTTGGAACAAAATCCCTGCCTATACATTGAGAAATACTACTTATTGCAATTCCCGTTTATTTCTTTATAGTACACATTAGAATGTAAGCTCTATAAGGAGAGTGACTCTGTTAACAAATTTCATTCACTGTTGTATACCCAGTACCTGTCAGGTACTTTGCATGTATCAGAAATTCAATAAACAAATGATGGTGTAATCAATGGACAACTCCTTTCAGTACATGAAATGTAGGGAAGCAAACCCCAGAGACGTCAAGTTTGTGTCCACATAATTAATTTCTGCTGTTATTCCAGGAATGTGACCCAAATTTATTAGACTCTGCTTAAGAACAGTAAAGATTTGGGGCACCTGGGTGGCTCAGTCAGTTAAGAGTCCGACTTCAGCTTAGGTCATGATCTCATGGTTCGTGGGTTCGAGCCCTGTGTTGGGCTCTGTGCTGACAGCTAGCTCAGAGCCTGGAGGCTGTCTTCCGTTTCTGTGTCTCCCTCTCTCTCGGACCCTCCCCTGCTCATGCTGTCTCTGACTCTCAAAAATAAATTAAAAACATTTAAAAATAGAAGAACAGTAAAGATTTTAAAAAACTACAAAAGCCTTAAAATATGCATACAGCAATTCTAATTCAGGGAATTTATGCTTGTGGAATAATTAAGCATTAGCATCAATAGTTAATTACATAGCATTTTTATAATGGTGAATATTGTGAACAGCTTAAATGATAAATAATAAAGGATTAATTACATTTATATAATAAACTAAACCCAGACAACAAAAACTATGTTTTAGAAATGTACTTTTTGGTAGGAAATATATTTTAATGATATATAACAGCCACAAAATATTGCCAAACAATACACATATGATTTTGTATGTTAAACTGTATTTATATATTCAGTATATCAAATAAAAATGAGGATTCACTAATAATCTTATTCACAGGTTTCATCGCCCTGGGATAAAATATTTTTTAATATTCTCTTTATGGTTTTTATCTTCTGTTAATTCTTTTTTTACTCTGAGAGTAAAGAATGTGGGAGCCATAGAGGACTCTAGCTCAAATGTTTACTGAGATCTTCATTCATCACTTTTCTATTAACTCAGATATTTCCCCAGGAGGACCAAACAATTGCCTCTTCTCAACAGAAGTTACTTGTAAGAAAACTGGAGGGAACAGTTATATGATTTGTTGTAGAAGTTTCAGACTTTGGGATAAGTTGTGGATATTTCCTGTAGAATAGTGTCTTGTTAATGGAAGTCCATTCTTGTTTGATCAGATAATAACCACAGCTATTGTGTCCACTAGATTAAAAAGACAATCTTGCTGTGGCACTGCAGTAGAAAATACTTTAAGCTTAAACTGGTTTCATAACCAGAATTTGTATGACAGGGTTCTTTAGTAATATATAAAGAAAATGGTACTTTTTAATACTTTCAAAATATTTGTCTTATATTTCAAGAGTATTACTGTCAGTATTGCTAAAATTTAAATAATCATCGTTAAGAATTTGTACAGAAAAAAAGTACAGAAAAAGAAGCTCTCCTATCCTTAATTGTGTTATTTAGCCTTATTGCCTTTAAACTTTAATTAAATCCCTTCTGGTATTTCTATTACAAATACACTAGTAAGCATTTGTTACATACCTTACCAAAACTTTTGCTTTAGGGTAAGATGCATATTGAATAGTTTAGACTGAAGGAGCTTTGAGGAATCATTAGTGTGGTTCATATAAAGAACTTACTGAATTAGAGATTCCTGAATGGTCAGTGCTATCTTTTGAGCTCACTGTGGTATCAAAAGAAATTTAATGACTCTACTGAAATAATATTCAGCTTCAGCAAATTTGTCTGCAAACCTATTTTGCTAAAAGACGTTATAGTAATAATCCCCTTCTTTAAAATAAGCAGTAAAAGAAATTAATATAAATGCATGTAGAATAATTGTCAGTTTCTTAAACTCTAGAGTGCTTACTTTGTTAAGCAATAGTTACGATTTCTATTTTGACTGTGACTTTGATAAAACCCAGGCAGATTCATTCACTGCACTGGTTGCTCAAGGGGAGTTAATAAAAGTATTTCTGCAGCTGCAATAACTCATTCAGGCTGTTGCAGAACTATTTAACTCAGTGCAGGCAGAACTTACTAAATGATGATTCAGGAACGCAAGAGATCTCATGGATCTAGAGGAAGCTTTTGCATCATTCTGGCATCTGCACAAAGATCGTCCAAGGATGTGTGACTATATCCATATTAACATAATGACTCATTTGAGATGATCCATCTAGTCTGTACCCCCAAACATGCCACAGATGTTCCTTTCTGCCACTTAGGTGCTAGACCTGCCCACTTTACCTCCCACCACTTGCTCTTAACCACAATTATCTATGCTTCCCACAATCACTCAGAGCTAAGTAGTAACCCCTATCAGACATATTCAGAAAGTCAAAATATATTTAAAAGCAATCCAAGTAACACAATGAGGAAATGAGTAGGGAATGCAAATAATTCACAGGGTACTATATATTTCTTCATCTCCCAATTTTCCACTACATTTGATTTCCATGTTCATCTTCAACTTGAGTTTTTAAGACAATAATGCGACGCTGATTCATAGCCTTAGATTATGCAAAGATAAAACAGACTATATCAGATGCTATACTCTTCCCAGATCCCTCCTCAGCAATGAAGGATATATATTCTCTCAGCTATGCTGAGGGCTGCTGAGGTCAATCCTCAAGTGTCAACTCTCTTGGAATTGGCTGTTGGTGAGAAAAGCAACCTCTGTCAATGCTGCAAACCCTTCCTAGGGGAAGATTTTTGCCAATTTTTGGTTGATGGAGCTTGTCCTCTTCTCCCCCTCAGGTGTGGCTTTCAGAAATAGCTATTAGGGGAAACCCTCTCAATGGGCAGAAATTGAGGCCGTATGCTTGGTTATCTGGTTTGCACAGAAGGAGACGTAATTACAGTTTGGAACATACACAGATCTGTGATGAATAACCTGGAGACATAGTCAGGGGCCTAGAGGGAGAAAGATGAGATCACAAAGATATCTGGAGTAGTAGCATATAGATGGAATTATAGAAGTGACTACAATGTATGAAAATCTTTGAACTGCATTTTAACACCCACCAAAAAGCATCTCACTGAAAGGGCCAACAAAACCAAATGCCTAAGCCAGTTGATGTCAGCCAGCTTCTGTCACTGGCAATGACAATGATAGTATAAAGGATACATAAAGGGAGTAGCTTTGGTGTAAGGGATGGAAGCTGTACATGGGATTAGCAGCAGGCGTTCCCTTTTATCAAAGCTGGTCTAGCTCCTGGTGCTACCAAATATCAACTTACCAGAAACAAAGACAAAACTTTGGTCCCCAACATCACATTATTCCTTGAAGAGATCAGCTAGCCAGCTAGTGGCAAGCTGTCCACAGTGTACTCCTTTCTTCCTGGAAAGGCAGTGATTTATTCTGACAGTAATAGACATCTATTTTGAATATGGACTTACTTCCCTGCCCACAGGGTCTCAGCTAACATCACTTTCTGAGAGCTTACAGTATTGGATTCAATAATAGTCATTTCACTTATTATGTGAGTCCAAGGGACCCACTTTAAAGCAAAGCAGGATCATCAGTGGGTACGTGCCCCATCACATGCCCCATCACCCAGAAGATGCCAACTGGAGATAGTGACAAAACAGCCTGTTTAAACACAAATGGAGGTACAAATACAGATGTATCAGGTGTGGCCTTGAAACCCGGTTGCAGTGGTGAGGTCTAGAAGATGTAATAACATCTTCCAGGACACAGCATATATCCTAAATCAATAAACATTATATGGCTCCAGGTCTCTAATAAGTAGAATACATGGTGAGAATCACGGAGCAGAAGTAGAAGTGGTGCCTTTACCAATGTTCCCCATTACCCCTTTGAGGAATGTGTGCTTTCTCTCTGAAACTCTGGAGTTTATGGGTTTAAAGATCTTGGTTCCCAAAAGGGTAATGTTTCTGTCATGAGAACATCTTCACCCCATTGAAATTTAACCTATGGTAGCCACCTGGGTATACTTTAAATTTCTTATGGCAAGGGACCAGCAGAGAAGAGAGGAGTCACCATCCTGATAGGCATAGTCAACCCTGATTGTCTGTGATTCTTCACTGCAAGAGGTAGAGCTGCCACTACAGGGAGGCTGCAATGGACTGAATGTTTGTGTACACCCTCCAGTTCACATGTTGAAATCCTAATTCCCAGCATGACAGTATTTGGCCATGGAGCCTTTGAGGGGTAAGTAGATCCCTCATGAATGGGATTAATGCCCTTATAAAAAAGATAGAGAGATCCTTTACCCCTCCCACCATACTGAGGACACAGGGAGAACGATGTCCATGTATAAACTAGGAGGCAGAGTCTCCCCAGACACCAAGTCTGTTGCCACCTTGATCTTGGACTTCCCAGTTTCCAAAACTGGAGAAATAAATGTCTGTTGTTTAAGACACAATACCAGTCTCCAGTATTTTTGCTATAATACCCTGAACAAACTAAGAGGCATATGTTGGGTCATCAGACAACCCACTTTTAGAATATCCTTGACAGTTCACATTAGTAAAAGGACATGTTCAATAGTCACAGCCTGAGGAAAGTATAGTGTCCAGGGTCCCATATCATGAGACGATCCATCCAGAAGAGTGGAGGTGATATTTGAGGGTTAGCGGAATCTGGAATGGATGGCAGAAGAGAGAAACTGGGAATCAGGTGTGGCCTTGAAACCAGCCGCAGTGGTAAGGTCCAGAATTTTCCCCCAGGGAGCCCAATGGAATCCTTGAGGGTGCTACTCCAAACTTCTGTAAAGTAGAACATGCATAGCAAGGTATGAACCATAGTTGACGCTGCTATGCTGCCCAAATTCTTCTTCCAAACTGAAGGACCTACGCCTATCCATCCCACCCACTGTACATGGCTCTTAAGTCTCACCAAGACTGCCCTTGACTAAAGAGAGCCTCTCACTTAAGGTCACATTGCCTTCCAGGGGGACAACCTGTAGCCAATGAATGGCTGATGTTGCTCTGTAAATTTCCACTGTCTTTACTTGAACTCAAACTCTGAAGGGCTATCCCAACTTCAGAAATCCTCATGGGATGAGCTGAGGAAGCTGAATATCTCACTCTTCCTAATATTGTTTCTTTTCTTTCTCCACAGTTGTTAATTTTCAACTATTTGCCAATAAACTTCCTGCATACTAATCTCTGCCTGAGAAAAGATTTCCCAAGAATTGCCTTGGGTCGATGGTTTTGGCTATTAGACTACTGTGCAGTTGGGAAATGCAGTCTCAACCCTGGAACACTCTCCAGTTAACTCAAATTCTCTGACTCTATACAAGCAATAAGCCTTCCTTTTCTGTGGGATCAAAGACTCTACTGAAATCACAGATGGAAGAGGCTTCTCAGCCTAGTTTTGACTATTTCTCTGGCTAGGAGTGTTCTTCCTCAACCACGAATCTGAAGGCATCAGTTCTCTGTCTTCCAAAAAATAATAATAAAATAAAATAAAATAAATCAGAATCTATCAGTTTTCTTAGAGCAGTACTGCCCAATAGAAACACAGTGCACATCACATACAGAATTAATAGTTTTCTATATCCACATTCATAAAGGTAAACATGCGAAGTTAATTTTAATAATTAGTTTATTTAACCAAACATATCCAAAATGTCATCATTTTACATATGTTCATTATAAAAAAATATAATGAGATATTTCACATTCTTTCTTTCTTTTTTTTTTTTTTTTTTGGTTCTAAATTTACTGTATCTGTTGTGTAGTTTATTCTTTTACCAGATCCTATTTCTAGTTAGCTGTATTTCAGTCTCTAAAGGTGCATGGGGCTAGTGGCTGCCCTTTTAGACAGTGCATTTTTTAGGGCCTTAGCACAATCAATCACCTGTCTCTGAGGAAGAAAGGTCTTGATATTCATATGCAGATGATTGTAGACTCAGAGTCCTAAATCAGAGCCAGAGTGTCAATGCTTGCTTTAAAATGGTAATCTTTCTTTCCAGATGAGACTCACTTTAAATATGAGTCTAGAATTTGATTTTGAGTGCACTTTGGGGCCTAAACTTTAGGGTGCATGCTTGACCTGCAGTGTTGTGGTGATTAATCCTGTTAGGGAGTGGTTGAAGACCTTGTAACTGAGTATGACAAACACCTTTAATTATAAAATAGTAGTGTGCTGACTCTTCCTGGCTCTTAGATGATGTATTTGTTAGAGTCATGAAGTTACCTGTCTTTAAAATCACTGAGAGCTAAGTTCAAATAATTTATTTGACTCAGATACTACAATAATCATGTTATGTGATCTATGGGAAAAGATACCAAATACTCTATTAAAAAAAATCAAATTCTGTCATTTCATGAAGTCATCTTATTAAGGATGACTACAAAACCGATGAAAAACCCTGTTTTCTATATTAATATGTCCTAGATTTATTCTTATTCCCAAACTAATTTTTAAGAAAGTAATTTTAATTTTTGTTATAAAAGTAATAATTACACATTAAAATATACTAGATTTGGGGCACCTCGGTGGCCCAGTCAATTGAGCATCCAACTCTTGATTTTGGTTCAGGTTATGATCTCACAGGTTCATGGGTTTAAGCCCCATATCAGGCTATATGCTGACAGTGCAGAGCCTGTATGGGATTTTCTCTCTCTCCCTTACTCCCTGCTCTTCTCCCCAATAAGTGCACTTTCTCTCTTTCTCTCTCTCTTTCTTAAAAATAAACTTTAAAAAACATTTTAAAAATACAAAATAAAATACACTAGATTTGTGTTATGACTCTAAAGTTACATTTGCTTGAACATATTGTGGTAGTAATAGTATAATGTTTAAAACTGCTATCTAGGTGCATATCTTAAGCTCACTATTTAGCAGCTGTGTGACCTAATAGCAAGTCACTGAAACTTTCTCTACTTGAGTTTCTGTACCATATTGGTAAAAATTTAAAAAATACTATACTACCTATTAGGGTTGATGTGAAGATTATATATTAAATGTCTCAATAGGTATAAGACATTTAAAAAGTGCTTGGCACAGAGCTAAGGGCTCAATCCATTCTTGGTTTTGTTTGTTTGTTTGTTTGTTGTTGCTTCTTTTCAACCCATTACTCAACGCCTATTATACCTAGGAAACGAGAAGTACTTCAATAACTGCTTGAACATATATTACCCCATTTAATTCACACAATGACCCTGGGATATAGCTGCCTCCAACTTACTTATGAGGAAAGGGACAGCCAGAGAAATGGAACAATTTGTTCAAGGTCACACTGCTACATAGTGGTCAGGTTAAGACAGCCAAATTCAAAGCTAGTGCAAACAGTCCTGTAGCTATCTTAGTATTGCTTCATAGCTTTTTGTTTCCACTCCCCGATTTATTAATTATGAATCTTTCAGTCTGGCCATGTCATCTGTTTGGTCCATTCTCCAGAAGTCAGGAGATTAGATTTGAATCTCCATCAATCTTGTCCTTGATGCAACAGGCAACTAAAATCCTTTCTTAGAATATATATCAATATAAAGCTTGATTCTTCCAGAGGCCCCACGAGCCATCTCTGAGTTTGTTGATGAGATACCTGTTCTAGCTTACGCCACAGATATTGCTCTCTCAATTTTTTTATTCAAACGAGCTTGCACACTTTTATTCATTTGAGAACAAGATTTTCTGCAAATCCATCTGGGACCTACAATATATGCATGTGGATTTGTATTAAAAACAAATTCACCACTTTGCCCTTCAGCCTTTCTTCAAAGTCTCAAGGATATGAAACTAAACTTTGTTACCTCACAGGCTGAGTTTTCAAAGTGTCATCACAGAGCTGTTTTCTCTGTAGTAAGATTTAACTTTCAAAATCCAATTAGATGGTTCATCACATTGTATTTAATACCACATCATTACTGCTTCATATCAGACATCTTCCTTTGAGCTGAGTGATTTAGCAGAAAAATTCAACATTTAATAAAAAATTTTAAAACAAATAAAATCTATTTAATCTATTAAAGTTTTACTTACTGCAAGTTCTTGATTTGCTAAAAATCTATTTAATATAAGTTCTTTATTTGCTAAAATCTGTTTTTTGAGGTATATTTCTTCAATTTTCCTATCAGAGAAAACAGCTTTCTGAACTGAGGGATATCTAGTACCTCTTCGTTAATAGAAAATTACTAAGCTTAGTCGTGATGCTTGATAAAACTATAAATGATAAATTCTTAGAAACCACAGACAGATAACAACGAATGTCAACATTTATAAGAAAGGAGAATGATGATTAGCTATATCCTAATCGGTTAGGAACATATAATATTTTTAAGCACAAAAACTATAGGTTCATGGATTATTTTATTTAAAAAAATTGTTTTAAAATTTATGTATTTTGTGAGATAGAGAGAAGATGGGGGAAGGGAAGAGACAGAGGAAGAAAGAATCCCAAGCAGGCTCCACACTATCGGCACAGAGCCTAATGCGGGGCTAGAACTCACAAATGGTGACATCATGACCTGAGTCAAAAGCAAGAGTCAGGAGCTTAACCAACACTAGTCACCCAGCATCTCTTCAAAAAAAGAATTCAAAAGGAAAATCAATTTAATTACCAACATAAAGCATTGTGAAATAGAGTTAATTTATCATTTTTAATGTTTCTGCACTTATTTTTAATGGCTAATGTATTTCTTTTAAGTAGAGGCACTGCAGGCACCTGGGTGGCTTGGTCAGTTGAGCTAAGCATGCTACTCTTGATTTTGGCTTCCAGGGTCATGGGATTGAGCCCCATGTCCAGCTGAGTGCAGAGCCTGTTTAACATTCTCTCTCTCTTTCTCTCCACCCCATCCCCCACTCACATTCTCTTAAAAGAAAAAAGAAAAAAAAAGAGAAAATGCATTAGAAATCCAATAAAAGCCACAATAAGATGTCACTTCACATCCACTAGGATGGTTATAACAAAAAAGACAGATAATACCATGTATTGACAAGGATGTAGAGAAACTGGAACCTTCCTATACTACTGGTAGAAATGTAAAATGGTAAAATGATTTGGAAAACAAAGAGTTTGGCATTTCCTCATGTGGTTAAACATAAAGCTACCATATAATCAAGCAATTTCACTCCTACATATATACCTAAGAGAAACAAAAATATATATTTACACAAACATTTGTACACAAATATTCTTAGAAGCATCATTCTTAATAGCACAAAATGGAAACAACCCAAATGTCCATCTGATCAGTGAAACACATCCATATAGTGAAATATGATTCAGCAATCAAAAGGAATTAATTTCTGATACAACATAAGTGAACTTTAAAAAGATTATGCTAAGTCAAAGAAGTAAATCACAAAGGACCACATATTGTGTGATTCCATTTATATCACGTTGAGAACAGTAAAATATAGAGTCAGAAAGTAGGTAAGTGGTTGCCTAGGACTGGGAAAGATGGGGAGGTGGAGGCTAACGGGTACAGTGTTTCTTTTGGGGGTAATGAAAATGTTCTAGAACTGATTGTGGTGATGGCTGCACAACTCTCCGAATATACTAAAAGCAATTAAATTATACTCTTTATATAGGTAAATTGTATGATTAACAGCAAATTAGTTCACTATTAAAAAAAATCTTTTCCTTCCAGATTTGAAGATCTTTCCAAAGAATATTGTATGTAACACATCGGATTAATAGAAAGGACTTAAATAATGCTGGCTTGTAATTATATTTACTAATTCTTAACCAAAATATATGCTGTTTAGTATGGAATTACTCTTCGCATAAGTTATAATATTTTTAAAGAGTATTCAAGTACTGCACTTATGAAAAGTCTCTGGGGGCGCCTGGGTGGCTCAGCCAGTTAAGCGTCCGACTTCAGCTAAGGTCATGATCTCATGGTTCGTGGGTTCGAGCCCCGCCTTGGGCTCTGTGCTGACAGCTCAGAGCCTGGAGCCTGTTTCAGATTCTGTATCTCCCTCTCTCTCTGACCCTCCCCTGCTCATGCTGTCTCTCTCTCAGAAATAAATAAAACATTAAAAAGATTTTTCTTAAATAAAAATAAGAAAAAATCTCTGAAGTGAATATTCCAGTTATAGAAGTATATCCTTTACGATAATTAAGCATATGTATAGTAGTTTTATTTCAAGGGTATTCACTAATATTGTTTGTAATAGTAAAAGTTAAAGACAACTAAAATGTCCAACAGTTAGTATTAAGTCAGACAATATCACAACACGCCATGATACACTATGTACATATTTTTAAAATTATGGAATAACAAGTGAGATGAAAGTGTTTCTAATACAGGATGTGGTGAATAAAGTAAGTTTTAAATAAGCATGTATAGTATGATCCTTTCTTTCTGAAAGATATGCTCAAAAAAGTGTTCTGTTAGTAATACCGATTATCTCTAGACAGTAGGGTGTCTAGAGAAGCGTGTGCCTTCCCTTTTGTCTGTTCTATATTTACAAGCCTTTCCTTGGATGGGTATCTGTTGATTTGGTAATCTTGAAGATATTTTTCATTGTTTTTTAAGTAACCAAATAGCATTTTAGTGTTTACAGCAACCAGCAGAAAGTACTGAATCATTCCCCCAATATTTCACCTGAAGGGTTAGCTCAGGTTACCCTGAAAAGACAATAAGAAATGTGGAACCTGATAGAATATATAAAAGGCAGAGGAAATGTCCTATGAACCTGTTTTTCCATGAGAAATATAGAAGATTCATCATAGACTGATGGTACTTAATACTGCTCAGGTTGTTTTCATCCATCATTGTCTAGTCATTGACAACCCCCTACTATCCTCACCCTGTGAAATAAATGACACACTCTGTGTCTCAAACAAGATTCCCAGTTGTAAACAGCAACAGCAGCAGCAACACAACAAAAACAAAATGAGTTTTGGTATTCTAAGCCAAAGGAATGGATTGGAAGTATGTAGAAGGCTCAGAGAATGAATATGAGGTAAGAGGACCTATTTAGAAGACCAGGAAGAACCAAAGGGGATCTAGAAGCCAAGAACTAACAAATTACTAATGGGATATCACCATCTAGTACCATCCAATGTCCAGGCAAGAAGAGCCCTTATCCTAAGTTCTGGGTCTTAAAGGATACACCTTGGCCCTGTTCTGAATATGACCTTCTCTATGGAGTAAAACTCTATGCAGCAAAGGAAACACCAAGTTCTGCCTTCTTGACCATGCTCTGGATACATAATACCCCAGAATTCCTTGTGTCAACAGTTCTGAATCCACCTCCAGGACTAGACAGGCTTCTTCACAGGCTCTACCCACTCAAGAACGGACCATACTCGGGGGTGGCCAGGTCCAACTTTCTGTTGGGGAAAATAAATGGAGTGTACAGAGGCACAAAATCACTTACAGAGCAGGTCAGAACTAGGACCACAGAGGTAAAGAGGAGGGCCTATAGACCAGGGCCAAGTACCAGGGGCCCATTCTCCCCAAGCTTCCAGAACCCAGCATGTTTTATGGTACATGGGCCTTCATGTGTATTTTTAGGCCTTGCAAATGCTTCCATTGCCAGACACACCTAATAATAGGATATTCTCATCATTCCCTTATTCTTGCATATTTTTTCAATCAAGATTCAGTCTTAGAAATTAATTTTACTGAGCCCAGTTAATGAGGCACATTCTTACTGCCAGGAATTAAGAAGAAGAGGATCTGGCCCTTTACAGTTTCCATAGTGGAAGGCAGAGCTGACCCACTGGACCACACACATGGGGATAGCTTACTCCTCCCTCCATTAATTAGGAAAGGGTAGTCTATGCTAGATAGCCAAAGAAAACCAAACACAAATAAATATGCATTTGGGGGGCATCTGGGTGGCTCAGGCAGTTGGGTAAGCATCCAACTTTGGTTCAGGTCACAATCTCACAGTTTGTGGGTTTGAACCCCGCGATGGGCTCTGTGCTGACAGTTTAGAACCTGGAGCCTGTTTTTCCCCTCTCTCTCTGCCCCTCCCCCGCTTGCACTCTGGCTCTCTCTCTTTCTCAAAAATAAATAAACATTAATACAATTTTATTTTAAAAAGTGCCGTTTGGGGGGAAGAAAACTGCCCTTATTTTCCTGAGTCAATTTAATTAGGTCCCTTTCCCCTCACACATGAGATAACCAGAATAATGCCTGCTTCATGGGATTGTTGAGAGCATTAAAAAGATGATACATGTAAAAAATGCCCTGCAAACTGTAGTGCTGTCTGAATTATCACATTAGTGTTATCACACTATAGGGATAGCTCTGGAGGCTGCTAATCAAGAATAAGGAGAAATATACTAAACAGGGGAGACCCTTGACAATGATGAAGAGTGCTAACAGGCATGGCTGTACCTGCTTAAACACTGTCCTGTTCAAATCTTTACATTTCGCATGCTCCTGCTCAGCCTTAAATTAGAATGGATATCTCTTGTATAATCTGCACAATTTCCTTACAATAAATTTTCAGGCTTCATTTGGTCATCCCCATAAACTCAATATACCCTAAGCCGGTTGTTAAGTATATTCAAGGATTTCACAATGAACAGCAGACATGCAGCTACCATTAAAATGAAGTGCTGACATTGGAATAAGGCCACAAGGAAGTGTTTACTGTGACTGCTCTGGAATTATAATTATTTCTCTGTTTGGCCTTCAGAAGACTGATCATCTGATACAAATCTATCTTGTTTACTAATAAGATATTTGAAATAAAATGCTGAAATGCCCATGTATATATGTTTATCAGCACTAGAATCTGTCTTAGAACTGAGTTTACAAAAAGACTGCTTCTTTGTTAATTGCCTATATTTATTATCAAGGCTGGATGCATAAAATCTTATGAGATAGTCATTTTCCAATTTAACAGAGGATAAGCTAAAATGTATTGGAGAGTTTGAAAGGAAACTTGACATCGAGTGGGAGGTAAAGATAAAAAAAAAAATGAATGCTTTTGTTTCAGAAGATGTACATCCAAAGAGACTGATGTCGTAGGACACAGAGGGATTTTGCTAAGAAGCTGTCTTCAATGTAAAAGAGATGACAGACAACTATCCCAGACAATTAGAGAATACACATTTGACAGTGAATCATGTTGGATTTAAGACACTCTGAAGAAGCCAGGAAAATAAACACTGGACTAGCATAGCCTGAATTTGGAACCAGGAAGATCTGTCAGAATCTTTTTTATTCCTTGTGAGTAAGAAGGACAAATTGTTCAAAATGCAATATCAACAAAGATCTCTGTAAAATAAGACAAATTTATTATTCAGTTGTTTTTTCTCTTCCTTTTTGGAAGAACCATCATGATGCCTTGCCCAGAGAACACCAAATTTCTTTTAACCTTGCATTGTTATAGTGTTGGTATTTAGAGAAGCTAGATTTATAAAAGGTTATTATTTGATAGGTGGATTTAAATGTTCCCACCTTGGATGTTATGTCTCCTTCTTCTGTTCCACATCAACAAAGTATGTCTAAAGCCAATGCATGGGAGAAAGTTGTTCTGGGAAACATGGTGGTTGGCGAGATGGTTATTGTATGAAGGGTGAGTACGTTATCTTATTATACATAACATTCAATGCTATTTATGAAAGCATGCATAACTGCCACAGGTTTCTGGTCTACCTCAGTAAAGACATCTGTCCAGCACAGCATGACAATAAAATTGCCGCTACAGCCTGAAGTTACGTTAAAGCCACCACCCAGAACTCTCTCCTTCCAGACAGCGACCTGGTACTTTCTTATCGTTTATTCAGGTCTCTCCGATGTCACCATATCGGTGAGGTCTTCTGTGACAGCCCTATATAAAGTATCAACTCCAAACCCCAAACAAGTGCTTTTTCTTTTTATTATCCCAGATTATTTTTTCTCTATAACACTGTGACTATCTGATGAAGTCTGTGTGAATTTGGTACCACATTAGGTGTCGCTCTCCCACTACAGCCTTGCATGCCCAGCACCGCCGGCCCGGCAGTCCAGTGAGGGCAGGATTTTCACAGCACCCAGTGATGGCTCTCAGAGGAAAGTGAAGGTTGACGAGCCCAGTACATCATGGGGTGTGCAGGGCCATGTGTCTGCCACTCTGCTGGGTAGCCAGCAGTAGGAAGCTTTACAGGAACCGGGGTTCTGTTGGGGCTGTTAAAAAAATCACAATATGTAATCATAAATCTTGTTACTTCCCTTCTTTTTTTTCTCCTTAATTCAAACTCAAGTTATTTTTTTGAACCAAATAAAAGTTTGTGGGCTACGGACAAAATGTCATAATGCTGTAAAATAAATTTCAAAATAAGACCAAGCAAAAGCATATCAATTCATTGTCAGAGTCCTGGATTAAATTCCCACTCCTTTGCCTGTGTTTTCACACATCTACACTTTGGAGGAATAACTTCACGGGTTTTTGCAAACGGTAATTAATGCCTGTGAGTGTGTTTCAAACACTACTTTGTAGGGAGAAAAAAAAAGTTTTTTTGAAAATGTCATAATTCTCAAAAGAGCAAGGGCCTAAGTAAAGCAGAATGCCATGATTGTCTAGTTGACAAATAGTTACAGGGCAATTTGATAAAATCTATGTACCTTACTTGCTATGAACTATTGGTGATTTTGACCAAACCACTTCAACCTTCTTCTCTCTCCTGTCTTATTATCTACCCCCTATCCTAGGGAGCTCAAAGTCAGCACACCTAGAGAACTTTTAGCTTCTTAGCTATAGGAGCAATGTGATGTTGCAGAAGGCAAAACTGCACTGAGTGAGCTGAACTATAAAGTATGATTAAATTTCTTCAGTTGAGGACAAATCCTAACATGGTATTCAACACTCTCCTGATATGGCCTGTGTCTTTCACTTACGTCTCTCAGTGTTTCCCAACCTGGACACCACTGCACCATCTGTGAAAAGAGTTTTTCATTTATCATGACTAGAGATGATCATGACTAGAATGAGTTTTATTCTTCCCTTTTCTTCACCTTAAATACCCATCCTTTCTCACAGCATACAGGGCATATACCAATCAGCACCTCTGCCCACGTTGTAACATTTTCTACAATGGTATTTCTCAAGTTGGAACTGATAGATCATCTTCAGAATCACCTCGAGTCCTTGTTAACGGTTCAGAGTCAAAGTCCAACCTGTTGAATCAGATCAACTGAGGACACGCTCAGAAACTTGAATTTTAAACAAGATGGCTTGTTTAAGCATAGTTAAATCTGAAATCAGTTCTTTTGTCTTTCATGAAGTCCTTCTTATTAACTCAGTTCACGGAGCAATTTCTTAATCCTCTTAATTTAGAAATCTTACTCCCTAAGCCACTTGTAAGAAATTTCTAGTAATTAGCCTCGTGGCATTTCTTACTTTGCTTAGTAGTAAATTTTTGTATTAATTTTAACCCTTTGTTTGTGTGTACACATGCAATTTTCTTCCCAATATTCTTGAGGAGGAAATTATGATGTTCTGCTACCTTTCTGCATCAGCTATAGGGCCCAAGCATTACCCTGTGTACCTGAAATGCATAATTCATATTGATGGACTGACTTCACACTGTACTCATCCTGGATAGTCTTCTAACCCCACTATGGACTGCCCTTCTGCTTAGTACTATCTCCCAGGGGTTTGTCTCGACCCACTGTTGTTTTCACTTCATACTTCTCTCTGGGTGAAAGGCCATTTATGTGGCTTTCTGTGGCTGCCCTGTGGATGAGTCTCTAGACAAGTCTCTTCTGAACTCTAGGTAAGTATATAAATTGCTCAGTGACATCTCTCCTTAGATGTCCAACTGGCAGCTCAAATTCAGCATATCCTCAAAATAACTCCCTATCTTTCCTCCCCGCAAATTCTGTGTCTGTATCTGAATTCTTTTGGCAAAATGGTAGAATTGTCTTTTAAATGACTCTTATCATTGACCATGGAAGACCTACTGCCTGGTGCCTCCTGGTATATTCTGAATTCAAATAGACCTGGATCCAAGTTTTGGCATTTAAGGACAAATGACTTTATGCAATAGGCATGTAATCTCAATCATTCAAATTTTCTGAATCTCAATCCTCTGTCTTTGAAATGGGTATGTTAATACCAACTCTACAGATTTCTTGTAAAGATTAAATGAGATGATTATAAAACACCTAGCATACTACTGGCTTATGATATGTATTCAGTTAAGGGTAATGATTATTATTCAGGGTTTGATCATTTCTTGCCTTGAATCTGTTTTCTGAAGTATCCTCTTTCTCTGGTCTTGCTTCTCCCAAAAGTACCTTCAGAAAGCTGGCAGAGGCTTA
Organism: Crocuta crocuta; assembly: GCF_008692635.1. Taxonomy (NCBI): domain Eukaryota; kingdom Metazoa; phylum Chordata; class Mammalia; order Carnivora; family Hyaenidae; genus Crocuta; species Crocuta crocuta. Next base: position 1,154,654 of record NW_027531987.1, read on the forward strand.
TATTCAAACCACATATGTAGTCAAGTCAATCTCCTGCTTCAAGTCCTTCAATGACCCTCCAGTGTTTTCTTGATTAACAACCAAGTCCTTAATTAGCCCTGACTGGGTGCCCACTGTTCCTCTAACCTCACCCCTGACACCCACAACATCTGTAATTTCTGTTCGAGGCAGACCCAACTGCTCTGTGTCCCTCCAATGAGTCATGCAGATCAACCCTCCCTCCACTCAACCTGGATGTATAAGGCAAGGTCTGGTGTTCCAGTTTATCAAATTAATGCCTTATTCACATCTTAGGGAAACTTCCATGATAATTTAGATCCTCCTGAATTCTCTCTTAGGATTGTGCCTTATGTCCATTGTAGGGATTATGACATTTTGGTATGGATATGATTTACTTCTTTATTTCTCCCAAGCACTTAAACCATGTCCAATTCATCTTTTGATTCCACAGTGTTAGACACTGTGCTTAGAACACAGTAGGTGCACAGGGCTATTTGTTAAGTAAGTGGGTAAATATGTTAAAATGAAATCTAAGTTACTGGGATAATAAACTCTTTACCAGCTCACTGAGATGCTCTTTTCCTGACTTACAGGATCTAACTTCGAATTTTAAGATTGATTGGGGCAATGGAGTTAAAGCAGTCCACCTCTGTCAGAAATAAGAATCCTCACTATTATCTACCCCCAACTCACTTTATTTCAAAAATGAATGTAAAGAAAAATATCTCAAGAAAGATTATCAGTACTGTTGCCTCTTATCAGCAAGATAAAATCCACTACACTTCATTTAGAAACACATAGTAAGTGTCTGCTTCTAGGTGAACAATTCAACTGCTAATTTTTACCATGTGGTACTGATAAAACTCAAATTAGGCCACAAGGCAGAATATCATGACAGTGACACCAGATTTTAGGAGGTCCAAGTACTTTTCTCTCTGCAGAATTTTTTATCAGAGGCAAACCAGGCTTAGAAAGTGTTCAGCTTTTTTCTTTTCCTTTATCAGTGTGGGTCAGAAGGATTTGGGGAGTGGATCAATAGATTGCTTCCCTTCTCCTACTCCATCAGTGTGCCTTCCAATGGAAAACAGACAATTTAGTTAAATTCCGCATTCCCAGGACTTCTTTTAAATCAATAATTCATTATCTGTTATATTTGCCAATATGCAAAATGTTCAGAATAGGTGCTATAATTAAATGAAAAATCTATTGTTTACAGGCTGTTATATGACTTGAGATTCAAAGGGATTTCTTCCACTTGTATTTTTACAGTATTAGCTTTGACCCTTATTCTGCTTGTCAGTTACTCTTACAGAATGTGCAATTCTAAGTGCTTCTCATTTAGATAGTAGCCTTGACATATAATACAAGTGGATCAGTCACCTTTTCCAAAATAGCTAATTTACTTGGCAGATTTCCTAGCTTCTAAGACCACTGTTTTCTGTCAGGTAGGAAGGACTAACCTCTTGGGAGACCAATGGCCATTAGATATAACTAAGTTTCCCCATTCTCTTTTCCTTAGGAGATGGATTTTAAACAACTACTAAACATCCCACCATGGTCTGTGATTACATTCTATTAGACGTGATGGAGCATCTTCAGAGAAGAGAGCCATCATTATGAAGTGAGTTTAGAAACAAATTCCCATGAGATCTGATAATTATCTCATGGAGTAGAGATTATCTGCCTACAGTAAGAGGATTTATTTCATTCATTACTGTTCTCATAATAATAGCTTGCGGCATGATATAAAAAGGAGAGGGAAGCACACAGTCTCAAGAGAACAGAGACACCACTTCAGTTCTGTAGAGGAAATCAGAGAAGAAGACAAGAGCAGAGGGTAAATAACAATCATCCTCTGGAAAAGAACTTGATCAACTTTCAGTTATCTTTCATGGCTCACACTGATATAATCAAACAGAAAAGCTAATTGTTAATATTGTTCAGTCTCTCTGGCTTTGACTCCCACATGCAGTCTACAGACCAGCAGGATGTGTTTTTTATTTATTTATTTTGAAATTTGTAATGTTTATTTACTTTTGAGAGAGAGAGAGCAGCGGAGGGGCAGAGAGAAGGGAGATACAGAATCTGAAGCAGGCTCCAGGCTCTGAGCTTTCAGCACAGAGCCTGATGCAGGGCTCGAACCCACAAACTGTGGGATCATGACCTGAGCCAAAGTCAGAAAACCGACTGAGCCACCCAGGCGCCCCAAGAGTACAATGTCTCTATGGACCTGGTGTAAATATTTTGTTTTCAAAATACGAGAAAGGTTTAGAATCCTAGTGGATGGAAATAATATAACGATGTTTAGTATTGCACACCTGGTAGATAAACAACTATGTATTTTCCTAAGTTATCACATTTAATCTTCTAACAGTCTTGTGAGGAGCACCCATTTTCCAGGCAAGGCTCTGAGACTCAGAGTAATTAGGTGTCTCTTGCCACATGGACAAGGAAATGGCAGTAACTGAGTATAAACCAGGATCATTCGGATCCCACGATCTTTCTTGCCTCATCTCACCGCCTTCAGTGCATCCATTAGCTTGGCCTCAGGAAATTCTATTTGTGAGGTTCCTGCGTGCGTTTCAGCAAGTGAGGAAGTAGTTGGAAATAACGGCACTGTGACTCCAATAAGTAACTTCCCATGAGATGACCTGTTGGCAATGTTCAACAATACGGATGACCCTGAGGGCGGTCTGAAGAGAATGAGCAGGCTCAGTTACACCTCCAAACACCAGTCTTCTTTACTGTCTCTCTGGACATAATTTACACTTAGAGCATAGCCCATTTCTCCCGAGGGGCTATCATGTCCCTTGAGGCTTTCTAGACTATAATAGTCGAAGGACCATTGGAAGCTGCCTTTGAAGCTTGTTCACACATGTCTGAACTGAATTTAAGTTTAGAGAGTGTTAGGACTCTCAGGATTGTGGTCTTAATAAAGTAGCTGTGGAGGGTGCACTTCTGAATAATGAAGGAGGCAAGTCTGTCTTTGTTGTTTTTCTGAAGGAGAAAATAGGGTGTCCTGCCAGCCTGATTCTAGAAAGAATAATTTATCAAGTGATCTCATGTTTGAGAACTTCACAAATACAATTTCCTGAGGCCAAGCTGATGGATGCACTGAAGGTGCATGATGAGGTGAGAAAGATCGTGGGATGAGAAAAGAGAGTTAAAAACTTTGAAACTTGGTCTGCATTAATTTTCTACTAGCAAACTACCACCTGTTGTCTTCCAAAATGCCAGCTAAGGCATTTAATGGGATTCTAACTTGGCAAAACAGGTACCACACATAAGCCCATTCATTGTCTTTGTGTCATACATGTGGATACTAGAAAAACTGCTTTTCCAAATCAGTTATATTTACATTAAGATTACTCAACATAAAAAGAATGAATCACTCTAAAATCAGCTTGGGGCACCTGGGTTGCTCAGTCAGTTAAGCATCCAATTTCCGATCTCATGGTTCATGGGGTTGAGCTCCATGTCGAGCTCTGTGCTGATGGCTCAGAATCCAGAACCTGCTTTGGATTCTGTCTGTCTGTCTCTCTCTCTCTGCCTGCTCATGCTCTGTCTGTCTCTCTTTCAAAAATGAATAAACATTGAAAGAAAGAGAGAGAGAAAGAGAGAAAGAGAGAAAGAGAGAAAGAGAGAAAGAGAGAAAGAAAGAAAGAAAGAAAGAAAGAAAGAAAGAAAGAAAGAAAGAAAGAAAGAAAGAAAGGAGGAAGGAAAGAAAGGGAGGAAGGAAGAAGGGAGGAAAGAAATTAAGAAAGGAAGAAAGAATGAAAAAGATAGAGACAGACAGACAGAAAGAAAGGAGGAAAGAAACAAAGAAAGAGAGAGAAAAAAGAAAGAACATCAGCTAATTTATCCAGAGCAGGAGTTGAAAAACTGTTTCTGTAAAGATCCAGAAAGTATTGTAGGCCAAATCTGATAAAACTGTATCTATTTTTTCATAGTTATTGGGCAGCAATATCTTTAACATGAGAAGGGCTTATTCATTTACAATAAAGAACAAAGTGGAAAGGGAATTCGGGTGATATTATCTGCCTAGGCAAAACTGTGGATGTGGCTATATAATGTTCTAGTACTATTGCTTCTTTTCTGTGTAGCATTTACCTTCACGCTCTCTGCCTGAGAAGAAATATTTAATGAGTCTCAAGATCAGACACATAGCACAGGTGATTTGTTAGAGCAGATTCCTCAAGGGTGAATTAAAGGAGGGCCAAAGAAAAGGGGTTCAGAGTTTTTCTATCCTGGGAAAAACTGGGACCCTCTGCTTGTACAAGACTCCTCAGTAAAATCTCTGTATTGTGCTTTTTCTGGAGACAGCAAGACTGTTTTCAACATGTGAATTAATCTCAAAGTGTATTTTTTGTTTTGTTTTTTAATTTAATTGTTATAAAAAGTGACTATTTTCTATTCAATTTGCTTACTTGTCTTTGAAGATTGTTACACTGTACCTTAACCTGTCATCAAATAACAATATCTTACAATGGAATGAGGCATCAAGAGACAGAGGAAAGATAATGGTCTTTAGGGTCGGGGTACTTCCACGTGCAAAATATCTGAGCACCGTTTCTCTCTGTACCTCAGTGGCCTTATGTATGAAACAGGTCTATCATTTCTAACATCTACAAGTGATTGTGAAAATCAGTGCTAACAGAAGTCAAGTGCTTGGCATAATATTTCGCCCATCATAGACACAGAGTGGTAGCTGGTATTATTCTAATAAATAGCAAGGTGCTACTTTTAAAAATTATATCATGTTTATTTCTTTTTTAAAAAATATTTTTAATGTTTATTTATTTTTGAGAGAGAGAGAGACAGCAAGAGAGTGAGAGAGCAAGAGAGAATGCAAGCAGGGGAGGGGCAAACAGAGGAAGACACAGAATCCAAAGCAGGCTCCAGGCTCTGAGCTGTCAGCACAGAGCCCGATGCGAGGCTCAAACTCACCAGCTATGAGATCATGACCTGAGCAAAAGTTTGGATGCCTAACCGACTAAGCCACCCAGGGGCCCATCAGGTTCATTTCTATCACTCTGTAAAGCAGTGGACAATAATGGCTACTATAACTGTGGTCTCTTCTCTGAAGTAATACAGCTCTAAAAACATAAACCCTATGTATGCATCTTTGGGGCAGGACTTTTTACTGTTCATAACTCACGCTACTTTTATTTTAAATTCCTTAAAAATATTTATTTATTTTTGAGAGAGACAGAGGGTGAAGAGGGGAGGAGCAAAGAGAGGGAGGGAGACACAGAAACCTAAGAAGGCTCCACGCTGTGAGCTGTCAGCACAAAGTCCGATGTGGGGCTCGAACTCACAAACCATGAGATCATGACTTGAGCTGAAGTACGGTGCTTAACCGACTGAGCTACCCAGGTGCCCCTCACCTTACTTATTAACCTCACATCTCTCTCTTTTGACTCATTAGATTTGATAAATTAAGTTTCTAGTGAAAGTTCAGGAGGTAGGGATCTTTTACATGCATAAACAATGGGTTTGTGCTGGCCAGACATCAAAAGGCTTACATGTATGTCACCATCCTTGATTTTTTTAGACTCTATTTCTGCCATGTTGATGGTGATAGAACAGAGTTTCGTCTGTGTTTATATACAGTAATCTATGAATTTATGAAAATCAGAACTAAGAATATACTTTGCTTCTTTTCAAATGCACAGAGGAATGCTTTCCCCTTAAAGTGTAATCCTCCCATATAATCAAAATTGGCTGTCTTACTAGGTGAAAAAACTTTCATTCTATAATGAGTGGACTAGCAGACCCATTGCCTCATTGTTACTCATCTGCCTCTTGTCAAATGTGTCTTGAAAAAAAAATAATAACAAACAATCCCATTTATAAGATTCAAACATTCAAAATGCTAGAAAGAACTGTACCTGGGGAAAAGACCAAACATGATTGTGTATTAGCCTCTATTTAGCTGTATAAAACTCACCCAGAAAGGAGACTTTCTATCTTTTGGAAGCAAGCAGTATTTTCCCTTGCACTGTGACCTGCGAGCTGGCGGCGGGGGGGCGCATCCTTGGCAGTGCAGGCCCTAAGGCCATCCTTGGTGTGTGCCCCCCACCTTTTCCGAGGAATGTTGTCTATAGGCAGAACCAGGATAAATACGATGAGCATCAAAGGCTGTCCTGGAGGGGAAGTTACTAGATAATAGTCTGAGATATATGTAAAAATAAGAAGATAGAGTCCCAACGGTGTTTTGAGGAAAGGGATGGAAGAGTTATGAGTAAATTGCATGTGTCAGGGTCTTAAACATCTCTTTTATGTTTCAGTACATGATTCATCCACCTGACACTGACATTGCCCAGTTTGTAGCTCTGTGTGCCCCCCTCAAAGCAAATGCCCAGGAAAAATAGCTCTGTATCTAAATACTCTGGTAAAAGCCCCATCTGTTAACAATGACATGCATTTTTAGCTAGAGAAGACAGACTCAGAGGCATCCGGACACTCCCCAAAACTGGCCTTCCATAGGAGAAGTGTATGCGCTTCTCCAAGGTCCGCCATGTTCTTTGGACTCACGGTGCCATTCCCTCTTGATGCCAGAAGCACTTGGTACCCACTCACCCATCCAACACTTTCTTTGCCTTTTCAATATCTATAATTTCTCTTTCTTCTTTCTCTCTGTGAAATTATACCCCAAACCTCTTTCCAAATTTAAAAATACCACCTCAGGTTCCTAGTGCACTTCTCAGTCTTTTCAGCTAAAAACAGCTGCTAAAAATCTTAAATAAGTGGGTCATGAGTACTGACTCTATTTCCTCCCATTTACTCTCTTCTCAACTTCCTATAGTCAGGGTAATTTTCTGACCATGCCCCCAAGGGTGCTCTCTTAAAATCACTAAAGCACCATCTTTTTTACAATTGCAGGCCATCTCATTTGTTCTGATTTGTCTACATTTTTAAAAGTAGAGGAAGATTCTGTTGGCTCTTTGGAGCTCTTTCCTATGCCAAAAGGAACAAACAGATAGTTCAGGGCTTTTATCTTGGCTCATATCTGCATTGCACAGGCGCTGTTTCCAATCATCTTTGGAAATCAACTATGTAAAAGACATGGTAAATACTCTCTTCTGATAAGTGATAAGACTAATCAAGAAACGTGCCCAAAGAGATGGCCTTTCAAGCCTCTGGACAAAGAGGTAAGCCATGTTTCACAACTCAATGTGAATGGTATCTGGTGGAGTCAAATTTGCATCCTGCATGGCTGCAAATGTGCTCCATGCAGAGGTGAGAGAAGATCTGTTAAAAGCAAGGTCAAAATCTGCCTCAAAAGCATCTCAAAAGTGTCTGCCATGATATACGGTTAAGCTGGTGACCCAAGGCTTCTATGGAGTGTGCAAGGCCTCCAAATCCTCACTAATGAGCAAACATGGGCCACAGAGTGTGAGATACAGAGAATGGCTGAATGAACCAGCTGTTTCTTAGGAAGGTAATGCTACAATACCATTCTTTACATAATTGGAACCAGGGCACCTGGATGGCTCTGTCAGTTAAGCATCTGACTTCAGCTCAGGTCATGATCTCATGGTTCTTGTAAATTTAAGCTCTGAATTGGGCTCTGTGCTGACAGTTCAGAGACTGCTTGCGATTCTCTCTCTACCTCTCCCCCACCTGCACTCTCTCCGTCAAATAATAAACTTAAAAAAAAAAGAATTAGAACCAAATTAGTCATTTTAGCCACAAGTATGTTTTTGCTTGATTTCTTCTTTGAAAGGATCATTTGGGAAATGGTTAGTGCTATTAATATTTCCTGCAGATTAATTCTACCTTCAAAGTGCTCATAAATGTCAGGATTAAGACTATTACACATATTGGTTATATTGCACAGAAGAGTATTTTTTCCCATACTCATTTGTTTGTAATTAGAATTGTGCACTGTTCTTTTCTTCAAGGATATAGGATTCTAGAATTTAGGATTTATCTTCAAGAGCACTCATTCTAATCCCTTACAAAGGGATTACAGAGTAAAATTTTCAGACATACTTTTCATCCTAAAAATATTCTAAGCACCCTGAAGATTTTATCTAATACTGAACTCTAGTGCAAGAACTTTAGGTTTCAAAAATAGAAATATATTATATGGAAGATATTGGTTAGTTCTATTAGAATACCACAAGGACCTCCTCTCTGCTAACAAGTGGTGATCTATCTCTCCTCTTCACCTCCATTTGCAAGAAGTGGAGTTTATTATCGTAATAGAATCCTTCACCTCAGTTCTAGCAATTAACTGTCAGAAACACTTCTAATTTTAAACTTCTTTTCAATGATACAATCCATTCAGAAAAGAAAGGAATCCTGATGGTTTAAAATAATTGCTTAATTGAATGTTTCACCCTCTTTTCCCCATCCCCTGCCTCCAACACACACATGCGCGCGCGCACACACACACACACACACACACATATTCTCTCTCTTTTCTTTCTTATCTTGTCTCTCTGGGGTTTTTTTGTTGTTGTTGTCATCGTTGTTATGTTTTAAATTTTATTTATTTTGAGAGAGAAAGAGAGAATGAGCAGAGGAGGGTCAGAGAGAGGTGGAGAGAAAAATCACAAGCAGGCTCCCTGCTGTCAGGGTAGAGTCCGACACAGGACTCAAACTCCCTAAGCATGAGGTCATAATCTAAACTGAAAGCAAGAGTTGCTTAACCAACTGGGCCATTCAGGAGCCCCTTATCTCTCTGTTCTTTGTTTTTTATGTCATCTATGCTGTGGATTCATTCAGAATCCAGTTTGTTTCTCAGTGACCCTTGAAGTGAGCATCGAAAATGTAACCAGTGTGTATTATACCCATCCTTTATGCAGGTCACCTTCATTTCTATGGATTCCATTTATAATTCTTGGCTCATTATTATATTTTCCTGTGTAATTTTAAATCCTTCAGAGCTTCTTACATGCTTAGCATATTTCTATACATATCTCTTTTTAATTCCCAAATGCAAAGAAAATAAACACTGGCAGTGTTTTCTGCCTTTGATCATGGGTCCTTCTGTTCTTGCATTGGGAAGATTTTAAAATTCAAATGATAAATGGCAGATAATGGGAAAATACTTTAAACAGATTTTTAAAGAGTACTAAGGTACTCTCTTAAATGTTCAGTGGGAAAGGCATGAGGAATTTGATGGATACATGATTTATATGTATTTAGCAACTGGTTATATGGGATACAGTTTTTTCTAGGAGATAAATCCTGATTTTCTGTCAACCTCAAGAATTGCTATCTACAGAAGAGGAGACGGGAAAGGGAGATAAACATCCTCATACACTTGTGGTAATAATATAAATTAGTAAAGCGTTTCTTGAGGACAGCTGGGCAATCTGTGTTGAAAGCCTTACACTGGCAGTGATAAGCACATGGAAAAGGTAATTCATAAGTAATTGAACAAAAGAAAGGCCTTTCATGGACCCAGGATATAAATGAGCCATGAACCGAGAAGTATTAATTTTAAATTTTTAATAGAGAAGAATAAAAAGTGGCTGCTTTCACAAGAAACAATCCAAATCAAAGATAAAGGAGAGGGGCTGACTTGGTGTGAGTGAACAAAGTAGAAGTTACAATAGCTGACATCCAGCATATCTGTAAGCAGTGGCTTAAAGATTCTGCATTAAAAAATTGATTAATCCAGTGGGCTATAAATAGAGAGGGATAGAGATAGGCTATAGAATTTTCTCTTTAATAATCAGAAAAATTAGGCAGAGTTACCACCAGGCAGAGAGTTAAGATATCAGTAATTTTCTTTTACTTTCATCTTTCTCTTAAATTCATACATAATTGTTGCAAATATATATTTTTTAATAGCATTGTTAAGGTATCATCACTGTACAGATAACTGGACATATTTAATATTTTCAATCGGATGAGTTTGGACATAAGCAAACACTAGCAATACTATCAGTATATATATCCAATACCTTCCAAAATGTCCTGTGTCCCTTTGGTTGTTGGGGGGTGTGTGTGCAGGGACATCATAACACTTACCATGAGATGTGCTCTCATTGTGAAGTGCAGCATACTACATTACTAACTTACTGGCACTGTGTTTTCCTAGAACATATTCATCTAGCAATGGATCTCATAGCCTAGTTCCTTTCATTCATGTTTTTAAAATTCCTAATGTTCCTTCCATGCTGAAGTATCTTAATTCAGTTCATCTAACATTCACAGAAAATGTGTAGAATGAGCCAGTAACCTTTGGAACATGAGAATTTCAGCAAACAGAACAGAAATGGAGAGGCACTGAGCAGGGGCACACTCTGACCTTGCCAGGTGCTGCTAAGAGCATGCAGGCAGGTGAATTCCATGTTTGCTCATACCTGCTTATAATATTCAACACAGAATAACTCAAATAGGACAAAATCAACACTAATCTTCATCTACAATAATACACTTCCCTGGAATGCCAGGGTCAGGACCTGGCAAACAGGACCTAAGCAAACAGCTCCCTTTACTACTGTACTTTTGATCATTCTATTCTCCCCAATTACTCTTTCAATCACTCATTTATTCCTTAATTATGCTGGACTCTCAACAACATGCCATATACTTTGCTAAGTTTTGGGGATATAGATAAATAAGCTGTGACTGCTTCTTGCACAAATACACAGACATCTATGTAAACAGAAAATGATAAATCAATATAAAAGAGTCAATATAAAATGCAATCGATACAAAGGGTAGAACAGCATAATGATCAAGTCTGGACTTGGTGGGTTAGTTAAGAGTTTCAGAACTCGCATTTGTCACTTATGTATGTTACTTGGGTAAGTTATCTGGCTTCCATATATTTGCCTCAGTTCTTTATCCTCAAAATGTGGGCAAAATGCCTACATTAGGAAGTTTTTGTGAAAGTTAAGTTAAATGAAACAAAATAGTATTTGTAAAACAGCTAGCATAATATTTAGGACACTATAGCAACCAAATCTGTAAAATATGCCTTTTTCTCACCTTTTACAGTGAAAAACTTCAAGTTGGTTCTGTCCCTGCTTGGTGGAGTGGGGGCTGGTTGGGGAGAAGTCTCCTGTCACACCTATGCTACCATACAAGACAGAAAGGTCCCATACAATCTGCCCCAGGCCCTTGGTACAGACAATTCTTTCCTCCCCAATCTATTTCTCTTAATCTTTTTCACACACACATATTTATCAAGTTTGGGGAGCAGAAAAAAAAATCTCGGTCCCAAGTTTTTATACAAATCCTTCTCTCTCTCTCTCTCACTTTGGTAGTCTCTCTGTCTTTCAGCGAGCAAACTGATGTGGGGATTATATGGAGAGCACACAGAGACTAAGTTTGTGATACAAGCCTCACAGAGGTTAGCTGAGCACAGAGGAGTCTCTAAATCTGCTATGTGGGAGGTGGGGCTGGGGATGGTCAGGAAGACTTCCCAGAGAAATCTTTTAAACTGCGTACTGTAGAAAAATAAGGAATTTTATGTATGGGTGGGGCAGACATGGAACAGTATCCCCTGCAGAAGAAATAAATCATGGAGAAGTACTGAATAGCTAATTATGTATCTGTGTATAACCCATCTGTTTCAAGCTGGTGGATGCAAATAATACTTTAATATGCAAACCACTAAGACCCCTACCAGCAACACTACAGAGGATCAGCCAGCCCACTCCTCAAATATTCTCAATCCCCTGCTCTGTATCTGGGAACCTCTAGGAAAATGCCAAAGGTGCTCAGCGAGGAACCCACTTACATTTCGTTGTTTCGACTTTCCGCCACGGAAACGCACTGCCCGCTTAGGTCAAGCGGCACAAACCGCTGCCCACTGCCAGTGCAGCCGTGGACCCAACACTGTTGGGCGCAGAGGTTAGTTATCCCACCCCGGTGATGCGCTCCTTGAAAGGAGTAGCCGCATTATTCAGGTGCAGAAAGAACAATCAGATTTACATTCAGAAACATCATTCTGGCTTCTGGGTGGGGACAAACTTATGGACAACAACTGGGAGCTCCTTCCCGTAACCCAGGAACAAAATTCTACTGCCCGGATTATGCAGTGGCACTTGTGATGGAGCAAGTGGAGAGACTGGAGAGATGCTTAGGAGGAGAATCAATAGCACTTTGTGATCGATGACACACTCAGAGCTATAGGAGAGCAAAGTCACAGATAATTTACCAGTTTCTGGATTGAAAATTGGATGCACAGTGGTGCCGCACAGCTATACTAGGAGAGCTGAGTGTGTGAGGGTGTGTGCGTGTGTGTGCGCGTGCATGCACACAGTGTGGAGGGTAGGTGGGGGACAGGGAAGCTGAGACAATGACATAAGGTTTGCAGTCAGAAAGCTAGAAGTGACTACAGGACATTTAAGTAGAGACTTTCCTCCAAACACAAGAAGCTTGATCCATTTCTTTGCGCATTTCTTTTTTTATTTTTTTAATGTTTGTTTATTTTTGAGAGAGAGAGAGAGAGGGGGGGCGCGCCAGTGGGGGAGGGGCAGAGAGAGGGAGACACAGAATCCAAAACAGACTCCAGGCTCTGAGCCGTCAGCACAGCACTGTCCCACACGGAGGTTGAACTCAAGAACCGAGCGATCATGACTTGAGCCAAAGCTGGACGCTTACCTGACTGAGGCCCCAGGTGCCCCCTCTGTGCATTTCTAAACAACTAGGATGAGGCCCTACCCTCTAGGAACACAGGCCAGCTCTCTGCCTATTTCTTCTATGCCACCTTTCCCAGCTTCTCCAGACCTACTGGCCTCTCAGCACCTGAGCTCCTATGGCCCCACTGTGTGTGCCAACTCATCTGCCATCTAGTATATTCTCCCTTGTATTACATATTTTTGTATGGCATGCACTACCTCGAATAATATATGCATCCTTGTATTACTACATATGCTTGTGTTGCATATACTACCTTATGTTACAACATTGGTATATCCCCTCTTCTCACCTATAAGAAGGATGAAAGCAGAGAATTAGGATTTTTTTTTTCCTTTATTCATTATTAGCTAAGCTGCTGGAAAAACTCAGAACATGCAAATGTCTCAAATGATCAAAGACTCAGGGAGAAGAATGAGTTCTATGTGAGTATGACACATTAAAGGAGACAAAAAGATTGAGCTTTATGCATTGTAGGGACCACTGTTGACAGTGGATACAGGAAAGAGTTCTTTTGTAAAGCAAAAGAAATGTTTTGAAAATATTCGAAATAAAGTACAGTGGTGGAAGAGAAGTTGTGAAAGACAATAAAGTAAGGATGATTTTTATAAAGAAAGTATGGGAGAAATTATAAAATACTGCATGTTAATGATATAAATGCCTAACCATTCTACAGTGCTTGCTACATATCAGGCATTTATTCTACACACTTTACCTATCTGATTACTACGATCATTGCAACAACCCTATGAATCAGGAACTATTATTATCCTCACTTCAAAGATGATAAAACTGAAGTACCAAGAAGTTAAGTCACTGTCAGTCTATTCATGTTGCTACAGCAAAATACCACAGGCTGGTGGGTGGGGGTGCAGTGGGGGGGTGGGACCAGTGCTCATCAATGACATAGGCTCATTTCACAGTTCTGGAGGATGAGAAGTTCAGGATCAAGGTGCTGGAACATTTGTTGTCTGTTGAGGGTCTGCTTCCTAGTTCATAGATAAATGGCTGTCTTCTCATTGTGTCCTCACATGGTGGAAGGCATGAAGAAGCTCTCTTGGGCCTTTTTAATAAGGGCACTAATTACTAATTCAGGACCTAATCACCTTCCAGAAGCCCCACTTCCTAGTACCTTCACCTTGGAGGTTAGGATTTCAACACAGGAACTTGGAGATACACATTCAGTCCATTGCAGTCACCCCCCAAAATCACACAGCCAGAAAGCCTAATCAAAGGCATGATTCTAATGTAAGTAAGCCAGGCTCTGAGCCCAAATAATCTTAGTTTTTAAAGGAATAAACAACTGTAAGGGAAAACTCATTCTCAATTTAGAGAAGACGGTTGCAACATGAAATAGTGAGTACATCAAGTGTTTTAACATGTGTGCCTTCTGTGTGATCTGTTCCCAAAAAAAGCAAACGTTTTACCATATGAAACCTAGCACAAGAATCTTAACAGAGAGTAAAACTAATAGACCCCATTTATTTTTTTTTATTTTTTATTTTTGTGTTAAATAACCCTTTTATTTTTTTTTGAAGTTTCCTGTGTACTTTATTTTTTTTACAAATAGTTTATTGTCAAGTTGGTTTCCATATAACACCCAGTGCTCATCNAGCATTTCTGTATCCCTTGGGTAAATTCCTAGCACTCCTATTGTTGGGTCATCGCGGAGTTCTATTGTTAATTTCCTGAGGAACCTCCACACTGTTTTCCAGAGGGGCTGCACCCGTTTACATTCCCACCAACAGTGTAGGAGAATAGCCCCCATTTATTAAATGCATAGTATGTATCAGGTTAGTGCTAAGCAGCTTCCATATATTATTTCTAATGTTTGCCTGAGTTCTGTTAAATAATTTTCGGTCCCATATTATGCCTAGGAATATTGAGTTTAAAATGGTTAAGACATTTACACACAGCAAGTGGAAGGACAGAGCTGGGACTCAAGTCTATGCCTGAGCAATCTTAAAATCCAACCTACTTCCACACCTCTTCTGCTACAGAGTAGATGTTTGCCCCTCCCCAAAACTCCTATGTGGAAACTCTGACCCACTATGTGATGGTACTAGGAGGTGGGGCCTCCCGGAAGCAATCAGGATTAGGCGAGGTTATGAGGAAGGAGGCCTCATGAATGCGATGAGTGCCCTCATCAGAGATACGTGAGAGCTTCCCTCTTCTCACTGTCTGACCGTCTGAGGACACAATGAGAAGCTGGCAGTGTGCCACCTGGAAGACAGCTTCACCAGGACTAGACCTTGCTGGCATCCTGATTCCCAGCTTCCCGCCTCCAAAGCTACAGAGACAAATTTGTGTTCTTCATCAGCCACCCAATATGGCAGCCCAACCTAAGCCAGCTTGAAATAATGCCTGTGGGTTTACAAAGCTGGCAAGCCCTTGGGGACACAACTGCTAGCGGTCGCTGTAAGCTCCTGAAGCCCCTGGAACCCCGTCTGTGCTTCAGTGGGTGAGGAAGCTTTCCTTGTCTATGTGTTGTTGGAAATAATTCAGTGTCTTGGGCAGAGGTGGCTGCGGAACTGAACACAGACAAGAAACAACACTCCTCCTGGAAAGAATAAAATCCCAACACACAGACGTGAAAAATAATGTCAGGTAACATATAGGAAAAGCTGTCGTGAGCTTATCAATGTCAATAATATTCTGGAACTATTTTTAAAAATGTGATTTTTTTTTATTATTAAGGGTATTCTGTATGTTCTGTCAGTACAGAAGACACAAAAGGGACTAAAACTTTAAAAACTGAATGTCATCCACATTTTTAGCTTGGATAGATGGTAGAAAATTGCTGCATGAATCATGTGAATAGATGGAAAGGTGAAGTGAAAAAACGGACCAAATCAAATCTGAAATGAGAAGACTAGGTGTCTTCCCCAGGTTCAGCAAAGGAGCTGTGTGATATTGGAGGAGATTCCTGACTTCTTAGCACTCTGGTTTATTTGGTTATAAACTGCTATAACAGTACCTATTTTACAGGGTGAACAGACAAATAGTATACATGCAAGGCTTATGTGTAAAACAGAAAACATTACTCTATATCATTATTGTCCTTAACTCATAATTCCCCAGTGTTAAACCAAACATGCTTTTATATGCGTTATTTCATTGGGCCACACAGTATTATAAAATGTTTAAGGATATGGTCCCAGGATATAAAGTTTCCAACTTTAACATCTGAAAACAAGAACCATAATTTGAAACCATAGTATTATAAGAGCAATAACACTTCTTTAAGACTGAGCCAAGTTTATTTTTAAGCACATTTTTTACTGTTAGCTTCTATTTCACCACACTGCATTCAGCAAGAACAATTTTAATAATCTTTCTGACTGTCAGCAGGTCTTTTATTCATTCATTTGTAGAAGATAGGTGCTGTTATGTTCTTAACTGTTCATTTTTCCTACACATAATTATCTTATTGTGAAAGTCTGCATTTTTGCAAGAAACAGTAAAGTAACTTTATCTCACTGCTTACCACAACTTCTAGCAATCAGACAGTGAAATGAGACCCACCTAGGATGATTAAAGAGTTAGAAAATATGGCATAAGTAGAAAGGTTAACACAATTATACTGGATAATTTTAATCTTTTTTAAGTATAGGTTGATTTAATACTGCCAGTAATAATCTCTCTCTTCATTTTTTATGAATCAAAAAAATGGAATCTTCACTATTACATGAAAAATCTAGGAAAAAAATTACTTTTTGACAGCATTTATACAGAGTCAACATAATTTAGCTAAAAGAACTGGGTAGTGGAAGACCTGTATTAATGACCCAAGTCTACTCTACCCCTTAATCAGCAACTTGATCTTGGGTACTATTTTTAATGTTTTTTGTTTTTTTTTTTTTATTTCTAGGAGAGAGAGAGAGAGAGAGTGTGAGCAGGGAGGGTCAGAGAGAGAGGGAGTCACAGACTCTGAAACAGGCTCCAGGCTCTGAGCTGGCAGTCAGCACAGAGCCCGACGCGGGGCTCGAACCCACGAACCGCGAGATCATGACCTTAGCGAAAGTCGGACGCTTAACCGACTAAGCCACCCAGGCGCCCCTATCTTGGGTATGATTTTTAAATGTGCTTACTCTTGTTTATCTGTAACTGGAATAAATGCATGTGTTTCTGCTTCAACAGTTGTGAAAATCGAAATGAGAAAACGTATGAAAACCACTGTGTAAACTGTAAGGGCTAAACAAATAAAGCTGTTACTGAGTGTAAGAGTTGGTGGCAGAAATTCTTTTTTAAAAAAATCTTCAGAAGTAGGTCAGTCTCATCACTCTGGGTGGTTCTATCCAGTCTTCTCCAAGAGCAGTAAGAAAGATTAGATCAACGCTATGTAAATATTTTGTCACAAAGGGATATTATTCTACTTGCATATGTAGCTGGGAACACAGAGGGTCCTTATGCATTTGACAAGATATCCTATTACTAGTGCTTTGATTATCTTGTATAAAAGCTTTATAATGGGGCACCTGGGTGGCTCAGTCGGTTAAGTGTCTGACTTCGGCTCAGGTCATGATCTTGCGGCTCGTGGGTTCGAGCTCTGCACTGGGCTCTGGGTTGACAGCTCAGAGCCTGGGGCCTGCTTCAGATTCTGTGCCTCCCTCTCTCTCCAAAATAAACATTAAAAAAAAAGCCTTCCCAAATCCTTCTGTTGCATTTCTCCTCTCTTGCAAGTGGATACTTTTTTCCTTGGGCCATGCTACAAACCCCTTACTCTGCTGCAATCATTCACGTCTCCTCCGACATGCCTTCCTTCCTTCAGTGAATCCCTACCAATTCATGATTGTGTGCCAGCTGTGCTTCTCAGCTGCTCTCCACCTCTGTCCTGTTGCAGTTAGGTACTTTATAGTGACTCCCCACTTCTCTCTCGATTGCCAGCTTCCACAACAAATTGGGGTGACCTGGGATTACCCAACACTCTAAAAATTGATTTTCAATCGAAGGATAAGAATGTCCTACTATGGCTACCTGGTCACTTGAACCATGAACTTCACAGATTCAGAGACTTTTTATTCTTTCAGAAATTCCTTATGTTTTATTGAAAAGTTTCCTGTTTATATGGGTAAGTACTGTCAGGAAGATCATTCTACCAAGATACCAACTATCTCCATGTCTTAGGCATGTCTTGATTTCTTTCCTTCAAACCCATGCTATCACTCTCATTATCAACTAAACCCTAAAATATCCTGTTTTTCCTTTCAGCACCAGAAGCATTGTATTTTGAAAAGATTTCTCTACTAAAGTATATTTTATTAAGTAATATTTTTTGTTTTTAAAATCAGACATATCTATTTAAATTCATGATCAGTGTGGGACAACTGTATACCACAGATTCGATAAAAGCGCAGGCAAGAATTTTGTGTTTTTTATTAGCCTGAGCTGTTTATAGAGGGCAAATCTATGAGTCCCATTTTACTGTTTGGGAATGTTTAAAACAGCTCTGTCACAATCTGAATGCTTGGGTCTCCCCCAAATTCATTCTCTGAAGCTCCGACTTTCAATGTGATGGTATTTGGAGCTGGGGCTTTTGGGAGGTAATTAGGTTTTGATTAGGTTGTGGAAACAGAGGTAAGGTTAGAAGAGCAGGAAGAGAGAGTATCCTTAGATGAAGAAAAAGAGAGATTCTCTCACTGTGTGTGCATATGCACCAAGGAAAGGCCATGTGGGTGCATGATGAGAAGTGAGAGTCAGGAAAGAGCTCTAACCAGGACCCCACCATGCAGGTGCCCTCATCTTCCAACTTCTAGCCTCCAGAACTGTGAGAACGTAAATGTCTTCTACTTAAGCCACACAGTCTATTTTGTACTTCTTTATTCTGTCATAGCAGCCCAAGCTAACTGAAGCACGCTCATACAACCGCATTGCTACCCAGAAGATTGAGGGATACCAGGTCAGGATCTGCTTCACTGGAACGAGTCCTCTGAAGCAACGTAATGTTTTTAATTCTTTAACACTTACTATGGTGTGTGCATTAAAATATGTTGCTTTCAGTCACCCAAAATTAGCTTGCACCATTCTATGTAATTAAATTGTTGGTTACCATATGTAAGTTATTCTGTGGCCTCAGGAAAAAAAAATTCTAAATACTTTATTGTTCTTAGAAAGAAATGTTGTTTATGATAAAGTATCAATGAATGCTCCATTTTTGTGGAAAATTTTTTTTGGATAAAATTATAGTTAAAACATATTGAGAACCTAAGTACAATGGGTGTTTGCATTCCCTTCTCCCAACCACTCCCAAAACTTTGAAAGATAAACATTCCTATATGATGAATGAGGGAACTCAATATAAGAGAGGGAGGCATTTGTTCAGGGTCACTAGGCTAATTTGTGGTGAAGCTAAGATTTGTGTCCCTAGGTTCTCTTGATTCTCAAGTGCCTAAACTTTCAAGTAGATTTCACAGTCATTTTACATAACAATCTGAACCCCATTATGATCAACATTAAATTTAGTCTCTGGGGGTCAATCAGAGTCTTACAAAAACTATTCATATTTCATGCCCTAAAATCAGACAAATTGTCTAGTGGAACTGAGAATCTGGGTCCCAGAGCTAATGCCGTTTAAGTCGGCCCATCCATTCTGGTTACACCTAAAGAAAGTGACCAGTTATCCAGGAGAATGTAAGAGTAGGAAGAGTCCAGGGCACTTGGGTGGTTCAGTCGGTTAAGCTTCCAACTCCTGATTTGAGCTCAGCTCATGATCTCATGGTTTGTGGGTTTGAGCCCCATGTAGGGCTCAGCATTGACAGCATGAGCCTGCCTGAGGTTCTCTTTCTCTGCCCCTCCTCTGCTTGTGCACTCTCTCTCTGGAAAATAAATAAACTTAAAAAAAAAAAAGAGTGGGAAGGGTCCTTATAATTATCCATGAAGGACAGGACAATCTTGTTTGCAGAGGAAAAAAATGACCTCATACCTTTAACCATGAGTAAACCTTGACCTTTTCATCTACTCTTACATAACATTTCCACTAAGCTTTGGCAGTGGATTTCACTAACTACGCTCTTAAGTCACACACACAGACATAAAATATGGGGACTCCTGGCCCTGCTACTTCCTATCTGCATGACCTCTGTCTTAGTTTTCCTATCTATAAGTTGGGACTTAATAACAGTACCTGATACTGAGGATTACTACAGAGATTATATGCCTTAATACAAATAAACCTCTTAGAAAGTTTCCTGGCACAGTAAATGTTAAATATTATGATGGTAATTATCATTTTAAGAATGTACGCTGTGATGTTTTATAATAAATACCCCATTAGAAAAATATTTTTCTGACTTGAATTGGTCTAGATTGCACTATATAATGTTCATTTACTGCTTCATTCTCTCTGTAATCACCATTTCCCAAAACAATGATCCTTCCTCAGCCGAGGACTCTGACAGAAAAGAATTGGAGTGAGATTTGAAATCACAGCCAACAAATCCCCATAGGCATAGATTAAAAATGTACTGACCCCATCAAGTTAACAAAATAGATACTCCTCAAGTTGAAGACAAATGCAAAGGTCAAATTAACATAAAGAAGTGTTTGCTAAGATAAGAAATAAATATCAGCCAAAATAAAAACAACTCCGAAAAATGCAAAATAGAAATTCTGAAGGGAACGAAGTGCTAACATATAAACTAGAAGGATGCTTCAAAAAATCCAGAGAGGATGGGAATGCAGAATGAGCTTGCCATAAGGCAAAAAGGGGTCATATTCTTTGGAAGTGCATTGAAGGAGCTGTGAAAACTTGATCTTATAAGCTTCTCGAAGGCACTGCTTTTGGTTGGTCTTTAGTAAGTATCCTGCTATTGTATACATTTTTATGAACTACTTGGCTTTGGTATGATGGTAAGAATAGATTTTACAGCCATGAATCTGCCTTTACTTTGTTCCCCATTACTGTGCATATGTGTGCTGGGCAATGGATGACTCACTGTTATATTCATTACATCACCTCGTCTTAAAGATTTTGACCCAGGTGAGAAATTGCTAGGGCATCAAGCAGACTTAAAAACATCAGCTTTATTACTTGTAAACCAAATGAAGAGAACTTGATTTTGGTCTTCAGGTTGCTGACTTGTCTTTTAAACCAGAGAGGCACAACTGTCCCTGTTCCATCTCCATAGGTAGCTCCCGTTGAAGGATCTGACGCTACCGCTCCAATCCTGGATTTCAGGAAAATATAGTAGTGGATCATGGATCCTCAAAGTCAGACTGGAGCGAGCATAGCCTGGCTCTGGTGTTTACCCCTTTTATCTTAAGTGTGTTCTCTAAATTCTCTCAAGCTCAAATTACTCTTTTTTAATGTGGAGATAACAGACTTGCCCCAGATAAGAATCACAGACTTCAAAATGCACTGTGTGAGCTTCTTCTACACTTGTTTATTTGCAACTGCGCACAGACTTCTGATGTGAACCTGTGTGTCGCAGGCCAGCAGAGCCACTCAGCCCCTGTCACGTAGAGGGACTATGCCCATCAGGTGGCTGTGCCACAGGCAGTGTGGGGTCTCGCAGCTGTCGAGAGGGCGGAAGGTGAGGAGAAAGGCTGCTCCTGAGTCCTTGGTACGCATGTTAGCAGCACAGGCTGTGGTACGCTCACTCCAAGGGCCCCAGCCCAGACCACAGTTTGGGTTGCTGGAGGGGATCCTTCTAGGACGGCAGCTACTCCCCTCTGCCCGGCTGCTGCGTGCAGCTACCCCTCTGTGCAGGCTCGAAGCTGTCCCCGTTCTGATGTGAGGGCTTCAGAACGCATGGCCCTCTTCCCCTTTTCTCTCAACCACAGCACTCTGTGGCCGAGGAACACCCCTTTCTGCTACTTGCTGCCCCAAGTTACCCTTGTTTGATCCACTAATTGTCTTTGGCATTTCTTCTATTTTATCTGGAGAGTCTAATCTCTCCTTAGAATTTAGACTATGCAACAGGCCCTCTCCTGAGACACTACAGTATCTTGGTGAACAGAATCAACTGGTGAAAATGCAGGTATAGAGGGGGCAGAAGACAACTGTCACACACACACACACACACACACACTCACACTACCTGGCCACTGCACCTCTGTGCTGTTGGCTGGAGATAAAGCAGGCAAATGTGCCTTGCCTAAAGGATACTAATAGCATAAGGTGTATTTTATTGGAAATAATGCATATAAGTGATGGATCATTTACACTGAATGAGATGAAAATCACTAGAGTAAAAAATGAAGACTTCAGATCGAAGTGTGTTTATGTGTATGTGTGCATTACTGTTGTCTGAATATATGTTTAGAATATTTAAATCAAATTCAAGTTATAACGGCTTGCTGACTGATACCCATGCACTATGCTATATTCCTGATATTGTGCTAATATGATGACAGATGTGAAATAAGTTTAACACACAGAAATTATAAAAATATCCTTTGTCTATTATGAGGAATGCATTTTGAATTATTTGTCAGAGCAGCTTTGATTTCAGTCTTCAAAAAACTCTCCTTGAAGTCTTGACATTTTTGTCAAATAGATTCAGACATCACACCAGCATGTAAGAGTGAACCTGCACTGATAGAGAGTCTGAAATAAGAAAGTCCTTCTAAATGACCCTGAGCCTCGAGTCATCTCTCCTTCCTATGACTGGCTGTTCCAGAAGAACTTCAGAGAGCTCCGGACAACCCCAAGAACTGAAGGGACACTTGCGCAGAGAAGGGGCAAGTCTTCTGAAAGGGACATTTTCTTTCTCTAATGTGACTCAACTTTCTATTTAGAGAGCCGTGGCAGAAGTAAAAACTCAATTATTTGTCTTCATTATTCTTCTCACTGTTTTTCCTTTCGCGAAGATTAAAAAATATATACAGAAAAAAACAGCAGCCGACCCTCATATACCAATTAGAGGCAAAAGGAAATCAAAATCCAGCGTCTACAGAAAGAATCACCATGGAACATTTGGCCAATGCAAGTCCAAAGAAAATAACAAATAGTAGTTGACAATATAGGAACAAGCCCTTTTCCTCTAAAGGTGCAGAGTTAAAAGGGGCAAAAAATGATGGCTACCTACCCAGAAGATTGCATGGAAAGAGCGGCATACTGAGGTCACATAAAGAGTGGTACAGTATGGCACGTTAGCTGATCACAAAAATCAAAGCGAAGTTTCACTTTTATAAACTCCAGCCATACCATTCAACCATTCAAATTCTTCTGTGGTGCTGGATTCTACAGGGGTTTTTGTTTGTTTGTTTGTTGTTTTGTTTTTGTTTTTGTTTAATGGTTCAACGGCTTAGGGCTATAACCTGGGGTTTAATCATCCTATTACATAGAACTTCTCTTATTAGATACTTTGTGAATGAATATTCTTTCACATTTTTCCTGTGTCATATTTCAGAAATTTTGAATGCGGATAACAAATCCTTCTCAAATGCTGAATCAAACTCAACACCCAGTTTGGGTTGCTGGTAGCGTTCAGACGTTGTACTCCTTCAATAAACTTCGAGGGGAGAGTCAGAGTCTAGCTGAGGGTCCCATTAGAGGCATGCATCTCTTACATAATCCAGGCCTTGCGTGCAACCAGATGTGGAAAAAGCAAATTGTAAAAATTCAAAATGCATTATAATCATAATGCTCAAGGGCATTTTATTCCCATTCAGGGGACAGAGGCTCACTCCTTCCTCGCTATAAAAACACCTGCAGATGATTTCCTGGTGTAGATTTACCAGCGCTCAGTTTCTAACCCACAGGGTAGAGAATAAGGTACTTTGTTACAAACCTTAAGTGCAGTGTCAACATGCTGAGACCATGTCCCTGAGCTCTTGTTCCCTACAGCATGGAAGAAAATGACCCTTTAATGTGTACTCAGTCGAAAAAATATTTGTATTAAGATATTTCTCTGAGACTTCTGTGCTGGGAATTAAAGCTGTACCTATACACATAAAATAAACAAACAGCCCCATGGCAGATCTGCTCATTTCAGCTGTCATAATGATCAATGTGGATTGTTGCACAATCAATTCAATTGCAGCAATCAGTATTATTCACAAACTCCAGAAAATCTGGTGCAAATGAAATGGTTGGGATGTTGGAAAGTGTTATCACATATCAAATATTTGATTTAAGGTAATTTGACACATTAAAAATCATATTTTACTTATTTTTTTAACAGTTTGCAATTTAATCTTTTTTGAGTCAAAATTTAGGGTCTTTATACAATTTGAAATTCAAGATCATCTCTTTGAAATGTAATCACTAATAATTTTTCTAAAATATCAGTAATTTATATTAATTCTTATGTGAAATACATATTTGATTTAAGGAACTCTGACATACTAAAAGCCATCAACTTTTACTTATTTTTTTTAATTTGCAATTTAATGTTTTTTGAGTCAAGAGATTTTAACTTGCAATTTAGTCTTTTTTGAGTCAAAAGAGTCAAAATTTTGACTCAACTATTGGGTCTCTATATAATTTGAAATTCGAGATAATCTCAAAATCTAATCACTGATAATTTCTCTAAAATATTATTAGCAATTTATTATGATCCTCATCATGTGAAATACATATTTAAAACTCAGAAGACTGGGGCACCTGGGTAGCTCAGTTGGTTAAGGGTTCGACCTCAGCTCAGGACATGATCTCTCGATTCATGAGTTTGAGCTCTGCATCAGGTCTCTGCTGTCAGTGTGGAGCCTGCTCAGTTCCTCTGTCCCCCTCTCTCTCTGCTCCTCCCCAGCTCGCTCGCTCTCTCTCTCTCAAATTTAAATAAACATTAGAGAAAGCTCAGAGAAAGAATTCCATCATAATTCCCAAGAGAGTACAACCTAAATATCTAAAAACACGTTGTTTGGTACACAGAAACTTAGATCAAAGTTCAGTCCTGGGGGGGGAAAATCTCTTTGTAAAATTTTCTTTAGTATGTATCACCTGCAAACATGTCAAATTTGGCAGCTTTTTCTAGGGAGTTTTCCAATAATCAGAGTCAAACAACCTAAAAGGATTCAAAAATTCTTATAGCTAGCCTTTTCAAAGACTGTCTTGTACGAAACTTTGATTTTGTTCTATAATGTGAATATCAAAGAGATTAACTCTGATAGAAGCTGCTTTGTTTGGTAAAAATATACTGCAAACAAAAGGCCTCCCAAGAAAGGTATGTAGTACAAGGATCA
Organism: Crocuta crocuta; assembly: GCF_008692635.1. Taxonomy (NCBI): domain Eukaryota; kingdom Metazoa; phylum Chordata; class Mammalia; order Carnivora; family Hyaenidae; genus Crocuta; species Crocuta crocuta. The sequence continues at coordinate 1,179,392 of NW_027531987.1, forward strand.
TTACGGGCCACACAGTGGAGTTTTAACAATATCAAATATCTCAAAGTCAATTGAATTTCAGGTGGATTTCTGTGATAATACTCAATGCAGAAGAGAAAAGAAAGATCTGTATGGCTTCCTGAGAAATTGTTTACTAATTAAGATAAATATCATTGGGTCTGTTCTGCTGGACACATAAGGTCTATCCTCTAGGAAAGTTTTATTTCTCTATTAAAATACAGGAGATTCTGATATCAAAATGTCAGGGTAGCACAGTATACTGAGGTCACAGAATATCTGTATTGCCAATTTATTTCTATTAGAAATGAGTTGTGTTCCTTGTGGAATATAAGGAGTGTTTTCCTCTAAGGCCCCAGCTGTCAAACTTTTTGGTCTCAGAATCCATTATACTTGTGAAAATTACTGAGAAACTTTAAGAAGCTTTTTTTTATAGGTGGGCTGTATCTTCTGATATTTACCCTATTAAAAGTTAAAACTAAGGTTTTCAAACATGATCATTTATGCAAACTTTGAAAGCTTCACTCTAAAAGTGAGAAGGGAAATGGCAAACAAATGTCTCATTATTAAGATACTTTGAGGGTTCCTGGGTAGCACAGTTGGTCAAGTGTCTGGCTCTGGATTTTGGCTCAGGTCATGGTCTCACAGTTTGTGAGATAGAGCCTGCTTGGGATTCTCCCTCTCCCTCTCTCTCTGCCCCTCCCNTAAAAATGGATATATGAATACCTGCCTTGCAGGGTTGTTGTGAATATATATATATTGATCTCAAGAACCCCCTGAAAAGGTCTTGGGAGAACCCAGGGTCACTCATTATGAGAAACACTGTTCTTTTTTTAATGTTTGTTTATTTTTGAGAGAGAGACAGAGAGACAGAGCATAAGCAGGGGAGGGGCAGAGAGAGAGGGAGACACAGAATCTGAAGGAGGCTCCAGGCTCTGACCTGTCAGCACAAAGCCCATCACAGGCCTCCAACCCACAAACCGTGAGATCATGACCTGAGCCAAAGTCAGACACTTAACCCACTAAGCCACCCAGATGACTCTAGAAACACTGTTCTAAGTTCTCTGTTTCTCACTTGTCAAAGAAAAATAATCATCATCACACAAAGATTTGTTGGGAGGATCAAAATAAAATGACATCATATAAGGTGAAAGAGTTTTATTAATTTTGTGTTACATATACAAGCTTCTCCAAGCTTTAGTTTTATCAGTTGAAAAAATGGATATACGAATACCTGCCTTGCAGGGTTGTTGTGAAAATTCGTATTGATGTAGGTCTAACTCAAAGCAGGAATTAAAAAAATGTAAGATTTGTCTAGTTTATTCAGCTTATTTCTAATTCTTAATTAATTATGAAGCAAAGTTAGGAAAAACATATAATTAGGGGGAATGACTTTTTTCTTCCTATATCATAATCATCATATAAATAGGAAACAAATAAAGAGTCATCACTTGATTATTATTGTTCCTACCCAATCCATTGTGTACTAGATGCTGAAAGACACACAAAGAACCTGAACTTGCACCCTCACAGTGGCGTCCTAGACAACACCACTGAAGCAAAAGAATGCTTCAAAAGAAATGAATTATAGTTACTGAATTTGAATATCTACTGATAAAATGAATGATTCTCTAATCAACATTTAGAAAGGCCTATCCAACAAGAACACCAAGCTACAGAGAGTGTTAGAAAAGTTTAGCATCTCACTCTTAAACTTGATTACTGATCTGAGAAACAATGATTACTAGACATTTGAGAATAGCATCTAATATGTGAGATGAAAATCAAGCATCCATATATTTCGATAGCTAGTTGGTAGCTATATGACAGGTGACAGATAGATAGAGAGACAGACAGACAGACAGATAGAAATAGAATTCTGTAGTCAGAGTGCTTGAGCTGGAACACTGGCTCTGCTCTCTGCTGAATGATGGTCAGCAAGTCACTCACATCTTCAAATCTTAACTTACCTCATCTGTGAAATGGGGATAAAAACAATTTCCTCCTATTAGAGGTGACAATTACATGAAAGTCAGTGTTTTGTGCTGACTGAGCACCTAATAAACATTTTCATTACAACTGACCAAAACAGAGTAGGGTTGAAAAACAGAATCTTTCAGCTTGGTTGTATTACTGGGAATATAAAGTGGAAAGAGAATATAGAGCCAAAAGGTCAGATATCTTGACTACTGCACACTAACATAGTGTTAGGACACATGAGAGCTCTTTATAGACAAAATGTTTACTTTTCCCACCCAGCAAAGTTTTCAAGGGTCACTGGCAACACATTTCCCCCAACAAAAAACAGCTCTTGACTCTTAAATGCACAGTGTATGAAAAAACAGCCTATTATCTCTAAGTACATTCAGTGGTTCGCATTAAGTTTGAACACTCGATAAATGCAAAATTAATATGTGATTAATTAACAATAGCAAGAAGCCTCTTCTCCCTCTTGCACAAACAGGGATTCATAGTTCTTTCAATCTACTCAGGGACCCTTTCCAAGCCTCAGAAGGTTGGATATTGTGGCAATTAATTGTTTAAACACGTTATGACGGACTATGATAAGAGGCAAACATAAAATGTAATAAACACTTGGTAACCAATTTATTTTAATAGCAGTTTCTCTAGCAAGCCAGCAGATTTTTCTAGGACATCACTCCCTTCCATATTCAGCTAAGAGAGATCAGGGGAATTGCCTTTAAATGCACCCACTCATCATTCCCTATACAGTCATGAAAAGCCCACTACTGGACCATTTATATAGTCTGGCTAGAAAAAAAGTTTAGCTTCTTCAACTCTTTGGAGCATAAAAGAACTAGCTTCCTAGAACAATATAATTAGGCATTTCATTAAAAATATCAGCAAGGGACAAGGAAAAGAGAAACTGACACCAAGGAAGATTAGGTAACACTGCTTAATAGGAATGCTTTTATTCATGAACGATTGAAGGTTTTAGATATGTGTCTCTTTCCTTAGCAGAATGTCATCCTTAGAACAAAAATAGTAGCAGGGCCAAGTACAGCATGCACTTAAATCAATCTCAAATTCTTCCTCAAAAAGATGTCATCACAAATTGATTTTCCACCAATAACTTAAGTCTTTGTAGATACCTAGACTCCTAGGCCCCAGGTTTTGCTACCCCCAGTACATTGGTTTCTTTCCCCTGGAGAACTTTTTAAGTGGTGGAGGGGAGCTGAAGTAGCATCGGAGAGGGCAATGCTTAATGGATGATGAGTTACTACCACTGTGGACCTCAAAATGCATTTCATTCAATTTCATTCAGAAAATTATATGGAAAAGCAACTAGTGGAAGATTTCAGCCTTGGGTAAGCTAATGCAATATGCATGTGTATATACAAGTTTGCATGTGCCTGTCTGTGTATAGTCTCCAACTCCAAAAAACACGGATTTTCTATAAATGTATACATTTCTATCACAACCAAAATTTTCATAACACTTGTGCACAGATAATTGGAAACTTGCTAAGTATCTGTCTATAGAAACTTCACTTATGCCCATACAGAGACACTAGACAAATAGAGTCTTGCTAAGAATCAAGGTAGAGCTTTGTAAGTTATTGTGAAGGAATAGTCTTGACTTTGCTGTATGAGTTCTACTTGAAATGTTGTACTCTACAGACATTACACATTATATGGAATAAGAAAGTCCATTTCAAGAAAGCTCCTCTTTTCCTCAACCCCAAAAATCTCTGAATACTCAATACAAAAACAGTAACATGTTAATTAAAAAGAAAAGTGTAATAACAACAACAAAATGGACCCAAGTAGGTTAAGGATGACCTGGTGAGAGGAAAACTCTGTAGCAACTATAGCTGAAACTTTATTTCTTCCATAGCTGGGCCTCAGTTAATATTATCTTGTTCTATTTGTTTGCTCATAGTTGTTGCTGATTTTTTAACATTTAGAAGAGTAATAGTTCTAAATAGCATATGTTTATCTTTCTTCATAATGATTTTGAGAAATGTGAAAAACAAAAAGGGGTTTCCCATAATCTATGATTGTTGAAATCTGACAGAAACAGTGGACCAGACTTTGCAGTAAGGCTTCTTGCAGCAAAGCCTTTACTTACTGGATTCTAAGTAAAGCCTTCATCCTTGGTGATTAGCTGTCCAGTGCTGACAGAACTTCCTTTTCAGAATGAATGGTTTGCTTTAAAATGGAGCTACATGCACACACACACATACACAGAATCTTTTTTGTGTAAGTGAATGTTTTAAAAAGTCTAGAATTTTCCAAGGCAGTTCTGATGTCAAATATCTTTTCCATTGTGAGATTATATCTGACCATGTGTCCAGATATGACTACTCTATAATTTATGAATTATTAGAGATAGAGCCTGCCGTATACCTGAATCCAACAGTCACAGACTGATAAACTGTTGGGAAATCTTTGATGTTTCTAAACAAATATAATGGATAATAATGACTTAAAGGTCAAAACTTTTTGCTACTCTTGTATTTTCTAACATTCCCTTGCATTCAGAGGATGATTTCAAAATAAGAAGCATTTGGGGTTTGCAGTAAATCTTTCCATGTCACATTATTTTTTAAAAAATGCTTGAATGCAAATATGAGTTGACCTATACTTGATGATCCGTTTAGATTTTATTACCCAATGTCTTAACGTGGAAGACACTGACAGTCCAACAATTCATTTCCTGTTCTCTTTTCAGATTTCTTTTATTTTTAATTTGAAGAAAGAAAATGCCATTTTATTTCCTGCCTCCTATGGACTCAAAAGTCATAAAATTGTAGAGGAGAAAAACTGTCAATTTTTTAAAGGTTAAATGCCTGAAAATTAGAGTGTCTGAAAGGGCAGACTCTGAATGGATTCAGTGCTGAAAAGTAGATAGCACTGGAGAGAAACTCAAAGGTGAATGTTGAACAAAGAGACTAGGCAAAGGTAAGTATGTAAAAACAGCCTCAGTGACATCCTTTCCATGATTTCTTTTAGCATATGGTTGCATGGAGCTGCACTGGGTATACATATCTATAAACCCATGTCATAGAGAAATGCAATCATGATTTGGAGTAGACCGCTAACTGTCAGGGAGAAATCTTCAGTAAGGTAAAATTTCCCTTTCCTTCTGCCCTACACCTTTCCTTCTGAGGTACAGGAGGGGAGCTTTGTAGAGGGAAGAAAAATCTCAGGATATCAGATGGAAAACCAGCTACTAATTGCCGAGCAGAGTTACTGCACTTTTTGAACTGCACACAGCAGACCTAACGCAAGCTCTACAGATATGTTTCCACGTAGAGAATGCATGATGTTCTGGCATACAAGCTGGATGTTTTTTGTTCCTGCCATTGCTGAAAATGGTGGGGAGCCCAGAGGAGAAGGAAGGAAGATTACTCCGTGTGGGACTCTTCAAGCATGAAGCTTTTCTCCTTCCCTCCTGAAAACACAGGCTCAGGAGGATTTCTCTAGAGGAGATTTCTACCTCCAGCTATCTTTGTAAAACATGGCTGCTGGGATGCTTAGGAGTTTAGTCTATCCTGGCAATGTCTGCACATTTGTTTGGGTCCACCTGTACTCCGTACTTGGTCCTGTTCCTTTTCTCATATCAGTGCTGAAATCCCCTTTGGATTTTAAAACAATCAAAAAAAAGTGATTTTTCCCCCCAGCGTTAAAGATGCTGAAAGCCACTAACGTATAATTTGGTGCAAAGCTGTCACCCTATGAATCTTTAAGCAAATTCATGCAGAAAATGTGTAAATACCCATTTAATGAGCCAGATGTTTCTGGTGTGTAAACTATTCCTTGGGAATTAAAGGAATCTTTAGGACATTTTGAATTCCTTCTACATATTCCAAAGCACCTACCTAGGAATAACAGAAATATTCACATAATCTGAATTAATTAATACTGAGAAGTTAGGGAAGGAGTCCTTCAAAGGCATTTATAGGCATCATCAACAGAAACTAGATTTAGAAAATCTAGGAGGTCATGCTCCACAGTGCCCTGGAGAAAATGAAATAAGGTATGACACAGTGCCTGGCTTCAAGGAACCTCTTATCTAGGTGAAGATACAGCAAACACACAAAAAGATAAATAACAACAACAAAAGCACTATACGTTACACGTAAAACTAGAGGTACTGTGATACTATGACTTCGAATAAATAAATCCCTGTTTCTAGCACCATTGGGATTTCTTAAATGATAAGAGTGATAAAAATATCTTTTGTTTTGTTACTAAAGTGACTTTTGGAAATCACCTAAAGCTAGGGGCTGGTTGCCAGGGAAGCTACCATGTGATTAGAGGGCTGGAACTTACTGTCAGTCCCATCCCAGGATTTCCAGAGAGGAGAGGGGGCTGTTGAATCAATGGCCAATGGCCAATGATTTAACCACTCATGCCTATGCAACGAAGCCTCTCCATAAAACCCAGAAGGATGGGGTTCAGAGAGCCTGAAGGATAGGGAACCAGAATACCTGCACACGGCACCGTGTCCCAAACTCCATGAAGGCAGGATCCTTTGTTCCAATGTCACCCTATGTATCTCCTGATCTGGCTACTGTTTTGTATCCTCTAATCCCCTTTGTCACAAACCAGTAATCTAGTGAGTAAACTAGTTTCCTGAGTTCTGTGAGTTGTTCTAGAAAATTAACCAAAGGACACAGACTTGGGAACGTTTGATTTTTAGCCAATGGGTCAGAAGCACAGATAACAGCCTAGACTTTTGATTGGCATCTGAAATGGAGGCAGTCTTGTGGGATTAAGCCTTTAATTTATTAAGTCTGGTGCTATCTCTGGGCAGACAGTGTCAGAATTTAGCTAAATTACAGGACCCCCAGCTGGTGTCAGAGAATTGCTTGGTGGTGTGGGGAAAACCCCCATGTACTGAAATTTTATGCAGAATTTTAGGTACAGAGAAGTAATTTAAGTAACTAAGAATAGTATATATTACTGTGATTGGCAAGGACCTTAAAAACCCTCTAGCTGAATAACTTACTAATGCCTGAATCCACTTTAAAAACAAGAGTTTACATTTATTAAATATGTGTTACTATGCCAGGTGCTGCGCCAAGTATTTTGAATATATATGTTAAAAAGATTATATTCATTGTTCACACATCTCATGAGTTGAGTTTTTTTTTCAATATGAGGAAATGAAAACTCAGAAAAATTAAATAACTTGTCAGAGATTCCACTGTTTGCAATTGACAGAGCCATGATCCAAAGTCAAGTCTTTCCTATCTAAGGCCTGTGCCCTCCATAAGGGTAACAGACTCACCAGCATGAATGATAACAGTCTTGCCTCCTTCCCTCAGTTATGAGACTTGGCACCTTTCCTGCAGCTCATTCTATCACTGGCTGTAGGAGAGTCTAGCAAAGGTTTCATAGGCGTGAATGCTTCAAAAGGGAGAAAGTCAACAAGTTCAGTAAAGAGATACTAATTAAATTTTAAAAAACAAATTCCAAACACACATGTAAGTGTAGAATGTAGATTTATACTCTAGTTGGAATGGCTTTAAAAGGAATTCAACATTGAACTATCAGAGTCACCCCTGGGTTGCTAAGAATTGCTGATTAAGAATACTGTTATTTTTTTTAATGTTTATTTTTATTTTATATTTTTGAGAGGGGTGGGGGAGCACAACAGGGAAAGGGCCAGACACACACACACACACACACACACACTCCAAAGCAGGCTCCAGGCTCTGAGCTGCCAGCACAGAGCCCAACGTGGGCTCGAACTCATGAACCATGAGATCGTGGTCTGAGTCGAAGTCAGATCCTTAACTGACTGAGCCACGCAAGTACCCCAAGAATACTGTTATTTTTTAAAAGAACTTTATTTATGTGACATTTTAACAGGTAACTAAAATATGGAGGAACCCATCAGGAGTTGTGCAATATAATCCAAAGAGCTACACATGTAAATTAGATTCATGATTTAGGTATGCAGTGGTAATTATCGACTCTTTGACAGCAGTCCTTTGGTTTTGGAATTTATTTTTATTCAACAACGATTTATCCTATATCCATAGTTCTCCCTCGAGTTTTATCTTTTTCTCTTATTCATTGGTTTATTTAATTTCGAAGACAACTAGATAAACCAAAGTCATGATTCTACAGATGTAGAAGTGTATCTGAGATAAGGGAATTATTGACATTTCAATAAACAGCAAATAAAAGGGGAGCGAGTAGTTGTTTGCTTGTATACAGACGGGTTATTGGTTAGAATAAACTTCATCTTATCTATTTTTCTTAACTAAGCAATACGTCCTCTTTTGCTGCTTTGTGAACAAGTTGCCAAGGAGCAGAATTCTTGATGCGTTGATCTTTGATACCTGTCACAAATCTATGATTTAAACTGTTTGCAGGGGCAGGGGCTCAGTTGGTTAAGCATCTGACTCTCAATTTCAGCTCGGGTCATGATCTCACAGTTTGGTAGTTCATGTCTGGCTTCATGCAGACAGCGCAGAGGCTGCCTGGGATTCCCTCTCTCTATGACCTTCCCTCCCTCTCCCTCTCTCAAAATAAATAAACATTTTTAAAAAATAAAGTATTTTTTTTCAATAGCCTAGATATCTGGCATGAGTCCTATGTGAGCTCTGTATGTTAGGAAGGAAGCCTAAGAAAAACATGCTTCACAGACTCATTGAGAAAAGTATACATATATGATATGAGCTTTAACTTTGTAGATGGCTTTTCTACAAAGGCAAATGAAAGGCAATGCTTTCAAATACAATCTTTTCCTCGTTTTATAAGGTTCTTGTTGTAAAACACAACAAATTAGTCTGGCTATGCAAAATAATAGGGCATGGAGGGGTGGAGTGTTTGAAGAATATTTGTAATAAATAAGAAAGACAGGATTATTGATTAAAATATCTTTTAAGAAAATCACACCACTTTATTGCTCCAAACAGCAAAGGATTCACCATTCTCAACAGAGAACAAAGAAATTTCCTGACATTGCATTAAATGTCTTGCATCATCTGACCACAGCCACATGGATCTGGGTTAGTTATGGAGGACCTTAAATGGTATAATATATACAAAGATTATTTAAGGGGAAACAGAACAATAGAGGTTAAGAGCTAGAGACCTGGAATCCATTAGACCTTGGTTAAATTGCCGCCTCGCATTTGCTAGTTGAGTAACCTTAAGCACATTAAACTGTCTAAGCCTTGTTTTCCTCACTAAATGGGGATGATGATTCTACCTTTTCTATAAGGTCATAAAGAAGATTAAATAAGATAATGAACTTAAGTACTTAGCTCAGTGCTTGGTTTTATGTTCAGTAGGTGTTCTCCTTTGCTTTTTTAGGTTGTACGACTGTTGGAATTTTTAGTATCTGATTTCTCGTATATCTCCCCTGGAAGTTCCATCTGACTAGAGTGCTATTTTGTCATCTTCCTGGATGGTCAAATTCAATAAATCTCCCAGGACTCAGCTCATTTACCATCTATACCACTACACTTGCCCGTCTACTGTAACTAGAAACGAATTCTCCTTCCTTAAAAACATGAGAATTGTTACTGTCAGCAACAGACATTTGTACTTAATTCTTACACATTTTTTTAGGTTTACCCTTTCATACATTTCTCAGCTACACAGTAAGCTCCTTGAGGGTAGGTACTGTAACTATTTACACATACCTAATTCAGTTTCTTGCACAGAGTTGCAAGCCATGAATATTTGTTGTTTAATCAACATGCAATAAATCCAAAGGGCCTTCATCATTGAATGAAATGGCTTCAAAATGTCTTAGCTACCATTTATTATATGTTACTGTTAATGTTCATTATATCCCAGGCATTTGTTCTAAACACTTTACTGTTTTACTTCCTTCAATCCTCACACTGACTCTATGTGGTGGATATTTTTTAAATCACTTTAAATCTGGAGATATGGAGGTACAGAAGCTTAAAAAAAAGCTTTTCCTAGTGTGATATAATAAAGTACATATACATATTCATCTCTGTCCCAGGTTCTTGGCATAGAACTTTTAAAGATCTTTCCTAAGCGATAAGAGCATGAGGAACACCTTTGTTCGAATACTTGGTCCTTGATTTCAGTTCCTGACACAGAGCTCCTAAATCCCTTGGAACTTCTTGGGTGATAGGAGTGTCTTTTATTCTAATGAGGCAATTTTTGGTGGGCTTCTGGGTAGCATCAGAATGGGGGCTATTCACCAGGGAAACCAAGCCATGATGAGAAGCTTAAAACTTTCAGCCCCATCCCATTCCATTGGATGTTCATCTATATTCTTCATCCTATCCTTTATAGTAAACTTGGGACATGTAAGTAAATGTCTTCCTGAGTTTTGGGAGCCATTCTGGCAAATCACTGAACCCAGGGAAGGCTCATGGGAATCCCAATTTATAACTGGCCAGTTAGAAGTACAGGTGATGACCTGGAACTTGCAGTTAGAATCTGAAGTGGAGGCAGGAGACAGGCCTGTGGGACTGATCTCTTAACTTGTAGGCTCTCATTCTATCTCCAGGCAGTATGAGAACAGAATTAAATTGTAAGACACCCGGGTGCTGTCAGAGAATTTCTTGATCTGTGGAAAACCTATATATCTGGGGTCAAATATATCAAGTGTGTAAGTAAAGGAGAAACACAGAGATCTGTTGTTGTTGTAACTCACACCAAGGTTATATAGTCAGTAGAGGATTAAAGCAGGATTCAAACCCAGTCAAACTACCTCTAGACAGAGACTGCGCTCCTAATCTCTACTCAATATTGTTGAATAATATAGTCAGAAATTATCCATAATCACTTTTATTTACAAGAATACTTAAATTCAGAATTTGAAAGCACTATGAGACCTCCTGATATTATCATCTTTTGAGCTTTTTCTAAATCGGGCTAGAAACCAGGAACCAGAGAAATAATCCAGCACATTATTATATAGTAAAATAATATATACATAGATACAGTAGATGATATTGTCCTACTTGTATGTTTCCTATAAGATGCAGGGAAAGTGACCCTAGTTCCCTAATGAGAAATCAAGTGTAAACATAACATAATAAAGGACTCTCTTGCCAAAAAAGCCTAGGGGCACATAATGAAAATAACAATACATATTTTAAGGAAACAGCATCCTATGCTATTAAAGTGGGTTTTCTTTTTTCTTTTATTTTTTAAGTTTATTTACTGAGAGAGAGAGAGAGAATGAGAGAGAGAATCCTAAGCAGGCTCTGCACTATCAGCACAGAGCCTGACCTAAGCCTCAAACTCATGAACCCTGAAGATAATTACCCGAGCCGAAGTCAAGAGTCAGATGTTCAACTCACTGAGCCACCCAGATGTCCCTAAAGTGGATTTTCTTTTTAACCAAAACACTCTATGGTTATTCCTAGTGAGAAGGAGAAAGCAACCCCTGGTGGCTGGGGGCTGGCCCTGTACCATAAGCTTGGCCTTCGTGTTCTCCTGATGAACACAAACCATGTCACAGAGACTCAGCAGCGAGTAATCAGGATGGATCAGCACCAAAATATCACCACTCCATAGTCCAGTCTGAACCCAGACACACACAGGAACATTTCCAAACCACACAAGTAACCAAGCATCCTCTTAGCCTGGCTAAACTGCTGCCTTTCTGCTGACTAGAGCTTTAGCCTCCTCCACACCTTCTGTCTTCCACATAAGTATTATTAAGATATGAATCACAGAATTATCCTTGATTCCCTGAGGCATCCAATCCAGAGCAAACTCTTCCTTGAACCCTCATCAGAATCCGTTGATGCAAGCCTGAATCCTGGGATAACACCTCTAACATTCTCTTCCTGGTGTCCCCCATAATTCCCTGTGGCTCACATTCCCCTTCATGTAACACGTCCATCACCCAGCTCTGCTCCACGACAGCTTTCCTGGGGCTCTCAAGCTGGGTGAGCACTGATACCACTACCATCACTATTTTATTGAAGAAACTTTGTCTCGGAAACACTAAGTTACTAAAATGGCAAAATTATTGTTCGAGTCTAGATTTAAACCCAGTTTCTTTCTTTCGTTATTTTTGCTTCTGTTGCGCTGTGTTTTTATGTAGACTCCAGAGTCTGTTCTCTTCACAGCGACATCCCATAGCCTCCCTTAAGCTTACTGTAAATACAGACGAGTAAGAGGACAGCCCAGGGAAATAACATCCACTACGTTCTTATTACATGCTGGCTACGTCACATGTATTTCTGATTTAAATCTCTTAATTAATAATCTTATTGAGATCTTAAAGTTAAGTAACAATCCTTCTTTTGAAGAACCTCAACTCAACAACTGAAAATGTCTACACTTACAATTGTTAAGTAGTTTCTCTGAAGCTCCAGGACTAGCAAGTTTTAAAGTTGTGACTTAGACACACCACATGGCTACACCATACCATCCCTTATCTGGGACGCCATCAAGGTACACATTCTCTCTAAGCATCTTGTGGTCTAGTCTCACTCCTCATCTCTGGATAAGTTTCAGCAAGAATCATATGCTCTGAGTGCACTATATTTATATTTCCAGTTGCTGTTTAGCCTTTCTCAGAAGTTTCAGAAGCTAGGACTCCTTATATCTGCCTCCATTATATAAACTAGTGAAATCAACCTGATTTTGAGAGGATGTTGATAATTATCGCAAAACTTTTATTCTCACACATATCATATAATAGTGCTGGCTTAACTTTCTAGCCAAAATGAAAATTGGGAAAATAAAATGTGCTATTTCAGGAAATATTGTATGTATAGCCTACAGATATCAGGGAATACCATATTGAATTATCCTTGTCCTAAAGAGATGCTGTCATTTCCCTGAACTATAATTGGAGTATCTTGTGTTACTGGAATGTGTCTGCCCCATGAGTATATACTAAGTCCTGGTTTCATTTACCTTATTGTTTTTCTTTACCAAAATCATTTTCTGAAAGGAATGTAGGAAGGAGAAAACAGAAACAGAGCATGTCTCATATGCATCATCTTTCTATGGTATCAATTTTCAAAAACTGATTATCTGATGAAGAAGTACTCAAACCTGCATTTGAACAGCAATTCACTGTGACAGCAAGGAAAACTAGACATTAACTTAACTCCCGATTTCTTAGACTCCTGATAATCTCCTCAGCATGTCTAAAGTAAATGCTGAAGCTTTAACTAGAACTATTTGACTTTTCATACTATTATTTAAGATGAAATAGTAGAAAACCACTTTTCAAATAAAATTAAAATTCAGTTTAGACACAGCTCAAAGAAGATGACATCATTAACAATGCCAGGATTTCTAGAATGATATTTCAAATTCACTGTTGTTGACAATGGGTGTCAATATGTACTAACAATATTTTGTTTCCTGAAAATATGAGCAGTATATAAATTATAAGTGATAATAAATCTTTATATCATATGTATAGCCATTTATACTTCCTATCCATGGACACTTATACATATATTCAATAATGTAATTTTCAATAAAAATACTAATTGATTTCTAAGTGTCATTTAGCCATAAAGCTTGAGTCATGATTTCACTTTAAATTGGACAGTTCAGTGCAAAAGAACCATTGAGGCTGAAGGGTCTCATACCTTAGGAAGCATTCCAGGCAGCTATTCCTTCCAAAACTGAGCACTCAAATCCAGGCCCTGCAATAAGAGTTTTACACTCTCAATAAAGATATAGATTATGGAATATTAAAAGTTTTATTTGTATTTTTATTAATATATTTCTCACTTTTGTACACTAATGAACTAAAAGTTTTCTACATGGAAAATTTCAGTATAAATGTAGCAACGTTTCATGGATTTGGCAGTGTTTAGTACATCTGAGATCCCAGGGCTAACATTAAGTAGATGGCTCACAGGGAAGCTATAGACTGACAGAATTTAATGTTCAAGCTCAAGTATGGAATTCTAGCTCCATAGATACAGAGTGAGGCTTGCCTTGTTTCTTAAAAACAGTAAGGGATAAAGAAGAAAAGTCTAGATTAAAATGCCAACTGGATTCATCATAAGAACCCTATAGAAATTAGACATTTTAATTCATGAATTCTTTGGCCATTAGAAAGCCTGGTAGAGGAGGTCTGAAATGATACAGACTTATTTATAATGACTACACATTTTGGGATGCAGTTTTTTTTCACAAGTAGAATAGGAATTCATGTTTGGAACTATGTTCCTATTTCCAAAGTTTGCCCTTTTCATCAGATGTCAATGAACTCATGAGAAACTTTTCATTCTAGACATAATATCCATTTTCCTAAGTCATCTTCAGAATTTCTGGCTAGATTTTTTTTTCCAGCTTTATTGAAAGATAACTCACATATGGGGCACCTGGGTGGTTCAGTCGGTTGGGCCTCCGACTTTGGCTCAGGTCATGATCTCACATTAATGGGTTCGAGCCCTGCATCGGGCACTGTGCTGACAGCTCAGAGCCTGGAGCCTGCTTTGGATTCTGTGTCTCCCTCTCTCTCTACCCCTCCCCCTCTCATGCTCTGTCCTTCTGTCTCAAAAATAAATAAAAACATTTAAAAAAAAAAAAAAGAAAAAAGATAACTGACATATAACATGGTGTATGCTTAAGGTGCATATGACTTGATACATATATGTTTTGAATCATTTTGAAATGATTACTAAATTAAAATTAGTTAACACATCCATCACCTTAAAAACATACTTTTTTTATTCTGTGGAGAAAATATTTAAGACCTACTGTCCTAAATTCAAGCATATGACACAGTATCATTGTTAACTATAAACACCATGCTGTACACTAGATCCCCAGAATCTATTCATCTTATGATCCCCAGAATCTATTCATCTTATAACTGGATATTTGCATCCTTTGACAAATATCTCCTCATTCCTCCCACCCTCAGCCCCCAGTAACCACCATTTTACTCTCTGTTTCTATGAGTTTGGCATTTTTTAAAGAAAAAGATTACACATATAATTGAGATTATATAGTGTTTGTATTTCTCTACCTTATTTCTCCTAGCATAATGTTCTCAAGATCTATCCATTTTGTTGCAAATGGCATGGTTTCCTTCTTTTTTAAGGTTGAATAATATTCCATATACTATATATTTTTCATTTATCCGTCAATGGACACATGGACACTTAGTTTGTTTCCATGTGTTGGCTATTGTGAAAAATGCTGCAGTGAACATGGGGGTACAGATCTCTCTTCCAGGTAGAGATTTCATCCCAGTAGATATATACCCAGAAGTGAGATTACTAGATAGATCACATGGTAGTTTTATTTTTAATTTTGGAGGAAACTCCATATTCTTTGTCATAGTGGCTGCACCAATTACATTCCTACAAACAGTGGTCAAGGTTTCCTTTTCTTCATATCCTCACCAACACTTTCATCTCTTGTATTCTGAAGACAGCGATACTAAAAAGTGTGAGGTGACACCTTCTGCCTTCAACAACCTTAAAGATAGAAGGGTCAAAATTATTCAGAAGGGATATGATGACGGAGCATAAGGCAAGCTGACATTGTGCAAACACCCCTCACCCCTGCCCAGGTGGGATATGTATGATATTCCTCAGTTCTCCTGGTGGCCCAAGAACAAAGGAAAGGACCGAAAACAAATGGTTAAACTGATGGGAATCTCCATTAGTTTACAAATATCTTAGTACAATTACCAGAAAAGGGCAATCTTATCAATGGCCTAATCTCCAAGACCTCCCTACTGTCTTAATAATGGTTTGCTAGAGGTAAAAACAACCTTAGCTTGACAAGAACTAAACATCCAGTAATCTGTGACTCTCCTTTAACATATGGGAATTCCTTTAAGAAACTTCCTCTTGACTTTATCTCTCCCAAGTCATAGTATATAACCAGTCACTGTTCACAACCCCACTGCAGCTCTTTCTGCTCATGGGTCCTATCCCTGTGCTTTAATAAAAATCACCTTTTTTTGCGCGTGCGTGCACACACACACACACACACAAAGTGTGAGGTGATAATCTCATTATGGTTTTGACTTGAATTTTCAGTGATACTGAACATCTTTTCATGTTATCTGTTGGTCATGTGTATAACTTTTTTGGGAAAATGTCAGTTCACGTCATCTTTCCATTTTTAAATTGGATTTTTTAATTGAGCTGTGTGAGTTACTTATATTTGGGATATTAACTTCTTATTTGATATATGGTTTGCAAATATTTTCACCCATTCCATAGGATGCCTACTTCATTCCGTTGATTCTTTTGCTGTACAGAAATTTTTCAGGTAATCTAGTCCCACTTGTTTATTTTTACTTTTGTTGCTTGTGTTTTTGGTATCATATGCAAATATAGGCAAATTATGAATAGAGATATTATGTATTTTATATACATAAATATCCATTAATTGGTTTCCTCTCCAATTTTTTTCATCAATGTCTTATAGTTTTCATTATACAGATCTTTCACTTCCCTGGTTTAATTTATTCATAAGTATTTTATCTTTCTGATTAATTATAAATGGAATTATTTTCTTCACTTCCTTCTCAGGTATTTCATTGTTAATGTATAGAAATGCATCTGATTTTTGTATGTTGATTCTGTACCCTACAACTTCACTGAATTCATTTATTCTAACAGTAATTTTGGTGGAATCTTTAGGGTTTTCCATATACAAGATCACAATGTATGCAAACAGAGACAATTTTACTTTTTTTTCTGATTTGAATGCTTCTTATTTCTTTTCCTTGCCTAACTGCTCTGGCTGGGATTTCTCATCCAATGTTAAATAAGAGTAGTTAGCACCCTTGCCTTATTCCTGATTTTGGAGAAAAAGCTCTTAACTTTTAAGGATGATGTTAGTTATGGATTTGTCATATATGGCCTTTATTAGATTAAAGTGTATTTCTTCTAACTCAATTTGGTTTTCTTTTTTTAACTTTTTAAAATTTTTTAACGTT
Organism: Crocuta crocuta; assembly: GCF_008692635.1. Lineage (NCBI taxonomy): Eukaryota > Metazoa > Chordata > Mammalia > Carnivora > Hyaenidae > Crocuta > Crocuta crocuta. Next base: position 1,196,255 of record NW_027531987.1, read on the forward strand.
TATTTATTTTTTGAGAGACAAAGAGAGACAGAGCATGAGCAGGGGAGGGGCAGAGAGAGAGAGAGATACAGAATTCTAAGCAGGCTCCAGACTCCAAACTGTCAGTCCACAGCCTGATGTGGGCCCAGACTCACAGACTGTGAGATCATGACCTGAGTTGAAGTCAAGTGCTCAAACAAGTGAGCCACCCAGGTGCCCTGTATATTCAGTTTGGTGAGACCTTTTATCATGTGAGGGTGTTGACTTTGTCAAACGCTATTTCTGAATCTATTGACAGGAACATATGATTTAAAAAAAATTTTTAAATGTTTTACTTATTTCTGAGAGAGAGAGACAGTGTGAACAGGGGAGGATCAGAGAGAGAGGGAGACACAAAATCTGAAACAGTCTCCAGGCTCTGAGCTAGCTGTCAGCACAGAGCCCAATTCGGTGCTTGAACCCACTAACCGTGATATCATGACCTGAGCTACAGCTGGACACTTAACCGACTGAGCCTCCCAGGCGCCCCAAGAGGAACATATGATTTTTATCCTTCATTCCATTAATACGATGTATCACATTTATTGATTTGCATATGTTGATCCATCCTTGCACCCCAGAAATAAATCCCATTTTATCACGTGTATGATCTTTTTGATGTGGTGTTGAATTTGCTTTGCTCAAGTCTTGTTGGGAATTTTTGTATCTATGTTCATCAGCTAGACTGGCATGCAGTTTTCATAAAGTATCTGTCTATGAGTTTGGTATCAACATAATGCTGGCCTCATAAAATGAGTTTGAGAGCCCTCTCCTCTTCAACTTTTTGGAAGACTTTGAAAAGGATTTGCATTAATTTTTCTTTAAATGTTTGGTAGAAATCACAAGTTAAACTATCTGGTCCTAGGCTTTACTCTGTTTAAAGGTTTTGGTTACTGCTTTAATATCCTTAAACATTATTGGTCTGTTCAGATTTTCTATATTTCCAGGAATTGTATATTTCCAGGAATTTATCCATTTGTTCTTGGTTGTCCAATTTGGTATGTATTGTTCATAGTAGGTTTGTAAATTTCTTTTAAAAAAAAAAAAAAACACACCTCATAGGGCACCTGGGTGGCTCAGTTGGTTGAGCTCAGGTCTGACTCTTGATTTTGGGTTCATGGGATCAAGCCCTGCATCAGGCTCCATGCTGACAGCATGGATGCTGCTTTGGATTCTCTTTCCTTTTCTCTCTGCCCCTCACTTCAATAAATAAATAAAACTTTACTTAAATAAAAAAAAAATACCTTTTACTTTTATCGACTTTTTTTACTATATTTCTAGTTTCTGTTTTATTTATTTTTGTTCTGACATCTATTATTTCCCTTCTCCTGCCAACCTCAGGCTCAGTTTGTTTTTCTTTTTCTAATTTCTTGAGGTCATAGATCTTTCTTTTTTCTTTATGTGGGCACTTATCCCTACAAATTTCCTCTGAGAATTGCTCTTATGGAATCCCCTACATATTGGTATGCTGTGATTTACTTTTCCTTTGTCTAAAGATATTTTCTAATGTTCCTTTTGGTTTCTTTTTAGCTCACTGGTTATTCAACAAAGTATTGTTTAATTTTCATGTACCTGGGATTTTTTTTACTTTTCCTCAAGGAGCTTTATTAGTCTCCTTTGGTGATATCATATTTGCTTGATTCTTCATGATTTGTGTAGCCTTGCATTGATGTCTGTTAACCTGAAACATCAAACATATCTTCCAGTCTTTATAGATTGGTTTCAGCAAACCTTCTCTTGCCTGTTACCTGGGTTGACGAGTTTACCTCTGGAATTTCAGTCATGTAGAGGCAGAGCCAGTTAGGCTGCTGCTAGAGCTGCACTGGAGTCCACAGTCAGTGGCCTTGTTACCAGGAGCTCAGGCAGAAATGGATCCTATCTTGTCCCTGGGTGGATGAGACTACCTCCAGTAACATTTTCAGTAGGGTGGCACTGGGACAAATGTCCACTTCAAGGCCCTCACTTGGATCCTCTGTGAGCCTATTAACAGATGCTCCATTTGGTATGACTCATATCAGATTCCTAGGAGGGCTGGAGTGACCCCTCACCATGACTAGAGGGGTTGGAGCTGAGTACAGAGTATTTCCAAGGTCTCCTGAGGCACAGATATGAGTTTCCTGCCTCATCCCAGTCCTGGCAGGGCTGCTCAAGGGCTACTGCTGGGAGGGCCTAGAACCTGTAGGGCAGTTTTAGGATCTCAGGGAACAGACAAGAGTGTCTCCCACTGGGTTCATGGGCTGGAAAGTCTGTCCATGGACTGCAACTGTGATGTAGTTGGAGCCAAGTTAAAGGGCCCTTGTAAGATAGGGAAGCTGAAGGACTCCTTAAAAATGTGCTTTTTGCTCCTTTTCCTGTTTCTTGCTAGGACCTGCACCCCACCTTACATATGCCTCATGATACAAATAATGTATATACTCCTTGTAAGGGACAAGGAGTTAATGATTTTCTTCAATCTTCCAACACAATAGATAACATCTCAGGAAGGACCAGGAGAGGCTAACTGGATAAAGCCATCATGTGCATGTTCCGACCACTGGCATTAGACATCTCAATGTCAAGATCCTTTGGATCCAAGCAGTAAGTGACTTGTGCACACCTGGACCCTTGCCCTTGTTCTCACCAGTTCCTGGGTGCCTGAGAGGACACATGCACCAGACCACAATCCTCAGTTAAAACTCCACCTCAAATGAAGTCAAGACTCTCCTTTTCCTTTCTGAGTCTCCCAGATGCTCTATCTGTATCTGCACTCTCTATATCTTCAATAAACTCTGCTCTCACTCCTTCCCAGCTGACATTTGATTTCTATACTATGCTTAGCTAGGGGCTTTCTTGGCTGGTACTGTGGGAGACCCTCTGAGCCCTTGGTCCCAGCCTCCCTACATCACTCAGTAGACAGTGCTGGTGACACATCCAAAGCCAAACAAAGCCATAGACAAGTCCCCAAGGGTATGGAGCTGTTTCCATTTCTGTCCCCTGGACCTTGGTGCAAGCCTGGCTTCTCAAAGTGTTTCTCCTCAGTCACAGACTGCCCTGTGTTTTCACTATATCCTACCTGGGGATCCAGATATCCTACCTGGATCCCAAGGTACTTTTGTCCATGGATAGATGCTGATTCATTGTTGGTAGTACGAAGGGGTACATGCTAGAAATGTCTTACTCAGCCATTCTGCTCACATCACCTAGGATATCTTTCTTAAAAATATGGAAAAGACTTAAGAGACTCATTTTAGAGCTGTATATACATGTAATATTAAAAAGTTAGTGTGGCTGTAAGATCATAAATCTGCTTTCATACTAAATTTATAATAAAACATAACTCATCAGAAAGAAAAGAAGTGGAATTCATTCATTCACAAATATTTATTGATTGCTGTATCCTACTCTCAAGTAGGAAAAATGAATAATAGACATAATAAAACATTAAGGGCGATAGAAAAAATGGGAAAATGAGTCAAATATGGAGAATTGGATTGCTGGGGGTGAGGAAGAGATGGTGTGAATGAAGTTCTATAATATGGCTGGGGTGGATTTTGTTGAAATGCGTGTATGTGTGCACGCGTGTACACACACACACACACACACACACACGAGCTGAGAGATTTTCCATGAGGATATGAAGGCAAATAGAACTGTAAGCAGAGGCAAGAGCCAGTGCAAAAACCCTAGAGAGGGAATGTGTCTGTTGCAGGAACAAAGGGGACCATGAGCTGAAGTGGCGGGTGAGGAAGAAAGAAGGGAAACTAAATGGGAAAGGGGAGGGACTGATGATCAAAGCTTGCCAACCACTGTATATCTCGGTCTTTTGGTTGAAGAGAATTCAGGTCCCACTGAGAGTCTGGGCTGAAGAATTACATGATTTGTGGTGCGTATTTTAAGGATTGCTGTGGCTGTTATGTTCAAAGTTTAGGAGAAGCAAGCCTGGAAGCATTAGAAAACTAGGAAGCTACTGAAATAATCTAGGCAAGACATGAGAATGACTAAATCAGGGCTGTAAAACACAAACACTGGTTATTTATTTGGTCCCTAGATATAGCTGGAAAGTAGAAGGATACACAATTTCAAAAATAAAATGGATGTATAGGGGGAGTGAAAGAGAAGGAGTCCATTATTTTGGCTTGAGGAACGACAAGAATGGATTTGCCATCAACTGAGATTAGTAAAACTCACATGGAATAGGTCTGGGAGGAGGACCAAAAGTTTAGTTTTGAACATACTGAGTTTGAAGATTCTCTCAGAAAAAAAGAAGTTGCACAGACTATTAAATATATGAGTCTATGTATCAGGAGTATGATTTGGGCTCAAAATATAAATTTAGGAGAAGTCTGCATGTTAATAACATATTCATTTCCTATTGCCACTATAAAAAGTTACTACAAACTTTGTAGCGTAGATCAACACAAATGTGTTTCCTATAGCTCTAGAGGTCAAAAATCTAAAATAAATCTATGGAGCTAAAGACTTAGTCTTGAGGTGCCTGGGTGGCTCAGTTGGTTAAGCATCAGATTTCGGCTCAGGTCATTATCTCACAGTTCATAAATTCAAGCCAAGCCCTGCATCAGGCTCTGTGCTGACAGGGCAGAGCCTGCTTGAGATTTTCTGTCTGTTTCTCTGTCCCTAGCCCGCTTGTGCACTCTCACTCTCTCTCTGTCTCCATCTCAAAAATAAATAAATAAACATTTTTAAAAAAGAAGAAGAAGAAGGAAGGGGGAGCCTGGGTGGCTCAGCTGATTAAGCATCCGACTTCGGCTCAGGTCATGATCTCAAGGCTCAACTTTGAGCCCCGCGTCAGGCTCTGTGCTGACAGCTCAGAGCCTGGAACCTGCTGCAGATTATATGTATCCCTCTCTCTCTGACCCTCCCCTGCTCACACTCTGGTCTCTCTTTCAAAAATAAATGTTCAAAAAATTTTTTAATAACATAACTATAATAAATAAAAAAGAAGAAAGAACCTCTTACCTCAACATATCTGAGGACAGGAGGCCAGATGAGCTCCAGCATGGATAGTGGGGATGCTCATGTGAGATGAAATCAGGGAAGCAAGAAAGCGCCCTGTCATTCAGTGTAGGTTAGACTGTGGGTCAAACTTGGGATTTTGTACTTATCCTAAGTGTAAAGATAAATCAATGGAGGATTTACCCAGGCTGTGATAGGATCTTACTTATGTTGGATAGAACTGGAGGTGGGGGAAGAGCCATATTAGGAAGACCAGAGAAGAGGGATTGCACTTTGACCTAAGTGAGAAATAGTGGAAATGTGACGTTCAATAGAGTTAGAATGTGTTCTCCAAGAGGCAACAGTTATTGCTGATAACTTACACCAGGGGCATTTATTCTTTTTATTACCTCTGTGCCTCCAGGGCATTAACTGGCAGTTCTTGTGATTTGGTAAAACAATGTTACATTGAGATGGCTGCAAATCTATTTGAAAGCCGGTTAATCCTACTATACATCTACAGATTACACTCAATGAGTATTTTAGACATTTAGACACCAACTAAACTGCGATTAGTTAAACAAAGGTTACTTTGATAATAGTTTTGTCTACATTTTTTTGTTAAAAAAGTAAAATTGTAGGGACTAGTTTGAGAAAAAATATTAAAAGTACGTTAGAAAAATATTAATAAATTTCCTTCTATCAAAATTAATATATATTGACAATGAATGTTGGGAGATCCAAGAGAATAATGAGTCTGAAGGGCACCTGGGTGGCTCAGTTGGTTAAGCATCTGACTTCAGCTCAGGTCATGATCTCATGGTTCATGGCTCTGAGCCCTGCACTGGGCTCTGTGCTGACAGCTCAGAGCCTGAAGCCTGATTCAAATTCTGTGCCTCCCTCTCTCTCTGCCCTTCTGCCACGTGTGCACTTGCTCTCTCTCTCTCTGTCAAAAATAAAAACATTAAAAAAAAAAAAAGAATAACGAGTCTGAAACCCTGTAAAGACGAATCCTCAATATATGCAGATGAGAAGGTTTTTCTCCTGTTCTGTTTCATTTTGTTTTTAGACAATATAGAAAAAAAATGAATGGATAGTAAAACTGCCAAAACAATCTGGTTTTATTTTATTGTGAGTTACCAAGAAAAAGTAACGTTCTTTTTCTTTTCTGGGCTTATCTATCCATAAACACTAAAAATAGCAGAAGAGTTTGATGGCATGCTATTCCTACTTAACATAAATTTTAAGGCACTCAACAACAGTAATCATTTCGTTGGCATCCATCAGAAAATTTCCCTTTGCTATTCATTTTATTAGTTCAGTTGAATAGCAACAATAGCAGACTTGGATTTTAAAAAGTTAATGATGGGTTTGTTTTTTTTTTAACAAGGAAGGGAAAAAAGGAAGTTCAAATGCACACAGTTTCTGGAGTCAAAACAAAGAAAATTCATCAAAGCATACATGAAGGCCACTGTGGAAACAAAGAATTCACACTGTAGAGAAGACAAGAGATATTGGTCACAATAGGCAGTCTTCGAAGTCCTGGGGAAGTCACTTGTGAACACACCACAGTGTGGCTGGCTGATTGCTCAATGTTCCACACATGGATGTCAAGAACACATTTCTGACCTGAATTCTGACTGTTAAATTTAATTTAGACTTTGAGATAAACAGGCAAATGTATTCTCTCCCAACGTTCCCAGGCCTGGTCATATTAACTTACTGGATCTCACATAATAAGTATTCCTGTAATACTCAATTTGATTTCCTTCTTCGTACAGCTTTTGCTATTTAACTCAGCGAAAATATCCCTCTGCCATGTCATGCTACAATAACAAAGATTGGACTCATGAGTTTACACAGAGGCTTGCTTTTTACTTGAGTGTATTATTTCATCTTAAGAAATCCTGGAAAAGTTCTTAGTATTTAGGTAGTAGAACCAGAGTTATGTGTACTTACAGCATGGATAGTCTACTGGTTGCAGTTAGAAGGCGATGTGACAATGTGCTGGGAAAACAAGGTAAAACGTACAAATTTTACATTTAGTAGTGTTCTTATTGTACATGTATCAGAAATCATAAGGCAAGAAGAGACTGAGTTCTCAAATGGAACTTGGATACAAGGAAAAAACAGAATTTAAGAATAGCACTATAAGAAGTTTCACTTTTTTCCCCTCAAGTATTCCATTTACTCTAAAAATTCTAACGAGCAATGAATGAACGTGGGCACCAAGTTCAGGGTCCAATATTAGTACATCTCTTGAATGTGTCAGAGCTGCAGATATTCACACTAAATAATCAAATCAAGAGCCTACAATTGAATCTATTAAGAATTATAGGGAAATATGAAGAGAGCATTTAGCAAGCTCGGGGAAGTTTTCCTTCACTAGTGGATGTTAAAGACATACGCCTTGGACATTCTAGATGACACCAATTTAATCACATTCAAAATTGATGATGAAAAGATTATTCTTTTTTTTAATCTACCTCACCAATTTTCCTGCAACATCAAGGTCCCTTTCAGAGTCTTTCTGTTAGTTATTTCTCGTTTGGAAAATACTGGCTCTTAGCATCATTGTGACTTAAGACAGAAGCACTCTCATTTCCTTTACCCTAGATCAATTATATTTTATTCATAAAATGTTCATTTTGCTTAGAAATAGACACAAGTTGTTGACATGTGTGATTACAGTTTCCTTGCATTATCATCAAACAATTTGTTCTATGTATGCTAATTCTCATGATGTTCTGCTAGATAAATATTAAAAGGCAATGTAATTTTTAGAAATGCCAATCAAACCAAGTAAATTGTATCACTGTCAGATGCAGCATATCTCATTACTTACTTCTCACAAGATTCAGGGGGTCCTCTTTTTCTATAAAGAAGTTTAGTAATGATAAGAGAAGTTGCAAAGAATAACATCTACATCTGAGAAATAATAGAAGTAAAATTAAATCAGGTTAAAATTTATCAACTGTAATTGGCAACTAGGCCACTCTGTGTAGACATGGTGAAGAAAAAAAATGACCTCAGCCAACTGACAAACTGTATTACAGAGGCAAGCCAGTGGCTAAGGATCAGAAGTCAGCCTATTGGAAGGCTACCCTCTGGGAAATTTCACCATGGGAAGGCTATCCTTTGGGAAACTTCCAAAAGGAAGCCTGCATGGCTAAGTGGTTAGGAAAGAAACTAGCATCTGAAAAGTCAATTGAGGGCAGTGCCAGCAGATGCATACCATAAGCCATCCTAAGAGATCTGCTATTCATATTCATATATTTAAGGCTCTGAAATGTCTTGCAAAGAAATTTGCTTAACTATATTTAGCCCACTGTTTTCCAAAGTTACTTGAACAAGAAAACACCCTGGTGTTTATTGAAACACAGTTTGGAAAAACCTGTTGGGTTGGTTAATCAAAGTCTTGCCCAAAGTCCCACTTGGTTCTCTCTGGAATTAATCTATGTCCTGACATATGTCTCCTGCTTGCCAGACCATATGAAAATCCAAGTGTATCTAAAAATTTGGTCAGACAAGTAGTGCAAAATAATATAAATTATTTTTATCTGATTTTCTGATATTAAATATTCTTTATGTGTTACCTTGGGAGAATGAGAATCAACTGAATTAAAGTATGTGGAAATCCTAGTCAACAGTTACCTCTCAGAAATGTTTAAGCTTCTCGGGGTGCCTGGGTGGCTCAGTCGGTTAAGCCTCCGACTTTGGCTCAGGTCATGATCTCACAGTCTGTGGGTTAGAGCCCCGCATCGGGCTCTGTGCTGACAACTCAGAGCCTGGAGCCTGCTTCAGATTTTGTGTGTGTGTGTGTGTCTCTCTCTCTCCCTCTCTCTCTGCCCCTCCCCAGCTCACTCTCTCTGTCTCTCAAAATAAAATAAAGACAGAAAAAAAAAAAATTAAAAAAGAAATGTTTAAGCTTCTCTTAAAGTTGTGTCCCAAATAACATACAAGAACCTAGCAAGGGATCGATCAGTGAATACCATCATGAGTTTTTAGTTTAATTTAGCAAACAAAAACATTTGCTGTGGAAAAAGCCTAAGTGATTTTTACCTGAAGTCTCAAGCATGCCAGGTGCCATGACCACTTTCACTGTCATCCTTGCCAGCATTTGCTAGTTGTACCCTATGCTGAGCACTGAATTTTATCAAAACCATATTAAATCCTGCTATCTAGTAAGAGAAGTAACGAATAACTTTATGCATACCTAGCTCCCCATATTTGACAAAGTATTCAAGGCAAACTTAAACATTATTTACTTTGGATTATAACAGATTCATTTGTCATTCTGTAAAACTGGTTACCCATGGAGGAGGGGTGAATTCTTGGTTTAATTTTGAACACCCAAAAAGATGTCGACAAATGCTAGCCAGTGCTACCTAGCTCAAGTGTTTTTTGCCAAGAAACTGTTTTAGTTATTCAAGCCCTTTGAAACCAAACTTGGGAGTTGGAAATTTTTAATAAGTATTTTTAACAACTGCAAATCTTCAGTTTCACTGGGTTTGATGAAAGCAGATGATGAGGTGGATCTGCCTGCCATGAGCCTTTACTTTCAAAACAAGTGCATGTTGCAGGATGCTAGTATTAAAAAATTTATTAAAATAGTTGGTTCCAAAAATTGTACACCTCATCACACTCTATCCAATGGGAAGGTACACTACGTGCTTTCAAACAATAAGAACAATGATTCAATAAAGGGCAAATTTATCATGAGGAGAGACAGCAACCACATTTAAAAAAAAAATTAATAAAACAAGCAGAAAAGTTCCCCTGGTCAAATAAGCTAAAATGTTTTTCTTCAAACTTATAATTTTGAAAAGTACCTTAAAGTTCATCACTGCTGGTAACTAAATTCTAGAGAAAGCTGATGGACAACATTGTGTCTATATTTGACAATACTACACTGTGCACTAAAAAATTTGTCTAGGGGTGCTTGGGTGTCTCCATCAGTTAAGTGTCTGACTTGATTTCGGCTTAGGTCATGATATCATGGTTCATGATGGAGCCTGCTCGGGATTCTCTCTCTTCCTCTGTCTCTGTCCCTTCCCAGCTCTCTCCCTCTCTCAAAATTAAATACAAGTAGTGCAAAATAAATTATTTTTATCTCATTTTCTGATATTAAAAATTCTTTAACTATGTGTTACCTTGGGGGAAACGGAATCAAATGAGTTAGTGTATGTAAGTCACTGTCAACTGTTATCTTTCAGAAATGTTTAAGCTTTTGTTTAATCTTTAAATGTTTAAGATATTTAAAAATTTGTTGACAGTAGGCCTCATGTTAAGTGCTCTTACCATAATAAAAATACATGTATATATAACTCGTAAAACCTAGCTTTTGCAAAATGTGACTAAATTTTTAAGATAGAGATTTCTTGATGTTTTTAAATGAACTGATTAAACATTCAGTTATCTTGTCTGGTGCCCATGTATCTCATAGGCAGCAATCAGTTTATTTGCTAAATGTCTCACCACTAAAAATCTTGGTTAATGCATTCACTTGAGCTTTACATTTTTAAGGTAATATTTGCAAAAGAAATAATTTGCAAAAAAATGTCAATGCTATTTCTGGATAGTACATAAAGCATCTTGGAACTGATATACACACCAACAGATGTATAAACTATTATGATGTTGAATTTATTCAATGGACAAGAGAAATAAATATCATCCTATAGCTATTGTACAAATGTTTATCCGTTTCAGATTATCTCCTTGTCCTAGATAAACACACACACACACACACACACTAGCAGAGTAAAACTCTAAATATATTTCAAACCAACCATGCAAAATCAAACAGCAAGATAGCAAGATTCTGGTGTTGCTTTGTTGGATTGCTCATGTTTGGCATATTAAAAAATGCCTGAATTCCCCCAATAGCTTTGCTATCAACTCTATAATACCAATGCCTGATTGGATTCCATAAGTATACCAGTAAATGTTTATTGGTTACTGACTATGTGCCTTTGTTACACTGAGACTCATGGGGAATAGAAAGTGTTCTTAGGGGACATATTAGCCATTTAAAATATTTCCTAATACTAATTTCTTTAGGAAGAGAGACAGAATCCCAAGCAGGCTCTCTACCATCAACGCACAAACCACAAGATCATGATCTGAGCCCAATGAAGAAGCTTGACCTACCAAGCCACCCAGGCGCCCCAAGTACTAATTTCTAAATCATGTCAGAGCTGTCTATAGTCATGTAAATTCTGGTTAAAAAAAAAACCCATGCCACACAAGATGCCACACCACATTCCTGGTTAGAAAAATTAATGATGAAATGGATGGAGCAAATTTCCACCATGTCTTCTATAATCAGCCTAAAGGATCTGGGGGTTTTTTATTGGCACACTGAAAGAACAGAACATGATATTCTTTTTTTAATGACTAGGATATTTTGAATAGACTTCAGTCAAAAAAATACTATACTCACAAGGTTTTAAAAATACAGTGCATTCAGGCTTTGTGGCTTTCTAGGTTTTCAAGAGCAAATTTTAATATGTTTCTTTCAATAAGGTGCGTGAACTCTTTTGATTTTTAAATGTAGTTTGTGCAGACCTGCACATTAAGATAAACCTATCTTTCCAAGATTAAAAGGTATTTCCAGTAGAATTTTTGCTCAATTTGAATAGTGAGTTAAACTCAGAATTATAGTAACTTCATTTAATGCTTCTGATTTTAATGAGTGCATGTATACATCTTTAGAATATATTCAAAATGGTCTGGGGAACTTTTCAGTGTTGAGCAGCAAAGCAGAAAAGGAGGACTATTTGTGTCATGTACCACTTCCTCCCTAACATAATTTTGAAATATAAACTTTACAAGGTTGTTTTTTGTTGTGTGGGAAACCAGTGTTTCTGTGAGATAAAAACACGGAACTAATTGTTTATATTAGAGCCTTTAGGATTGGTGCTATTTTATATGCAAATTTACTAGAGCAATTTGTTTTACATGTGTATTAAGTCAAATGGATCAAATTATCTGAGTGGGTTGAACTAAGATGATAGACCATTTCATTCTATTTGAAAAGAATTTGCGATTCAGCATTTTATACAAATCTAATTGAAATGTATTCATGCCTCTGTAGAGCAGTGATAAACTTAATAAATGAGGACAGTTATTATGCACCAATAAAATATCAAAACCCAGCAAATTATAAAATAGTTATCGGTGTGACTGCTTAAAATAACACAACCAGCTCTAAAGCTGGGTCAAAAATAATTATTCCAGCCGTCAGAAGAACAGTCTAGCAGAATGAACTCCATTTTTTTCTGCCTGCAGATTGTGTCTGCAGTACAATGGTAGTAGACTGTCAAGAGGTGGACTTGTGTATCACAGGGGAGAGTCAGGGGTGTCACTAGTACCTGGGCGAGGGCGAGCATCACAGTCAGGCCCACACGCAGGGTGGACTTTTATGGCCTGCAACAAACAGCCTGTGGTCCTCTATAAAGTGAGATGTTTTCCTTTCATTGCAGTGGAATAGGTAAAATAGCCTTTTTGGATGATCAAGTCACAAGTCATTTAATACTGTGTGACTAGAGTTCTTCAGCTGTTTTTCTTTTCCTTCTCTCCTTGATTTTGGCCAGTGCTAAACTAAACTTTTTCTTGACAAACAGGCCTGCAGGACAGGAGTGGTAATGGCCATGACTCAGGACCATGGCCCCCTCAACAGTTTGCTGGCAGAAGAATTACAGAGTATTAACAGAAAAAAAGGTTCTAACACCCGAGATGGCATTGTGTTGTTATGTACCAGGGTATTTCTTAAAGACCTTCTTAAGGCTCTTCTAGTTTTTTACAATAATCCTTCCTTTTTTAAAAAAAATCTAACTTAGTAGCTCTACAAGAAACTTTGACTTGCAAGCAAGATAACTCAAGGATAGTGCAGACTGCAAAGCTCTTCATTTATTGTGATATAGCTTGCCAATGTTTGCCTTTTCAGTCAGCTTTGAAATATTTTTTATTGTGTAATGTTTATTTTTGGAGAGAAAGAAGGACAGAGTCAAGTGGGGGAGGGGCAGAAAGAGAGGGAGACACAGAATCTGAAGCAGGCTCCAAGCTCTGAGCTGTCAGCACAGGGCCCCACGCGGGGCTCGAACTCACGGACCAGGAGACCATGACCTGATTTGAAGTCGGAGGCTTAACCAACTGAGGCACCCTGGTGGCTCGAGCTTTGGAATATTTTTAAGTTTAACAGGTAACAGGTTTACACTGTGGTGGCAAATATTAAGGCCAATTTACAAGAACGTTCTATTCACTCATTTAAGTCCAAAATAATACCATCAGGTTGGCAGTGTCCCACTGAGAACATAAGGTAACCATAAATCACAGCACAGCGCTGCAGGTAGTTGGGAGTCCCACCTTCATACAAGGATAGCCATGTGTCTTAGGTGAATGGGGTGCTAAACTTATCATCATCATCAAGCTCTGGGATATGTCTATATCAAGATGTGGGAAGAATATTTAAGAAGAATCTACTTGCTTAGAATCCTCTATTTTCGTTCTTTTTTTCTTCTCTTGTTATCCTGGGACAAGAAATGAAAACATCAAAGCATACAGACATTTGTGAATCTCAGAAATAAATACTAAATGCAACTAAAAATGGTTCAGATTATCACTATCATAGTACCCTAGGCAACGTCTTCTAATTACAGAGGGTTTTTTTTTCATTTTTTGGTATTTCTTTTCAAGCATATTAATAAACTTTTTGCCAGGCAGAGGAAACCCATTAAATAAGTCCTTAATTCTTTTTTTTTAATTTGTTGAATGTTTTATTCACTTTTGAAAGGCAGAGAAAGAACCAGAGCATGAGTGTGGGAAGGGCAGAGAGACAGGGAGACACAGAATCTGAAGCAGGCTCCAGGCTCTGAGTTGTCAGCACAGAGCCTGAGGCAGGGCTTGAATCCACAAACCTCAAGATCATGAACTGAGCCAAAGTCAGATGCTTAACTGACTGAACCACCCAGGTGCACCATAACTCCTTAATTCTATGTGCAAAAGGTGGAAGGAATTTTTGTTAGTATACATATGTCTGCAAACGACAGTAATGACCTCCAAGGTACATTTCTCCTCTGTTTTGTTGAATCTATGAGTTTTGATTAATGAAAACGGGCAGGAATCCCTGTCCCCTGAGAGGCATCCAAGTAACCTCAGTGGAAGTTAACAATTTATAGTCATATTAATGCAAAGACACAGTTATAGGACTATGAGACGCTCCTTGCATCTAGGGAAGAGCAGTGAAAACAGTTAACAGAACCTAAACCTATTTGATGTCAGCATTGTTTAAGACAAACCCATGCTTAATTAATTCTGTGCAAAAACACTACTATTTTTGGATGACAAAAACTACTGAAAAACATAAAACTAAACTTTACCTCTTTATAATTTCTTTTCATGGCAATGCCTTAAATTAAAGCACTGTTCTGTATTTGCTCCTTTGTCCTCAGATAAATGTGTTTCTCTATCATTTTCCCTTGGGTGTCCTCCTAATCTTCAATAGGGAGCAGCACCTAGGATATTCTGATAAATTTTGTTTATAGACAAATGTAAGGAAAGCAACACACTGAGGGAAGCAGTCATTTCTTTTAACAATTTGTAAACAATAGGACTTACTGTTACAGTCATATCAATTAAATCAAACATGTCAGAATTAGACCAAAACTCCGACCAAGACAGCCAATGTGGGAATTCAAAGGTAAGTGTTAGTTACCAATTAGAGTAGAGAAGTTTAAGAAATATTTCAAACATAGATTTGCAAAAATGTGAGAATCGCTTAATGAAGCAAATATTCTAGTAAATAAAAACTTGTATACATGTTTGAAACTGAGGACAAAAGCCAGTGGAAAGAGAAAGGTTGGATATGATAGGGAGAAATCTGATTATTAAGGTAATAATAGTCTTATAAGAAGGAAGAGGTCAAAGACCCAGTGACAGGCCGGTTCCCTCCTGTCTAGGCTGTTGGTTTCATTCTTGCTTTCCAAGGCCATACCCATCGGGTAGAGGAAATCAGGGTGGTTAGTTACAAAGGTGACTGTCTCCAAACCTGAGTTTGTCTCTGAGTTCTCATACAGTAGCCCACTGCAAACCCTAAAAAGCCCTATGACCTAGAAACAAGATATACATCCTTCTATTAGAAACTATTTATCCATGTGAGAAAAAAGTAATAAATGTATTTGTGCCTTTGTCATTGGTTTTAATTCTGAGAGCTTTTTGGAAACATGGAATTAGGTTTTGTTATGAAAATTAAATGTGTTTTTTATTTGTCAGATAATATAAAATGCAACATATGCTTTTTTTATATATATACTGTGTAGAAGTTGTACTGTATAACCGTGTGAAATATTAACTACTCCTTTAGATAGTCATCCCCTGGCTTGGGCATGACTTTTATCTTAAATGCTAATTTTCAGATTTCCTTTGGGGGCTGTTGTGTTTGTTATTTTATCACATAGTCCTGTGAGATTTGCACAATGTCTGTAAAATTCTGAAATGTGCATAGGTTTTTTAAGTATCACATGTAATTAAGATTAAGTATTCAAACTATTATGAGCCTGTTCTTGCAGACATAAAGCAAAGCAAATCCCAATGGATAATACTTCGGGAAATATTTGCATCCTTAACTTTTGTGGCATTAAATCTGTCTCACTGAGTTAAAATTGTTTTACTGACCAACTTTGAATGCAAAAGGGTAAATAAATAAGTAAATCCAAAATATGACTTAAAGATAACTGCAAGAGAAATAAGTACACAACATACATTATTGACAGTATTTTCATATTTTAACTAGTTGTTCTTCCAGGAGTAAGTATGATATATACGTGTATGTGTGTCTCTCTCCATATGCATGTATGTTGCCACTATTTAAATACATTATTCAAAGGTGTTAAGGTAATTTAAATACTTTGTGGACTTAAAATGATGAAATCTTTGTCCTAGAAAAACTGGAAAACAAAAAAATGAAACATTTTCTTTTTTTCTTAATAGTATAATTCTGTATTATCTTAGTGACTCTTTAGTCTTTGTGTTTTCCTGGATTTTTTTTAATTGCTGGAGACAACATTAAACATCAACTCAATCTATAATTTATGCATTGCTGGAAGAAGCCACTGGGAATATGTGATCAAATGCTTGGCTATGGAAATACTTGAAGAAGATGAACTGATCTAAGTAAACAAATGAAACGTACATCTATAGACAATATTCATTACATAGAGATGAATTCAACAAATACATTCTTTCTGAACATCTTCTGTGACAATGTGCAGTACTAGGTTCTTTTGAAGATGGAAATCAAATGGAATCCTGGCCCTCAAGGATCTTAGAGTATATATACATTTGAGAAAAGAGATGCCTATGTTTCTAGTAAAATTGTTTTGCTTCAAGCAATTTTATATAGGAGTGTTTAAGACTTCATGTAACCCGCATATCTTTTCTTTTAAAAACAGTGAAAATTGCATTTATATTTATTTTTTTCTTTTTATTTATTTTTGGGGGTCTTTTTTTGCATTTATATTTAAAGATAATTGAAATTAGTTGGAAAGGGAAGTCACATAAAACGCTATTAATATGGAATTATACTATTAGGGCCTCAAATAAAGAGATATGTCCATATTGTTAACTGCAATTCAGGGGAGAAATGGCACTTTTACTTATAACAAGCAATTTTTTCAGTTAAAAATATATTTTTAATAATTTTTAAAAATTTATTTTAAATATAAACTTAATAAAACATAAATAAATCTCAATATTTTGTGGGACAGNGAGAAGTGCAATTAAATAAATCCCATCCTCATTACAGTACAAATTTCTTAAAGGAAAAACTATACCATATTCATCTTTATGTCCCCATTGCCTAACAAAGAGACGTGCACATAATAGGAAAGCAACAAAAGCTGCTAAACATAACTATTTCTAATATAGTCTATTTGGTTATCTGCTGAAGTATCTTCACAGTCTCAGAGGTCCTCTTACCATCCCTACCAGCCATTCCTCTTAGATATTGCTACTAATACACCGGAGGATGACAGAAGGGCAGGGTAAATTCTGGAAACATGGACAAAAAATGGCTGCGGCAGGTTTCACAAAGGATCAAGAGAGCGAAGGCAAGCTTCTGGCAACCACTGTGATGTCACGTAGATGAGACATATTCACCATTTATAACTACTTTTCTGATGATGCTACTCCAGGAACTGCCCAAATTTACATCATCATATACAAACTTAGGACAGTAACACCTCTCCCAGCACAGCCAATACAATGGCATAATATGCCACAATGTTTTAATAAATATTTTTAATGAATAAATAGATGCATAAATGAAAGGAGAGGTAAAAATGAAAATAAGGCATAAGGTGAGTATGGACTATGAAGGGGAGAAGGGAAAGAAGTCAAGCAGTAGAGAACAAAAGATGACAGACAAGGTCATCAAAATTCAATACACATAGAACTGTATTTCAGCCATACTGGGCCAGGTCACTTTGTTCTGGGACTTCCTATAATTGAGTAGGCAGTTCTCCTGTGCCTTTACATGCATGCTGCACTTCTTCTGGAAAGAACTACTCACCTCTTATTTACATAGCCTTAGGTGTTTACCTCAAGCATTATCTTCTGGAAATCTCCTGTGTTTAACCCACTTCTTGTCTTATGTTAACTCTATCATAGCATTTATCACATTGTATTATAATTATTTTATCTCTTCTTTCAGTCACTGAAAATTCTTATTCTTTTTGTAAGTATCTCTATTTATATTTCAATCCTCTATTTAGTATCCTCTATATCGTTTCCACTAGGCACTGGGAATAGAAGAATGAACAAATAATTTAGGGTCCAATACAGTGATACATAATAAGGTTTAAGTCTTTGTCTCCTACATTAATTTTTTTCATCTCCTAACAATATTTTTGACACTGTGTTTTTGCAAGTATTACTAACCATTTCATAAGGATATCATTAAAGTATGGTCATGTGATAGAGGTTAGGCGTATTCAGTAATTCCTAAAATGTGTTATTTACACATGTAGTATTTGGAGAAATTTTTGTATTCTTTTGCTTCTAATAAAAGGGATAAAGAATTGACTAGCTATCTCCGTTATATACCAAATGTGAGGAAACATTAAACGCAAAGGCTGGATTTTAATTCCTCTCAGTATCTCCTAACATCACATAAGAGTACAAATAAAGTTTGTTCAAAGAATTAACCAAATAAATGAAAGCAATAATCTGAAGAAATTTATTCTTTTGCTTCCAAATCTTTATTTAAATTCTAGTTAGTTAACATTTAGTGCAATATTGGTTTCAGGAGCAGAATTTAGTGATTCATCACCTATATACAACACCCCATGATATATACAACAGGTGCCCTCGTTAATACCCATCACCTATCTAGCCTATCCCCCACCCATCTCCCTCTATCAACCCTGTTTCTTCTCTGTATTTAAGAGTCTTTTATGAGGTACCTGGGTGGCTCAGTCAGTTAAGCGTCCAACTTCAGCTCAGGTCATGATCTCATGGTTCAGGGGTTGAAGCCCTGTGTCAGGCTCTGTGCTGATAGCTCAGAGTCTGGAGTCTGCTTCTGATTCTGTGTCTCCCTCTCTCTCTGGCCCTCCCCCACTTGCACTCTGCTTTCTCTGTCTCAATAATAAATAAACATTAAAAAATAATAATAATAAACATAAAACATTAAAAAAGAGTCTTTTATGGTTTGCTTCCCTCTTTCTTAGCTTTTTCCCCTTCCCATATGTTTTGTTTACTAAATTCCACATGAGTGAAATCATATATTTGTCTTTCTCTGACTAAATTGTTTCACTTAGCTTAAAACAGTCTAGCTTCATTGCAAATGGCAAGACTTCATTCTTTTTAATGGCTGAGTAATATTCCATTACCCCACACCTTCTTTATCCATTCATATAAGTTGATGGACACTTGGGCTCTTTCCATAGTTTGGCTATTGTTAATAATGCTTCTATAAACATCAAGGTGCATGCACTTCTTCAAATTTGTATTTTTGTATCCTTTGGGCAAATACTTAGTAGTGCAAACACTGGATCATAAGGCAGTTCTATGTTTAGTATTCGAGGACCCTCCATTCTGTTCTCCACAGTGGCTACACCAGTTAGCATTCCCACCAAAGTGTAAAAGGGTTCTCTTCTTGCTGCATCCTCACCAACATCTGCTGTCCCCTGTGTTGTTAATTTTAGTCATTCTGACAGGTGTGATGTGGTATCCCATTGTGGTTTTGATTTGTATTTCCCTCATGATGAGTGATGCTAAGCATCTTTTCATGTGTCTGTTAACCATATGGATGTCTTCTTGGGAAAAGTGTCTATTCATGTCTTCTGCCCAATTCTTTGTTCGTTTTTAGGTGTTGAGTTTGCTAAGTTCTTTATAGATTTTGGATACTAACCCCATATGAGATATGTCATTTGAAAATATCTTCTCCCATTCTGTAGGCTGACTTTTAGTTTTACTGACTGTTTCCTTTGTTGTGCCAAAGCTTTAAGCTTTTTATCTTGAAGAAGTCTCAATAGCTCATGTTTTTATTGTTTTCCTTGCCTCCCATGATGTGTCTAATAAAAAGTTGCTACGGCCAAGATCAAAGAGGTTTCTACCTGTGTTCTCCTCTACGACTTTGATGGTTTCCTGTCTCACATTTAGGCCTTCTATCCATTTTGAATTTATTTTTGTGTATGGTTTAAGAAAGTGGTCCAGTTTCATTCTTTTGTGGGTTGCTGCCCAGTTTTCACAACACCATTTGTTACAGAATGTCTTTTTTCCAATAGGTATTTTTTCCTGCTTTGTTGAAGATTAGTTGACCACACAGTTGGCAGTTTATTTCTGAGCTTCCCATTCTGTTCCATTGATCCATATATCTGTTTTTATACCAGTACCATACTGTTTTGAGTACAGCTTTGTAATATAGTCTAAAGTCTGGAATCATGATGCCTCCAGCTTTGCTTTGCTTTTTCAGGATTTCTTTGGCTATTAAGGGTCTTTTGCAGTTCCTTCCAAATTTTAGGACTGTTTGTTCTAGCTCTGTGAAAAATGCTGGTGGCATTTTGATAGGGATTGAATTAAATGTGTCGATTGCTTTGGGTAGTATAGATATTTTAACAATGTTTGTTCTTCCAATCCAGAAGAATGGAATTTTTTCCCATTTCTTTGTGTCCTCTTCAATTTCTTTGATAAGCATTCTATAGTTTTCAAAGTACAGCTCTTTTATCTCTTTCGTTAGGTTTATTCCTAGTATCTTATTGTTTGTGGTACAATTAGAAATGGGATCAATTCTTTGATTTCTTTTTCAGCTGCTTCATTATCGGTGTATTAAAATGTCACAGATTTCTGTACACTGATTTTATATCCTGGGACTTTGCTAAATTCATGTATTAGTTCTACCACTTTTTTGATGGAGTCTTTTGGGTTTTCTACATAGAGTTTCATGTTGTCTACAAACAGTGAAAGTTTGATTTCCTTCTTGCTGATGTGGATGCCTTTTATTCCAGTATGCTAAATAGTAATGGTGAGAGTGGATTTCGCTGTCTTGTCCCTGAAAGTAGAGGGAAATCTCTGTTTTTCCCCCACTGAGGATGATAATAGCTGAGGGTCTTTCATATATGGCTCTTATGCTGTTGAGTTATGCTCCATCTATACCTACCTTGTTGAGGCTTTTTTTTTTTTTAAACCAAGAATGGATGCTGTATTTTGTCCAATGCTTTTTCTGTGTCTACTGAGAGGATCATATGGTTCTTATAATTTCTTTTATTAATATGGTGTATCACACTGATTGATTTGCAAATACTGAACCACCTCTGCAGCCCAGGAATAAATTGCACTTGGTCATGATGAATAATTCCTTTAAAGTACTGTTAGATTAAGTTTGCTAGTATCTTGTTGAGAATTTTTGCATCTATGTTCATCAGGGATATTTCCCCGTAATTCTCTTTTGTAGTGGGGTCTTTGCTTGGTTTTGGAATCAAGGTAATCTAGCCTTGTAGAAGGACTTTGGAAGTTTTCCTTCTATTTCTATTTTTTGGAACACTTAACGAAGAACAGGGATTAACTCCTCTTTAAATGTCTGGCTGAGGGTGCCTGGATGGCTCAGTCAGATAAGCATCTGACTTTGGCTCAGGTCATGATCTCATAGTTTCTGAGTTTGAGTCCCACATCAGTTGAGCTTGAGCCCCACTTTGGGTGAGCATGGGCCCCGCAACGAATAAGCTCGAGCCCCACTTTGGGTGAAAATGAGCCCCACTTTGGGTGATGCCCACGTTTCTCTTTGTCTCTCTCCCTCTCTCTCTCTTTGCTCCTCATTCAATGCACCCACTCTCTCTCTAAAAAATAAAAATATTTGGCAGAATCCCCCTGGGAAGCCATCTGGCCCTGCACTTTTGTTTGTTGGGAGATTTTTGATTACCAATTCAATTTCTTTGCTGGTTACAGATCTGTTCAAATTTTCTATTTCTTCCTGTTTCAGTTTGGGTAGTTAGTGAGTTTCTAGTAATTTTTCTATTTCTTCCAGACTGCCCAGTTTGTTGGCATATAATTTTTCATAATACTCTCTTATGGTTGTTTGTTTTGTATGGTGTTGGTTGTGATCTCTCCTCTTTTAGTTGTGATTTTATCTGAATCCTTTCTCTTCTTTTTGATAAGTCTGGATAGGGATATATCAATTTTGTTAATTCTTTCAAAGAACCAATTCTTACTTTCATTGAGCTGTCCTACTGTTTTTGTTGTTGTTTGTTTTTCTGTATCATTGATTTCTGCTCTAATCTTTACCATTTCCCTTCTGCTGGCTTTAGGCTTTATTTGCTGAATGGATTGATGTAATATTTACACATATATATGTATAAAGAGAGAGAGAAAAATATTACTCGGCAATCAAAAGGTATGAAATCTCGCTAGATGCAACAACATGGACGGAACTAGATTCTTTCATGTAAAAAAATTGATCAGTCAGAGAAAGACAAGTCTATGATTTCACTCATATGTGGAATTTAAGAAACAAACGAGTTGAACATAAGGAAAGGGAAGCAAAAATAATATAAAAAACAGAGAGGGAGGCAAACCATAAGAGACTCTTAATTACAGAGAACACCCTGAGGGTTGGTGGCAAGGTGTTGGGTAGGAGGATGGGCTAAATGGGCGAGAGGGGCATTAAGGAGGACACTTTTTGGGGATGAGCGGTGGTTGTTATATGGAAGTGATGAATCACTAAATTCTACTCCCTAAATTATTACTATACTATATGTTAACTAACTTGGATTTAAATTTAAAAATAAATAAATAATAAACAAATAAATAAAATAAAATAAATCTATTTTGTCTGATATTAAGTATGGCTACTCCAGCTTTCTTTCGGCATTTATTAGCATGATAAATGGTTCTCCAGCGCTTCACTTTCAATCTGCAGATGCATTTAGGTCTAAAATGAGTCTCTTGTAGATAGCAGATAGATGGATCTTGTTTTTTTATCCACTCTGATACCCTATGTCTTTTGATTGTAGTATTCAGCACATTTACATTCAGAATGATTACTGAAAGGCAGGAATTTAGTTTCCTTGTGTTAACTGTAAAGTTGATGTTTCTAATGATGTTCACGTCCTTTCTAGTGTTTGTTGCTCTTGATTTTTTTCCCCAAAGAGTCCCCTTTAATATTTCTTATAGGGCTGGTGTAGTGGTTGCGAGCTCCTTTAGTTTTTGCTTGTCTGAGAAACTCTCTCTCTTTCTATTCTGAATGACAACCTTGTTGGATAAAGAGTTCTTGGCTGTATATTTTTCCCACTCAGCACATTGAATATATCCTGCCACTCCCTTCTGGCCTGGCAAGTTTCTGTAGACAGATCTGCTGCAAATTTCATCTGTCTTCCCTTGTAGGTTAAAAATGTTTTTTCCTTTACTGTTTTCAGGATTCTTTCCTTTTCTGTGTATTTTGTGAATTTGACTATGACATATCTTGGTGATGGTGGCTTCTGTTGAATTTAACAGGAGTTCTCTGTAGTTCCTGGATTTTGAATGTCTGTTTTCTTCCCCATATTAAGGAAGTTTTCAGCTTAATTTGCTCAAATAAACCTCTTTTCCTTTTTCTTTCTTTTATTATTCTGCTGTTTGTAGATATATGTTTTTACATTTTAAGGAGTTGCTGTGTTCCCTAAGTCTACATTTGTGATCCCAACTCTTCTTTCCCTCTTATTTACAGCTTCATTATTTTCCATAATTTCTCTTCCATTATCACTGATTCATTCCTTTGTTTCATCCATCCTGTTGTCATAGCATACATTCAATTTTGTGTCTAGGTTTAACATTTTTATTTGATCCTTACTCGATTATAGTTCTTTTATCTGTGCAGTGAGGAATTCTTTAGCGTCTTCTATGCTATTCTTATGATTATTATTTTATATTCTGATTAAGACATTTTACTTGTATTTGTATTAATTAAATCCCTGGCCATGACTCTTCCTGCTCTTTCTTTCATGATGAATTACTCTGTCTTCTCATTTCGTCTGGGTCACTGCTCTGTGTGTGTGTGTGTGTGTGTGTGTGTGTGTGTGTGTGTGTGATTGTTAGAAAAGCCTGTTGTTTTCCTATTCCTGAGGGTAATGGGTATATTAAGAAAAAGTCCAAAAAAAAAAAAAAAAGGAAACTAAATCCTATTTCCTGTAAAATTGAAGCTTTACAACTTGGTGTATTTGAGGCGCTTGTGCTGATCTTCTGAGGAAGAGACCCGCTGCTTTGATTCTCAGGCAGACTCCCCCTACTGGACATGCATGTGTAGGGCACAGAGGGGTGGGGCTTGGTGGAAGCCCTGCCTCTACTGGGTGGCATTGTTTTGGTCCCTAAAGTCAGTCAGTGCTGATGGGGGGGAGGGGAGGAAATGGTGTCACCCACTCTCTTGTCTCCAGAGCAGGAAGCTGGTGTGCTTGCAACTCTACAGGAAGCCCTCAAAGAAGAGCAATTAATCAACTCTCCTGTGTCCCTGGCTTCTACCAGATACCTGCTTTCACCCTACCTGCACCTGAGCTGTCTGCTTGCCAGGTGGCCCAGCACTCTTGTTTTATCTTAGGTGCATAGCTGGATTTCAAAACTCCAAATTTTAGAGATCTGCCTGGGGTGGATCCATGCTGATCCTCTAGGGGAGGGTCTTTACTGCAATGTGTCTGGTGCTGGCTTGTCCCAGAAATCAGCTGTGTGACTATGCATTGACTTGGAGTTTATAGTAAAGCTCAGGTAAAATTCTAGCACCAAAGCTCACCACCCTCAGCTCATGTCTTTGTTCCTGTGCTAGGGAACAAGAGAGCACACTGCCCATTTTTTTGCCCCCAGAGAGGCTATGTGCCACTCCTAAAGGCACTCTAAGCAGGAGAACTGCTTCTCCCTATGTGACCCAGGGGATACCACGCTGCCTGCTCCCAGGTCTCTGCCTTCCACCACCTTCCACCAGAGCACAGCCCAAGGCTTCAGACACAACCCTGGTGATGGCATGGATCTCTGGGACTTCAGACTCTGCACTCTGCTGTTTATAGAAACTTATAGCATTCAACCCCTCTTCCTTTCCCAGTCAATGGTTCTGGGGAATGATTTTTTTTTCCTTCTAATTCCCTATGGCTGTGCAGGTTTTCACTTTTTCTTTCTCCCTTTCCCTCTCTCTCCTCTCTCTGATTACAGCTCCCTCCCCTTTGCAGCACCCACAGCTATTCTCTCCCCAAATCAACTCTGCAGCTCCCACATTTTACAATGCTTTTTTCTACCCATAGTTGTGCAGTTTTGCTCTCTCAGTCCTTAGATCAATTTCTTGGGAGTTCAAAATGATTTGATATTTACCTAGCTGTGTTTGTGGGACAAGGCAAGCCCAGAATCCCCCTACTCCTCTGTCATCTTCTAATCTATACAAATGTAATCGAATACCTGTATACAACTATCTTCTATAATTCAAAAGCTATTTTTAATCATTGCTTTAGGTGAAATTCTACTTTCTGAGAAAATCAGTTAACATGTCCTTCTAAATAAATACATACATACATAAAACACTTTCCTTTTTCCCAAGAAGTATACCTGATAAAATGCTTTACCTCTATCATACAAAACGACATTTTTTAATACTTGAAGGGCAGCTAGAAAAATATTTTAACAATTCCAATAAAAGGCTAATAGTTAAAATGCATCCTATTTTTTGTGAATTGTAAAGTTCTCTCAGTATTCATGAGAGGTCTTGCAGCCAAAATAAGCACTTCCTTATAATATATATTTGCAGTTCACCAAATATATTTTCCTTATACTTTACCTTATACGATGGGTTTTCTGCCTTCAAATTAAGCAATTTGTTATACTGGTTAATTAAACAGGCTTTAGAATCCAACACCTGAGTTTAAGCCCCATTTCTTTACTCACCAGATGGGTTACTTGGGCACTTCACTTGACCTCACTGAGCCCAGACTTTCCTGTCTGTTGTTTGTGGAGAAAGTGCAACAGTGAATGAAGCAATGTGCTCAGTCTCTAACACAGAGTAAGGGCTGAATAAATGAGACACATCATTAGTACTTGTTTGCTCAACTGAGAGTATTCCCACTGAGTGATGTCGGTTTTTGAAAAGTATTTTAGGATAGTTCACTCTATATGGCTTCTAAAATTTCCCAGATAATTGAATAATATTAAAAATTCATTTCTCATTAATAATTTCAGTCACAAAATGTAAGTGTTTTTTTCTTTGCCCCTCACTTAAAGAAGTATCATTCAAACTTAACATGTAAGGAACTCTTCGAGGAGGCATAAGCAGAACTTTACCCCCATGTCTGAAAAATAACCTTTTTACTAAGACATTTGTACTTTTTTTGGTGTGATTTCATTTATATTTAATGATCTTGAATAATACAAGAAAATTAACTGTGGAGACAAGAGTGAAACTATGAGCTGTGAGGTAGATGAGCAAGAAGAGGCTTGCAGTATGCAGAAATGTAAAAACGAATTCCTTAACTCATGTGAAATAAAGCCAAGTTGTAGATACTGAGAAGCAATATTTTGGATTAGTCTGCAGGAAGACTTGGTTCCTACCACCAAGAAACACGTGCAACTAGGATTTGTTCTCATGTGCCTTTATCTCTCTGCACCAAATCCTGTAGTTGACTTCTTGAAACACTCTTCTCCCCAAATAACCCGATTCTCATTCAATCCAATTCAATTCCAATTCCTTCAGTCTTCTTCTTGACACGTATTTTCTGATTCATTTTTGGATTCTGTTTTATTCCCATCCTACATAGGTCTATTTTCAGCCTCCTCTCTGTCCCTCTATATTTTCCCCATTATGGTTACTTTTACATTTGTAACTTCCATTTCTTTCAGAAATGCCTCAGCCACTACATCACTTCTGTTTGTTTCCAGTTAGGTATTTGGTGACACCTAGATTTGAGGGATGCTAGGAAATGCCTCTGGCTGAAAGACCAGGAGCCCAGGGAGGACTTGGGAGGATTTTTTTTTTTTTTGAAGAGGAGTCAATGCGATGGCTAGTCTTTACTGCAAAGATGAAACTTTACAGCACTAAGTCAGTTCAGGGGTTTAGTGGCCCAACTGGTAGAGTACCCTCTTGGAATGGGCATCACTGCAAGTCACTTTTGTGCAGGCAGACCAGATAACAGACTGCAGTTCTCCTGAACAGATGCAGCCAACTTTTTGCTTGTTGGTGATGAAGGAACTAAATTAGGGTCTTCCTTGGTGTCTGAAGCTTCCTTTGGGGCTAGCATATTGGAACAGTCCAATCCATTCTATACAGTCATCATGATCTCCTTTCTCCAGCCCAAGGGTCTGGTGGTCATCAGCAAGAAACCATCTCCGGATGCCATCAATCATGCTACAGTAACCTGATCAGGATTGTGGGCCCCCAGGGCTGGCCCAACCAGCATTCTAGCTCAGCAAAAAGAAACTTTGAATGGCTTTATTTTTAAAGGAAAACAGAGCGAATGCAGTCTGCTGACAACTAGCTCCCCTCAACACAGCAGGAAAGAATATAAGATCCAAGCCCACTGGCCCAGCATCAGGGCAGCTGTGTAAAGTCCTGCTTTGGACTGGTACCAACGTTTCTATGAACAGGGCTTTTATTTTCATTTTGGGCCTCATGACTCACCTTGGTTCTCAGCACCCCTTGTGCTGAGGCTGAAGCGCTACTAGTCCCTCTCTTTTCTTCCAGACTAAATTAGGATGCAGTCCCATTGACTGGGTCCCTGCTACTTGCTTATAGCCTCTTTCATTCCTCACTCTGCCCCAAAGTGCAGGAAACCCACCTCCTGCCGGATGCCAAATGACCTGACTCTGTGCTTCCCTTGTTTGCTGATAACATCTGTAACATCAAATGTGCATCTTCGAGGGCTTCTTTTTTTTAAAGGCACTTAATAAAGTTCATTTGATTTTATTTTTTAATTTATGTTTCATTTTGCATTTTTTAAATATACAGTTCTCAGTTCCATGAGCTAAGAACAACTTCCTAGGAATCCTTTAATGATGCTCTTCATGTTGTTCCTTACCTTAACCTCCAGCAAAGCTGAGCTGTACACTGTCCCTATAGTTTTCTTTTCTAGAATTTCATACAAATGGAATCATTGGTATGTAACACTTAGCATAACACGCTTGAGGTTCATTCATGTTTTTGCATCGTGTTTTGCATAAGTGGTTTGCTCCTACTTGTTGCTGGGTGCATCCCATTGTATGACCGTACCACTGGCTGTTTATCTGTTCACCAGTTAAATGACATTTGGATTTCCAGTTTTGAGTGATTATAAATAAAGGCCGCTATAAATCCATGCATACATTTTTGCGGGAATACACGTGTTTATCTCACTGGGGTAAAGACCCAGGAGTGGGTCTTCTGGGTCACATAGAGAGTATGTCTTTAATTTTTATAGTAAACTGCTAAATTGTTTTCCAAAGTGATGGCATCATTTTGGATTTCTGCCAAAAATATGAGTGTTCTCATCATTCCACATTCTCACCAAGGTTTTGGTATTGTCTGATATTTTGTTTTGTTTTTAGTCTAATAAATGTGGCTGGAATGTCTCTATGCCTCTTCTTATCCTCTCCTACCTGTCTTTACTGCCCTGTGAGTTTATCTGGTAACTATGCAGCCTTATCTCAGGTTCTGAACTTCATATCTATTTAAGTGATTAGGTTAACAAATATTTATTGAAGGCCAACTATGTGTCAGGTACTGTTTCTGGTATTAGGATTCTGTGATGAACCTGACAGATTTAAATTCCCTGACCTAAGAGACCAAAATCCTATTCACAAATACAAGTATAATGAACTGAATATAAAGAAAGACATATAAATTAAAAACTGAAATTAGTCTACAATTTCCAGTAGCCAACATAATAGCCATTAGCTATTATAGGAAACAGGTAGCTATTATAGGAAATGTGACCAGCACTAGCTGAATGAGCCATAAGTATAAAATACCCAATTCCAAAGAGGCAAAGTGGTAAAAAAGAGTATGAAATATCTCTTGCTTATAATTTTTATACCGATTACATCTTTAAATGATAATAATTTTGATCTACTGAGTTAAATAATACTAAAATTAATTTTTCCTGTTTCTTTTATTTTTTTAATGTGACTAGTAGAAAATTTAAATTATGTACTTCCGTGGTTCACGTATTTCTATTGGATAGCACCATTCTGGAGAGTTAGATGTAATACTAAGAACACAAACAGGTTAATATTAGAGAGTGACTGAAGCAGGATGTAGGGAATACTTGAAATAAAATGGCCAGGAAAAACTTTCTGAGGAAATGAGATTTGAAGTCCAACCTGGATGATGTGAGGTAAGCAGGTATCTATCAGTTTGGAAGGAATGTTGAAAGAAGAAATGGTACAAATAGGACCCAAAACAAGCAGTTACTCTGGGTGTTTGAAGAATGGAGAGGAGCCAGTGTGGCCAGGAGCGAGTGAGAGAGGTCAGAGTGGTCTGTAGAACTCAGATCCTGGGTCTGAGAGCATGGTGAGAAACATGGATTGACAATGACCTAGGACTTACACTCTGGAAACTACTGGAAAAACAAAACCTCCTCTTTGAAGTCTCTACTTTTATTCTTTACTGCCTCCAAATATTAGCAGTGACTATCATTCACTGGGCTCCTGCTATGTGCCAAGAGCTGAATATTCAAAGCACTCTGTGGTCTTGCTTCACCCAGAACTCAGGGTTCAGAACTCCTTCTTCCACTGACAGGTTTCCCTCCCTCCTTTGTCCTCTGGGATTCTACATTCCTGGGCTCTATGTCATATAATATCCCCTTCTCTATCAACCAGGACTAGGCCACAAAACCCAGAAATTTTAGTCTTAATAAGTTTTTGCTCATACTTTTATCCTACTTGATATATAGGATAGATACAATTTTGATATTATCTATCTATTTTGAAGACCTAAGTTTCAAATGGTAAGATACACATATTTTTCAGATTCTCACATCTTTGTAATCAAGATGCTTCTTCCAATCAATGTCCATCAAGTGTTGGTTGTGAAATAGTTGTCTTTGTCGCCACATGAGCCCATTCAGTCGCAGTGGTTTATCTGCCATGATTTCAACTGAGTTATATGTATTAGTGGATTGTTACTATATATAGGTTGAGTTTACTTATCATTGAAAATATCTCCAGAAAGACTGCACTACAATTTACCTTTGAAACAAAAAGTTACTGTGTTCACAGAA
The DNA here is from genome assembly GCF_008692635.1 of Crocuta crocuta. Lineage (NCBI taxonomy): Eukaryota > Metazoa > Chordata > Mammalia > Carnivora > Hyaenidae > Crocuta > Crocuta crocuta. Next base: position 1,225,894 of record NW_027531987.1, read on the forward strand.
AAACATGAGAATATGACAGTGGGGATAAATTTGATATGAGCAAAAAAAAATTAGACATTGGAGGAATAACCAAAATTCCACATTCTTTTTGCAAATCAACAACAAAGAACTTTCAAGAAGATATCCACAGGTAAATAAAGCTGCTGCTACATTTTAGCATGTACCTACAATCAAACCCAAGACTTCTAACAGGGCAAAAAATGCAGTTGAAGGCAGAAGACATTGCTAAATCCCAGTGGCAACAAGAGAACACTCTTGATAATACAGTGAGCAATATCATGTAAAAAAAAAATGGACACCAAGTGACCATACTTTTTAGAAAAGTCACAATGTAAAGAAGTTGAGAATACCTTCTCATTTTATTTTGCTTATAGCATTTGTTTTTAATCCACAAAAATAACATATGATAAAAAAATCTTGTCTAAATCTAAAGGAACTCTTTCATAAGTATAAAACTGTCAAAATCCATGTGATATAAAAATATATTTCATAGATTACTTGGAAGCATTTTATCTTTTTTAGTAGTACAGAAAATAATGGTACATTTTTCAATCAATGAAATATGTTAATATAATTCATGCCAAAATGTCAAATGAATCTGGAGCCATTTGATTAAGTGTGGCTACTTAGGTCCCATCTCCTGAACTCTCATGGCCAAGAAGCTAATAACGCAGCAGGAGGAGATGCAGAACAGAAGGAGGATTTCCCACAGGCACCCATTTGCCCCACTTCATTATCCCAAGGTCAAACATATAATTCAGTGATTTTTAATGTGCTGATAATGTCTGCAAACCCCCAGAAGCCATGAAAATGCAAGAGTTGAGGTCACAATGAGTTAGGGCTACTGAACGTATTGGCCAATAAAAGCTAACAAATGCTAAACACTTTTAAATATCCAGGACAGTCTTGCATCATGAGGAACTATCCCACCCAAAATACCAGTAATGTTCCCATTGAGCTCTAATCTGTTGGTAGAGCTTACTTTTTATAAACTCAATCCTTCACCTATACAGAAATATTCCAGATAATTGTCACGGAATTTATATAGCTAAGCTGCTCATTTAGGCTTAGAGAGGAAACACTTGATGGCACCCCCATCAAGTTAGGCTTCAGTGTCTTCCCACCCCACTCATGCCACTCAGAGATATCCTAAGATTCTGTTAATGAGACTGGTCTGTGTCAGTTCTTCAAATACTCCAGAGTTACAACTACCAAAGGTAGAAAAGAATAGGCAGAGACGTGGTCACAATGAGTATTATTTATACATATTATTTCTAATCTCTACTGCCACCTTGGAAGAAAGATTTTATTTGAACATTCAGGTGACCATGCCTATAAAGCTACAATGCCTACAACGGTGGCTGGCTGCGTGAGAAGATGCTTCACAAAGTGCTATATGTATTTTCTGAGAGTCATATGCTCAGATCTCTGATTCTCTTAGCACATTAAAAATAATTTGGTCTCTCAAGAATGGACTCAACATAAATTATGCTCACTGAGGCTTGTTCAATCTAAATGTCAGATTGTCCTGGTCAACAGAGAACTACGTTCTCTTCATGGAGTCAACCTAAGCATAAAGTCGCCTTATCAGACTGACTTGACATTCCTTCGAGATCAATGCCATTTCATAAGATAATCCCTCTGTCAAGAATGTATTTCTATTTCACTTCTTAAAAATCCCATCTAATCCTTCAAGGCAAAATTCAAATGCCTTTCTTGAGGCTTATTACTTGATCTGTTCACCGTGAACACCTAGTGTATGCTATTATCCCCTTCTTTGTCATTTAATACAGACTATGATGCATCTAGTCATTTAAAATATCTTGTTTTCTCTACTAAATTGTAAGATCCTTGAGTACAACAGCCATAATGATACATGCAAAAAACCTAGGGTAACAGGTATTCAAAAACATGTCTCAAATAGTAAGGATCCTGGCTTTACAGATGAAATATACTTGGTGAGACGTAATAGTCAGTTTAAGTCAAATTAAGTAGGCTCTTAAATAATGGCACTAAAAGTGAATTCTGACCTGGACTTCAATCATAACTCTAGATTGAAGTAGATTCTGAATCAGGAGTGAGTTCAGTACACAAAGGGCAGTTGGTAACATCTGAAGACATCTCTGATTGTCGAAAATGGGAATGCAGTCAATACAAGGATGCTACTGACATCTGATGGTAGAGGCCAGGGATGCTCTAAACATCCCACAATGAAGATGACAGCCCCTACTCCACCTCCTGTGGACCCAGATTTTTTATTTGTCTTATCTCAGTGATAGTGAGTGTAAGAAACTGAAAGCTGCCAGGCCCAAAAGATTTCACTAGTGAATTCTAACAAACGTTTATGAAAGAAATAATACCAATTCTCTACAGTCTGTTCCAGAAAAGAGAAATGGAAGTAGTACTTCCTAACTCATTCTACAAGGCCAGCATTATCCCAGTCCCCAAACCAGGGAGACAGTAAAAGATAGAAAAACCAGGGGCCAAAATTTCTCATGAACATACATAGAGAAATGCTCAATAAAATACTAGAAATTGAGCCCAACAAAGTATAAAGAGAATTATACATAACAGTCATACCTGAGATTGATTCCACGTATGCAAGACCAATTCAACATTAGTGGAATCCATTATAGCAACAGCCTAAAGATGTTAGAGACTGTAGTAATATACGTGACGATGAGGAGGATGAGGATGATAATGATGGCTTTTTCAGAAACTCTGAGACTATTTTTTTTAATAGGCTCCACGTTCAGCATAGAGCTCAATGGGGCTTGAACTCATGACCCTGATATTAAGACCTGAGCTGAGATCAACAGTTGAATGCTTAACCAGCTGAGCCATCCAGGCACTGCAGGAACTCTAAAACTATCTAAAAGAGTATACCCCTCCAGTGAACTCCATATATCACTAAGTTTGGCCAGCTCATGGGAAACAAGGAAAAAAGCTACTGACTTAATTAAGAGACTTAGAGGTAAGCTTGGGAGTCCAGTCAGACTCCACATTTAATACCACAATGTAATATCTCACATAATTTGATTTAATCTTACTTTGCAAGCGTAAATTACAAAATACAACAGACATATCTCCTCCATAAAATCGTATAAGCACAATGACTGTACTTCACGAAACCACCCTGAAAGCCAAAATTCAAGCCTATGTATTTTGTTTAACATACTGCATAAATGTCTCCAGTTTGGGACTTAAATGATACAATATTAACAATCACAAGGGTTTTCATTAAAATGTGAGAAAATAATCTATGTGCAAAGCTATGTTTAGGGTATATGAGGTAGGGCTGAATTTTAAAAAATAAGCTTTTATAAATAAAATAAAATTCGAAATTCACTAAAATATACTAAATATCCTGTCTTGATGGGGAGAGAACAAAAGGGCCATATGAAGTTTCATACATACTGCTCTCATTTTGAAAATAATTTCATTAGAAAAATACCATATAATATTCTAAATACAAACCTAAGTCCCAAATACCACCACCGAACTTAAGTGAAAGCTCTATATATATATCATTGGGTAGAGAGAGTTTCTGTTTGAAAGTTCACCTTTTTCATCTTGTGCTAAAGCAAACCTTTTATATACTACTATACATTTCCCATGGTCTTCTACTTTTCTGCATTTACCTCCTTTTTTGAGAGCATAATGCACTTCCATATACTAAAATACTGTCTAACATGCTATTGCTTGAACTAAATTTGGCTTTTATACAAAGCTAAATGGGAAATATACTAATATAGTCGTGAACAGTACAGAAACTACAACCATTTGTCATTTACCAAGCTGTGTTTACACAATGGCAGAGAAGAAAGAGGAAGTAACGTTTTCTTATAACTTGCTTTGTGAGTTGGTCATTAGTGGCACTAAAGATTTTCCCCAGATCCTTAATAAGTTAAATACAAATTGAAATATTGTCCTTTACCAAAACTTACCCTGCTGTGAATTATTATTTATGTAAGCAATGGCCCTATTTAAAGTTAGAAGGAAATGGCTAAGAGTTAAGTGACATTATTTCAGTTTACTACAATAAATTATATACCTGTCAAGTCTCCAGGTTCCAAAACTGCATTATTATGGGAGTTTTCAACTTTTTAAACTCTTCTCACATTTGACTTATGAAATATATACAAAAGCATAATGATTTTCCCATATGATAAATCCCTTTTATGATTTCTTGGTTAAAAATACAAAATTTAGAAACCATGTATGGATTCAAGGTAAAAGTGTATGACCATTATAAGTATTACAGTAATATGATCTTTCATTGAAGTGACCCTTAAACTAAAAACATCACATTCCAAAATATTCATCAAAGATCCACTGAGTGTTAGAAACTGAGCACTGAAATACATATCAATCTTTCCAGCATGTCTGTGGAAGTTTATCATACCACTGAGAAGTTACAGAGTAATAATAATAGTAATGATGGTAACAAAAAACTAATTATGTGCATTATAATGCACATATAATACAACCTAGTACATTAATATATATTGACTACTTACTCCAGGCATAAGTCTAAGCACTTTACATATATTAACTCTTTTAATACTTAAAACAACCCTACAGAGCAGGTGTAAATATTATGATTATTTTCATTTTACAGATAAGGAAATTGAAGACAAATAGGGAAGAAATGGTAGAGATGGAATATGAACCCTGGGTCTATGCTATTTTTACATTTTACTGCCTCCTCTATTATAACGACATAAAATGGCGAGGTTACAAATGTTAGGTACCGAATGAGTTGCACTCATAACAAGTACAAAAGAAGTACAAAGGATGTGGAGAAGTCACTGTGGGGTAAGATAGTGTGGAAGGATTTCAAGGATAAAATGGATGAGGCTAGATTTGAAGTCAACAGAAAAGCTACATCAAACCGGGGGAAAAGTATGAACAAAGAGAGGAAAATGGGTACCAGTATGTAAAATTTGGGGTATGTTATCCATATAAATATCTTATAGGCACCTAAAACTCAACATGCCACCTTGAGATTTTATACAATCTTTTCACCTGTTAACTTGTTTTCTCTGTCTCCCTGGCCAGTATATAAGCTTCATGGGAACAAAAACTTTCCTGCCATTTTATGATTATATCCCTGGTGACTTTCATGGTGTCTGGCATAAAACAGGCAGTCATTTATTTGCTAAATGCCTGAATAATTAAGTATATAGGAAGGAATAAAAGCCTAAATTTGCCTCAGCTTCCCTCCAAACAAACAAAAATAATCTGACTGCCTTTATGTGTTCCCTATTTCATGAGTAGCACCCATGTGTTCAGGCAAAAGACCTAGAAAGCATCCTTGACTGGTTCCTCCTTTTCATTACTGCTCTCCATACAGACAATCATAAATTTTCTTTTCTTCCTTCTAACTCTCCCATTTCTTCTGTTCTCACTGCCATTATTGTATTTTTATCACTTATTTTTCTTGGGATAATGCTATAGCCTTTTTACACATCTCCCTGCCTTTCATTTTTTTACCACTCCATTCTCCACACTGAAGTCAGGGTAATGTTTCTGTAAAACAAATCTGATTAATATCATTCTCTTGTTCAGAAATCAGTCAATAGGCACACACTGTCCTCAGATAAAATGCAATCTGCCTAACATGGCTTAAAATGCCCTTCCTGGTCTAGCTGCTGCATAACTGTTCTCTCAGCTTGAGAACACACCCCCTCACTACCACCCATGCCTCTTGGAAGCGTACACTTCACCCTTATTGAATCTCTTTGAGTTTATCAAATGACTTTCCTCTCTTCTTCCCTTGGGTTTTTCCAAATTATCAATGCAATATTAATCTCTCTTTTCTCCCTACCCATTTTATTTTGCTCCATAATTTTTATCATTCAGATATTAGCATTAACATTTCCTCTTTTAGAAAGTTTTCCATAACTTCCAAAGTGATGTTATCTGCTTAATTGTGACCCTGTTCTAATTTTACTGCATTGTTTTTCACCGTCTGTACAGAACAGCTGGTTATTTGTACAACTGTCTCTTAGGCTGAAAGTCTTTATGATGATAGTAACTAACAATCAGCATTTTGTTATTCACTATTTTGTGTCCAGTGTCTGATGAAAGTTTATGGTTATTAACATACTGTTCAATTAAGTCATATACAAGAAATACATGAAATTGAATGTTAAGTGAGACTTTTCGTATTTACCTCGACTTGTCCACTAGTAGCTGAAGATGAAAAAAGAGCAAATTAACACTCCCATCTTCTAAACACAGTTGGATAAAACTGAAGCAAATACCTCTCCCAAGTATACCAAGAAGTACCAAACACTCTGAAAGTAAAGGCAGGTGACCTTTAAGTCACAGCAGTTGACATTACCCAAATTAAAGCACAGGAGATAAAAGATTAAAAAATAAGAGTATGCCTTGGACTTGGAGAAAAATATCAAGTGGACTAACATACTTCTAATCAGAATCTCTGAAGGGAGTTGGGGCAGAAAAAGTATTTTAAAAATACTGGCTTGACATTTTTAAAACATTTGATTTATATTTTGTTTCCACGAATCTCAACAAAAAGCAGAGTAAATAAAACCCACACCAAAACATATCATAATCACAATTCTGAAAAATCAATGGTAAAGAGAACATTTTAAAAGAAATCAGAGACGGGGCGCCTGGGTGGCTTAGTCGGTTAAGCGTCCGACTTTCGCTTAGGTCATGATCTCGCGGTTCGTGGGTTCGGGCCCGGCGTTGGGCCCTGTGCTGACTGCCAGCTCAGAGCCTGGAGCCTGTTTCAGTCTGACTCCCTCTCTCTCTGACCCTCCCCTGCTCGCGCTCTCTCTCTCTCTCTCTCTCCTAGAAATAAATAAAAACATTAAAAAAAAATTTAAAAAAAAAATAAAAGAAATCAGAGAATAATATATGTGTGTATACATACATATATATGTAACAGAACAAAGATAGTAATGATCTCTAACTTCTTTTCAAAAACAATGTGAGTCAATAAACAATGGGAAATATCTTGAAAGTCCTTAAAGGAAAAAAATAATAATTAATAAATGTTAAAAAAAGAATTATATTGCTAGCAAGAACTTTTTTCCAAAAACTATGGCAATATAAAGACTTCAAGACAAAAATTTAGAGAACTTAATGTCAGCAGATATTCACTAATAGAAATATTAAAGGAAATACTTCAGAAGGAAGAGAAATAATATCAAACATAACTCCAATCTGAGAAAGAATGTCAGGAACAAAAAATGTAGGGGTAAATATAAAGCATACTTCTATTAATTTCTTCAAAAGATAAATGATTATTTAAACCAAAAATAATAATAACCAAAAGAGGGATGAGTAACATGTGCAAAAGTAAAATAGTTGTGTTAGGATTCTGAAGAAAAACAGAAGCAATAGAATAAATATTTGTCCTGAGAACCAGAAAGACCAATAGCACAGCTCTAGTACAAAGGCCAGCAAGTTCAAAGAGCTGATATTTCAGTCCAAAGGCAGTCACACAGGAAAAATTTTCTCCTACTCAGGGAGAGTCAACTTCTTTGTTCTACTCAGGCGTTTAGTTAATTAGAGGTCTACCCATGTTACGGAGTTAAATCTACTTTACAGAGTCTATTCATTTAAATGTTAATCTAATCCAGAAATACTTTCATAGACACATTCAGAATAATATTGGGCCAAGTACCTGGGCATTCTGTGACCCAGTCAACTTGACATATAAAATTAACCATCACAATAGTAAAATACTATTTGTAGAAGTAAAAATCAAGCTCATTCCAAATAGGAAAGGTAAAAGGAAATGTCTGGTAGCAAGCATATAAAATATACATGAAATTGAATAATATTTTTAAAAGTAAACTGTGATAAGTAAAACATACATGTGGTAAGAACACTCACTCATATACAAAAAAGACGTAAAGCTGAAAATCTAAGTGTTGAAAAATAACGGAATACTAAGAAATAATTAATCCAAAAGATTAATTTACTCTCAAAAGAGAGGAATACAAAAGTCAATCAATGGATGAATGGATAAAGAAGACATAGTATATAAGTGCAATGAAGTAATACTCAGCAATCAAAAAGAATGAAATCTTGCCATTTGCAACTATGTGGATGAAAACTAGAGGGTACCATGCTAAGCAAAATTAGTCAGTCAGAGAAAGACAAATATCATATGACCACTCATATGAGGACTTCAAGATATAAAACAGATGAATATAGGGGAAGGGAAGCAAAAATAAAATAAAAACAGGGAGGAGAACAAAAACATAAGAGACTCTTAAATACGGAGAACAAACAGAGGGTTATTGGAGGGGTTGTGGGTGGGGGGAAGGGGTAAGTGTGTAAGGGATATTAAGGAACCTACTCTTGAAATCACTGTTGCACTATATGCTAACTAACTTGGATGTAAATTTAAAAAAATAAATGAAAAATAAAATTAAATTAAAATAAAATAAAATCTGAAAAAAAAGAGGACAATAAAGGAGGGGGGAAAGCAAGTGTTACAAATGGAAAACAGAAAGTAAGTGACATAATAAAACATAACCTTACTGGTTATTGCATTAAATGCCCATAGAACACATACTCCAATAAAAAGGCACAGATTTTCATACTGGAGAAAAATAAACAAGTGCCAAAAAACTATCTATCCATAAAAATAAACTTTAGAAGCACGTGAGTGGCTTAGTCATTAAGTAGTCCAACTCCTGAAATCAGCTCAGGTCACCATCTCGGTTTGTGATATAGAGCCCCACATTGGGCTCTGTGCTGGTAGTGCGGAGCCTGCTTGGGATTCTCTCTGTCCCTGTCTCTCTCTCTGTCTCTCTCCTGCTCATGCTTTTTTTCTCTCTCTCTCTCAAATAAATAAACAAAAATATTTAAAGATAAAAGTAAACTTTAAATATAAAGAAACAAGTCATTAATACTAAAATGATGGAGAATGTATACCATAAAAACATTAATAAGAATGGTGAATTGACTCTATTGATAAAGCATATATCATGACAACAGATAGTACCAGGAATAAAGGAGGACATTTCCTGATGCTCTTCAATTCATCAGGAACATATTAAAATCCTAAGTGTGTATAACTAATAATTCAGATTAAAACAGAAGCAAAACAAACTAACTAAAATTACATTATTTAGAAATTCACAATTTCAGTTAGAGATTTTAGCCCTCCTTTCATAATAACTGATAGGACAGATAGAGATATATTCAGATACAGTATAGAAATGTGAGTCACATTATTAAACAATGTGATTTAACTGACTGATATTTATATGACAGATGCCCAATACCAAGAAAGATCTTGCTGAACCATAAAACAAGGCTCAACTAACTGAAAAGTTTTGAAAAAGTACAGAACATGTTCTCCAATCACAATAGGATTAAACTAAAATCTTGAACATTTGGAAATTAAGTAATACTCTTCTAAATAATCCACAGGCAAAGTAGAAAACACAGGGAAATTAGAAAATATTTTAACCGATTTATTTAAATTAAAATTTTTTTACATCAGTAAAATAAAAAATTTACAAACACTAAAGAAAAAAATGAAACCAAAAACTAGTTCTTTGCAATGAGCAATAGAATTGATAAAGTTCTAATTATAATACTCCAGGGGCGCCTGGGTGGCTCAGTTGGTTCAGCGTCCAACTTCAGCTCAGGTCATGATCAGTTCACAAGTTCAAGTTCAATGTCGGCCTCTGTGCAGACAGCTCAGAGCTTGGAGTCTGCTTCAGATTCTCTATCTCCCTCTCTCTCTGCCTATCCCTTGCTCACACTCTGTCTCTCTCTTTCTCAAAAATGAATAAACATTTTTAAAAAGTGTTTAATTATAATACTCCAGAAAGCAAGCAGACTGAAATTATCAACATCAGCAATAAAGAGGAGACATTATGATACATCTTAGATAAAGTACTGTAAGGAATTATTATGAAAAATGTGATGACTTTGACTATTATGATGAGATGAAAACAGTCTTTAAACAATTCTAAAACTGTACAAGAAAAAAATTAAAAATCTAAATAGCCTGATTTGGGTTAAAGGAATTTAGTCTGTAATTTAATCTTCACACAATAGAAACTGTGAACCCAAAAGGCCTTACTTGTAAATCCTTCAAAATGTTTATAAAGAACATACTACTCATCTTACACAAACTCTTTCAGAAGACTTGGGAAGAGCAAATGCTGTCCAACTCATTTTATGGGACCGACATTATTCTGAATCTAAAATGAGATTAAAAAAACTATTTCAAGAATGAAAACTATGGACTATTATCTCTCACGAACTCAGAAGTAAAAATCCTCAAAAAAAAATAGAAAGTAAAATCCAAAATATACGAAAAAAAATTAATATCCCATACTCAAGTGAAGTTTATCTCTGGAACGATTAAACACAGCAAAGAAATTCAGTGCAAGTCACTTAATTATAATAAAGTCTCCTAGGGGCGCCTGGGTGGCTTAGTCGGTTAAGTGTCCGACTTTCGCTTAGGTCATCGTCTCGCGGTTCGTGGGTTCCAGCCCCGCGTCGGGTTCTGTGCTGACTGCCAGCTCGGAGCCTGGAGCCTGTTTCAGTCTGTGACTCCCTCTCTCTCTGACCCTTCCCTGTCACGCTGTCTCTCTCTCTCCTAGAAATAAATAAAACATTTAAAAAATAAATAAATAAATAAAGTCTCCTAATTGGCTCAGCCACTACTGAGGCGCTATTTCAACTCACCTTCTTTTCTAGCATTTATACACTCACACACACACACACACACACACACACACACGCTTCCCAATCTATGTACAGAGACTAGTGAGAATAAAGGAGGAAACAATCAGTGGAGTCATAGTTATTCACCTGCAATGGGGCTGTGCTATGGATTTTCTTTCATTTCCCAAAGCCAAGTGAGAATTCCGAGAGATTCAATAAGGGATATTTCATGGAATAACAATATTGACCTTTTCTGATGAGACTATGAATATAATGACTTAAATAAATAATACAAAAAGAACACTGTTTTCTACAATATCTGTCTTCCATGAGGCCCTTCGTTTGGCTAGCACCTGTGATGGGCATGAAGTGAAAAAGCAACTCAGAAAGGACTGAACTAGCAAAGGTTGGAGTCATTTGAAGTGTGAAGGGTGAGAAGAAGGGAATGACTTTAGGAAAACGAATATGAAGATAAAAATCTGAAGCTGTATAGGAAAAGGACAAAAACAAAAAAAGCTATGGTAATGGTTCATAGATCATATTTTAGAGGAAAGACATAACAGATAAAGCTCATTCAGGGATTTGCTTCTCTTCCTTCTATACCAAGTGTCTATAAAATTTGCATTGCTCACTAATGCAGGGAGATTTATACACAGAGGCATGTACAGCTGACCCTTGAACAACACAAATTTGAACTGCATGGGTCCACTAATATGTATATTTTTAAAATAAATACAGTAAAATACTAAAGGTATTTTATGATTTTCTGTTTTTAATCTTTTTAAAAATTTTTCTGTAATTTTTATTTATTTTTGAGAGACAGACAGACAGAGTGCAAGCTGGGGAGGGGCAGAGAGAGAGGGAGACACAGAATCGTAAGCAGGCTCCAGGCTCCAAGCTGTCAGCAAAGAGCTGTATGCGGGGCTGGAACTCATGAACCTCAAGATCATGACCTGAGTTGAACTGACTGAGCATGAACAGTCAGCATGAACTAACTGAACATGACCTGAACTCAACTGACTGAGCCATCCAGGCACCCCATGATTTTCTTAATAACACTTTCTTTCCTCTAGCTTACTTTTTCTTTGCACATGTGACAGTGTTCTTTTTAAAACTGAATTAAGTTTTATTATTATTTTTTAAATGTTTATATATTTTTGAAAAAGACAGAGACAGAATGCAAGCAGGGAAAGGGCGAGAGAGAGAGGGAGACACAGAATCAGAAGCAGGCACCAGGCTCCAAGCTGTCAGAACAGAGCCGGATGCAGGGCTCAAACTCCGAGCTGTGAGATCATGACCTGAGCTGAAGTCAGACACTTAATTGACTGAGCCACCCAAGAACCCCTCTAGCTTACTTTATTCTAAGAATACAGTATATAATACATATATCATACAAAATATGTGTTAAGTAATTGTTTATGTTACAGGTAAGGCTTCTGGTCAATGACAGGTTATTAGTAGTTAAAACTTAAGGAGTTATACATGGATGTTTGACTATGTGGGGGTCAGCACCCAATCCTCGTGGTGTTCAAGGATAAACTGTGTACCTTTTCTTTTTTTTCAACAATTCTGGAAGTCTAGGATAAAGTCATATTATTTTGTCCCCCAACTGTGACCCTCAATAAATATTCATTGAATGAAGGACAGCCTGACAATGATACCAGCTCTTCCTCCAAACCTGGTCACAGCTGGATAGAAAGAGTTTAAGTCTCAGTGCAAATGTTCCTCTTCAGCAATGCTATGGAAAACAGATACATCTGTCCTAGACACTTTCTATAATATCATTTATTTAATCATTTTCACATAATCACTATCTGAAGCTATCTTGTTCATGTAGTTAGTTATTTGTCCACTGCCTCTCCCCCCATTGCCATGTAAACATTATGATAGTGGGGACTTGCATACTTTCTCACTGCTCTATTCCTCCGCCTTTACAACAGTGCCTGGTACATTATAGATGAACACCAAGTAGTTGTTGAATGAAGGAAAGGATAAGTGAATAGATTCAGTGGATATTTTGAAAACATCATGGTCTCTATTCAGAGATGTTCTTAACATGCAAATTAAGACTTACAGAGGTAGTATGTCTAGGAGGAGGTATGTGAATCAACAAATCAGTATTCCTTCTGGAATTCTAATCAAATATTTCTGTTTTAGACCTAAGTATTTAATTTGTATGTCAGCTATGAAAAACAGTATTAATAATTTCAAAAGATACTTATTATTCAAGTTTTGTTGCAAAGAAACAGTGTATTTTAAAAATTAAAAAATGAGAAACTAAATTATATCTTGATGTGAAAGACAGAATCTCAGCTACTTTGGGTCTCTATTAGTAAGGACGCAGGCCACTCTCACTGGTTTCACATCTTGCTAACAAAGAAGGTAAGCAGGGAGGACTCAGCTTATCTATAGTCCTAAACTGAAGTCAAGGTGTTCTGGCTTGGGTCCAGAAACTTTATCAAGATCCTACTTATAAAGGATGAGTTCAACTCAAAGTCACAGACAATCCTGTTTGGCCTCCAGCCATGGCCTCCACTTGAAATAAACACTGAGATTCAGGACCACTTGTAAATAGCCCTTCAGAAATTTCCTTTGCTCTGCCATGTCTCATTCCATGCTTGTCTGCACCTTAACCACCATGGCATCTATTTTAACTGAATGGTTCTTAAAATGATAATGTAGAATACCGGTTTATAATAAGAAGGTCCTTGACCATGGACACTTCTGTTTGCAGAGAATGGAAGACTAACTGAGCTGATCAATATTATAGTCTCAAGTGTGTGAGAACTGGACGATATAATGCTGCTAACTGGCATCATTCTAAGTGCTAAGTAATAGGAAGAATGTATATGTCTGTCATCAGTTCTGAATAGGCATTCATTTTGTGCAGGGTACTATTCAAAGCCACAGTAACTTTATTTTTATACAACTGTAAATCATGATTTTATTTTAGAAAAGGTATTCTGCTTTTTGACTAGCTTTAGAAAGAACATGACACAATGTGAAAGTGGACATTTAATAAATACTTCTTTCTGCACTGCACACAGGGAACAGGTAATAAATGCTGTTGTCTGACTTCATAATGGTGATGCCTTGCCCTGTGGAGAGACAATTAATGAATGTTCTTTGATTGATGAAGACACAAGCAATACAAACATGGATGTTTCTTTGTCAGTTTTCCCCCAAATACTTCTGAACAGAAGCATAATGTGCTCCAGCCATAGAAGGAACCTGAGGTGTTGAGATACTAGAATCTTTCTTATTGTTATGTGTTTTGTTTTAATAATAGATATTTACATATTATTTGTTATACATGAGAGACTGTTGTTCTAAGTGCTATATACATATTAAGTTGCTTAATCCTCAAATCCACACTAATGAGGATGATGACGATAATAACAACAATAATGGTGATAATTAGGAGTGCCTGGGTGGCTCAGTTGGTTAAGACTCTGATTTCAGCTCAGGTCATGATCTCGCAGTCCATGAGTTCGAACCCCACATCAGGCTCTGCGCTAACAGCTCAGAGCCTGGAGCCTACTTTAGAGTCTGTCTTTGTCTCTCTCTGCCCCTCCCCTGCTCACACTCTGTTTCTGTCTCTCTAAAAAATAAACATAAAAAAATTTCTAAACAATAATGCTCTATTATGTTTCCTGCTTTTATAGATGAAAAACAGAAAGCATAGAGAGGTATCTCGCCCAGGGTTTCAGCAGTCTTCAAATTGGGCCTATTACATATAGTATTGCAGTGAACATTCATTTACAAATACATGCACATAAGCTGAAGGAACATATTTTCTGTTGGGTATATTTTAGATGTAAAATTACTGGGTTACAGGACATACCTATGGCCATTTTTAATATATTTTGCTAGAAGATTTTCCTCAGTGATAACTGTCTGAGAATTTTACTCATTCTACATTCTTACCAACACTTGATATTGTTTGTATTTTTCATTTTAGACATTCTGGTAAGTATATAGTGAAATTTCATGTGGTTTTAATTGGAATTTCTCTGATGAGTAATGAAATGTTGATGCATTTATTGGTCATTTGAATATTCTTTAAGTGCCAGTTAAATGTTTTACCCAGTTCTGGCAATTCTCTCAAAACTAATCTATACGTTCCACACAATCCCACTTTACATCTTAGCAAGATGTATATGTATGTGTGTATATAAATTAACAAGGAAACTAAGAAATCATATGGAAATGCAAGCATTCAAGCATAGTCAAGGACATTATTTTTACATTATCAGATTTAACTATAAAGTTAGAGTAATTAGCCCTTTGTGGAATAGGCTACCGGGTAGACAGACCAATAGAGAAGAATAGGGAATGGGTATTTATGACAAAAATGACAGTGAGGATTTCAATAAATAGTTCTGGTTCAGGATGGAGGAGATGAGGGAGCAGGGGAAAAAGGCAATTTTTTAATGGAAAAATCTTTATCAGTAGTAGAAACTGATTACAATGAGATCTTTTTTTTTTAATTAATGTGAATAAACTTTGCAAACAATAAAGCGCTGGGTAGGTAATACTTCCTAATACTCAAAAGAAGAGGGGGCCACTGCAATAAAACTTAGCAGACAGAGACCAATTAGGTTTTCTCTACTGTTTTCCTGTCCTTTTGTTCCTTAAGACTATATTTTCAAAAAATATTCTAGTACAGAAGATGTGAGTTGACTTCCTAAAGCAAATCTCGGTAGAAAATGCATACTACTCTTCTATTCCACCTGATGTAGGCTCATCAAGAGAGTTGAATTTCAACAGTTCCTCCGAAAGTTTCAGAACAGCTCTCTGCCTATCAAAGGCCAAACATATTTTAAACAACCATTCTTGATTTCCCAAATGAAGGACACTTGGAATACCATAAATTTCCTTATCCCCTGTTGATAGTAATTTGAAATGACGGAACTCTTTCAAAATCAGAGTAGTTATTTTTTAATAGTTCATTGCTCATTAGGTGACCCATATAATTCAGCCCAATCTGACTCAAACATTTGCACTGAAAACATTTGCAAATTGCATTTAACAGGTTCATGGTTCTCTAATGACCCAATCAGGGCCAAGTTAGTCAAAATGACTGACTACTTATTCCAATGACTGAAACCAATATATTCTCTCACTTTCCATTCTTGTTTCTTTTAAGGTAATCTGTTTTTAAGTAAGAATTCTTACAACACACTTAGGAGTCTACAAAATAAAAGGATTCATAAATGAGAAACACCTACAGTTGAAAGAAACTTTTCTTTCAGAGTTTAAAACATGCAGGTCATGTGACTCACAAATCTCGTATCAATTCTGACAATAGTGTTACTCTCAATTAAGTAACTACTAATCCCCTAAGTGATGCTTCATGCTTCATTCCTTTCAATCTTTTTTTAAAAATGAATTTTAATTCACATCAGTTTTGCAGTAAAATAGTTTCCCTGATTTAAATGCGGGAAATGATACAAAGAGAGCCAAATTTAAAGTTGAGAAGGGATATTCATGGTAGAGTCCAGGGAAAAAACCCAGACTGTATTCCTAAGGTGCAGAGGCAAATTCTTTGGACACTTTTTATTTACCACTCTGGATTAGATAACATTTCATCTATTTTGTGATTTTCTTATGCCAAGAAATACTTGGATAAACTTGGATAACTCTGCCATCTTTATAAGATAACTTTCTGAAATATATACAAATATTGTAAGTTACTGAATGAGACATTTTATTATGCATTTATAGCAATCACTCTACTTCCTTATGTGATTGCTAAATCTGTGTTCCCTATAAATATGTATTAGGTAATCTGAACCACAGCTTTTTAAAATTATTATTATCGTATCAAGAAGGCTATTTATTTATTTATGTATCTATGTATATATCTATGTCCTTGGACCCTTTACATCTATTTCTTCTTTATCTTGGCTACTGTAAATAATGCTGCAATGAATGTGGGAAAACAGATATCTTTTTAAGTTAGGGTTTTTGTTTTCTTTAAATAAATACCCACAAGTCAAATGGCTGGATCACATGAGAGTTCTATTTTTAACTTTTTGAGGAACTGTTTTCCACAGCTGCACCAATTTACATTCCCAACAGCAATGCACAATGGTTGCCTTTTCTTCACATCCTCCTCAGCATTTGTTATTCTTGTCTTTTTGATAAAAGCAATGTTAACAGGTGTGAGGTGATATCTCCTTGTGGTTTTAATTTGCATTTCCTTGATGATTAGTGCTGTTGAGAATCTTTTCATATACATGTTGGCCATCTGTATGTCTTCTTTGGCAAAGTGTCTATTTAGATTCTCTGCTCATTTTTTAATCAGGTCATTTGCTTTTTTGCCATTGAGCTGTGAGTTCTTTCTATATTTTGGACATTAGCCACTTATCATGTATATGATTTGCAAATATTTTCTCCCGTCCAGTAGGAAGTCTTTTTATTGTATTGATGGTTTCTTTTTGCTGGGCAGAAGTTTGTTGGTATGATGTAATGCCACTTATTTATTATTGCACTTGTTGCTTCCGCTTTTGGTGTCAGACTTTTTAAAAAACCATCTCTACGACCTATGACAAAGAGCTTGCCACCTACGTTTTCTTCCAGGATTTTTATGGTTTCAGGTCTTATAGTCAAGTCTTTAAACCATTTTGTGTTAATTTTTGTATATGGGGTAAGACAGTGGTCGAATATTTTAAAGGTATTTTTCCTTAGGGCTAATTAAGATATCTCTGGGTTTATAAGTGTACTGTCAGGTACATGTGGAACATGCTAGAAAAGTGTAATAGGATAGTGAAAGTACTTTTGTTCAAATCCTGGATCTGATACTTTACTGTAGATTTAATAATCTGAACAAAATTAATAGCTGGAATAAAAAAGGAAATAAACATAAACCCTAATTTAGTTCTTTTGTGTGATTATAACATGATCTAAGTGGCTGGCATGATGTATGGCATAGTAAGCAGGATACTGATTTGATGATAATGATGTTGATGGTGATGAAGATAATGCTATATCAAGCCAAGTCAATCTGTTTTATATGGGGTACTTTGCTAGTTGTAAACAAATATACAAGCATATAAAATAGACATTGTTCCAGCCCTGATAGAATTTACTGTTAACTTGAGCAAAGCTTCAAAAGGTTAGGCAATGAAAGCTGGTAATTTCTGAGTTGGACTTTAATAGAAAAAAGAACATTTGAAGAAAAGATTTCAAAGATGAAAACAGGAATACCTTCCAATATTTTTTTTTTGGTCACATTTTCTGTTTGGTTAGTACAAATATTTGTGGGTCTTGAAGGAAATGTACTAATCTGAAGGAGTATTCTCTCTTTAGAATTTAATACAACTTTATGTATGCATTTATCCAATTAATATCAGAGTAAAATATATCTAATAAATACTAAATATAATTTAGGGGAAGTCAATTTATTTACAAAGCTAAATAGTTATTTGTATATTGAGGCAGAAGTTAGAGAAGTAAAATTTAATGCTAACTTTAGATGATGTAATCCATCATATAGTTGCATCACATTTTTCTATTTTGAATTAAGATTAATTATATCAATGAATTTTTAATACTATGAAGCCACAATGGCAATAAATGTTTTATTAAGACTAGATTATTCCAGAACTTTTTACTATATGAAATATCTGATTACTACATTGTCTTGGGTACTTTTTATGTTTTGTTTATAAAACTCACAAAATAATGTAAATAAAAAAGATAAACAGAGTGAAAAGCTTGAAGAGCTAACAGAGGAGCTATGATTCTTCACCTACTAAATCTATATTCCATATCTAACAAAATAATTTATGACAATTTTTTTGTATGGAAGAAAAATTTTATAATGTTTAGCTCTATTAAGAGAAAGAATGGTTTCCTAGAGTTTGAAGCTTTAAGAATAATGCAAAAGAGATCTATCATTCTTCTATCTTCTATCACGTATAAAGTCAACTTTAAAAATGGCAAGATATTCAGCCTAAAGCCATTAAAGAGATTTCCAAAGTCTTACACTAGCCCTGGATATATTATCTATTATCTAGTGAGTTCACAAAAAAAGAGTGTAAAGGGAGATTTATGTTTTTACTAGAACAGGTAGTTGAATAACTGTCTTCATTGGTGACTGAAGTATAATCTTGCTTGAGTAGACAGAGGAACTAAATCAGTTCTGGGATGTCTTTCAGTAATAAAATTCTATAACAACTTCCGATGCTCAGAAAATATGCACATTCTTAATGCAATAAGCAGCATTTAATACTTGAAAGGAGTTTTAGAAATTATCTAGTTCAGGGGTCAACAAACTGCTGCCCACAGCCTGGTTTTGTAAATAAAATTTCATCCTAACACAGCCACTCCCTTGCTCATTCACTCATTCCTTTAAATGTAGGCTATGGCTGCTTTCACACCCCAATGGCCCAGTCAAGTAGGTCAAGTAGTTGCAACTGAGACTGTAGGGCACACAGAGCAAAAGTAAACTATCTAGCCTTTACAGAAAGAGCTGCTGACCCCTGATCTAGCTAACCACATCATTTCATAATGAAATAGTTGAACCTTTTAAAAAAAAAAAAAAAAAAAGTCACCTGTCCATAGTCACTAGACAGTAAAAATTACTTACAGGCAGGTCTTCTAGCTCCAGATTCCTTATGTTCTTTCTACATCATTCTGCCACTTATGATATAAAACAATCTGTTTTATATTCTCTAGTATTATGATGAAACAATCCCTTATAAGTGGAATTTTCTACATAAGTAGCTGTACTCCTTTACCTGCCTCATTCTTTTCCCTTGTAATTATAGTAAAAATTTAAAAGGCAGGTAACCAAAACAATACCTGTACTTTTTGATCCTTAAGTTATCAGTGTCCTTACATAAGGAAAACAATGTGATCAGAACAGATGACACATATTATTGGATTCCCACTGTCAATCATGTTTTTATTTTCCTTAATTGACTCCAAATTGTTGCCCAGTACTTCTATCCAAGTAGTACAATGTGTAAAGATACCATTAAGTAGAATGCCTACCAGTATCTTCAGGAAATGAGAGATGAACAGTTGCTTGAAGATGTGTGGTAGAGATGGGTGTAGGTTTGGAGTTAGGGATGAGAGGGTGGAAGGCAATTTACCTTGGAGGCAGTTTACAATTATGCTCTACCCCACACCACCTGCTTGTTTACAATGTGCTATACTCTCCATGACAGTTAAAGTACTATATAAACTGTTACGTATCTTTTCACTTCGAAACCATGAGATTATTATGTTCACTGTCTTGACTGTGGTGACTGTACATAAATTATACCTCAATTTAAAAAAAAGAAAGACACAACAAAAATCATGAGATTGGTACCCTTTAGCAAGTGAGGAAAAGAAAATATAAACTAGCCATTTAAGTCATGTTTTTGTACTAAGATCACGCGTGTATGTGACAAATCACAATAAGCAATAATCACGGTGAAGAAAATTCCTGTCAGATTAAATCTCTGGTTGTTATTGTTGCTTAACTCAAAATAAAGTGGCTCTTATTTCTTAATTTGTAGTGATAAACATTTTGATGCATATGCTTTAAGTCAGATGCAAAACAAGTCACCAAAACAAATAATGTTGATATCCAATATTAGGTAGTCATCTGAAACTGTTACAGTAAAGATTCTAGTTTAGCACAAAAAATTTCAATTCCAAAAGGTACTTATTAAGACATATTCTGAGGACTAACGCAAAAATGTAGAAACATGAAAAGTACAGTACAATAAATAAAGCGTAACAAGTTGGAATGGGCCTAGAGTATTTTTTCCCCAGTGTGGAGTTAAATGAAACTATTTTCTTTCAAGAATCTAAACTGCTTTAATTTGGATATCAAGGAAATCAGACTTACCTATAATTTTTAGCCTCACAAAAATCCTACAATTGATCTTCTGGTCCTAAAATAATGCAGGGTCTTCTGGGGAAGGAAGTAACATTTGCTTAGTTAGGCTGCATGTTGTTTGCCTAGTGAGGACACTGAGGCTTTATCTGTAATTTCCTAATTTGCCAGCTCCTTCCCTTCTACATGTGCTCTCAGGAGATTAGTGTCGACTTCTGAGAAGGAGCTCAAGCTGCTCTCAGAATCATCTTCTTTATCTCACAATCACTGTTGGTAAAATAGTAAGATACCAAGGGATTTCATGACATGTAATTCTTCAACGTGCACAATAAATTAAAAGAATAATTTATGTTTCATACATCTCTAATTATAGTAGGGTAAAAGGAAGAAGGAAGATCCTATCACTGAAGTTACAAATTATGTATAAGACCCATCCAAAGCCAGCACTTTCATTCAGGGTAAGTCTATGGCTCATTAAGTGTTGTGTGTAACACTCCCTTTATGATCTTACTCTTCACATATTTTAAATTATAGATAGACTAATTATAGATATTTCTAAATAACTTTTTTTTTTACAATTAGGACTCAAATGACACACTGTATCTTGGGATAAATATATTGACTTCAATTGGTTTTTCTCAGCCTTATGGAGAGATATGAAGAGAAAAATTCTTAAGCAGATGTTATTCAAATTATAATTATAAAAATTAAGCAGTTATCTTTTTAAATATTTAGAAATTACATCAATTGGTAAGCTATCGACATTCAATTTTACCTTTTTGTCTTAAAGTCTGGAGTAATGTTTTTATGTGTACATTCAAGAAATTTTAAACTCTTGTCATGGCAGTTTCTCCCCTAGAAATTTGACATGATAAAACTTTCTGATTAACAAAAAAGGCAGACAGCAGGATTCTATACTTCTCCACTCTTGAAACATACTCTTGAATCAACATCTGATTGGTTTAAAGTATATTCGTCTTTAAACAAGCATGACTGGGTTTGTGACAGGGGCTGAGGAGTTTCATTTACTTTAATCTTATAAAATAAATATTATAATATCGTAAACGGTACAGAAGATCATGAAGTGAAAAAGTTGTATTTCCCTCTCCATCCCTCCACCACTGGGATGGAGGTACCTCCAGAGGTAGCCACAGGTAAGAATTTTTTTTTATATTGTTTGAGTTATCTTCTATGTGCATACACATGGGTTTTGATGTTTCAAGCCCTGGAAAGGGGACTACGTGAGAGCTAGAGCTCAAAGTGGAGTATTTTAGGTAAACAGAAGGCAACATTCAATTCAATAAAGCACATTTACAGGACACCTCCTATGTAAACTGCTGCGATACATTTTAGAGAAGGCACCCGAGGGTACAGGGATGGAGACATCCCGCTGGTTCTCCCTTCAATTAGTGTGTGTTTCTGAAGCAACACAGATGAATACCACTATTGTAAAAACAACTCTGAGAGTTACTCAATGTAAGAAAATGTGCTATGGGAAAATAAAAGAGAGAAGGATTAATTCTACCTTTATGAGTTTATTGGAAACACTCATAGAGTTATAGAAACTGACTCAGCACAACATTACTTAGAAAAGGAAAACAGCCTGGCATGGCTCAAGTTTAGAAAGCATGAATGTGTGTGGCAATTAATAAGGTTGAAAAAGTTAGGTGGACACCACATCTTGGATTTTATACAGTAGACAAATGCCAATATTAATCATCATCAGGCGTTCATTTTATTTTTTTTAATATAATGTATTGTCAAATTGGCTAATATACTATGTGTAAAGTGTGCTCTTGGTTTTGGGGGTAGACTCTCATGATTCATCACTTACATAGAACACTCATTGCTCATCCCAACAAGTGCCCTCCTCAATGCCCATTTGTTTTAAAGAAATATGTCCAGCACAAGGGAGAATGAATCACATATGAAAACGATAAAGATGAGTAAAATAGAAACTTGCTGTAGCCCTGCAGGCAAGACTTTAAATGGGTCATCAAAATGGGAGCCACTGTAAGACTGAATTCAGAGACATTTCAAAGAGTTAAGACTGGCCTGAATATGGAATGTAAACTTTTGAATTTGAGGTATGAAGCAGAAGGGAATTGGGAAAGCTACAATATTTCTTGCTTGAGTGACTGTATGGCTGCTGAAGTTATTAATTAAGACAGGGAATATAGAAAAAGTAGCTGATGAAGAATGGTGAAGAATACTGAATTTGGCTATGAAAAAAAAATACTCAATCTGAATTGTCGGTGGCACACTCACAAAAATTCTCATGAAGCAATGTGTGAGATATTTAAGGTAATTAAAGGGGAGAATTCAGAGCCATAAATTTGGAGATCATTTGCATATAGTTGGTATCAGTCAGCAAAATATCCTAAATTGAAAAGAGACCCATGAGGTAAACACACTCAACAGGCAGGAAATGCTGGAGAGGAAAATAGGAAAAGAACATAGAATGGAGAGCCATGCATAAAGGAAGGGAAAGAGGAAACAAATCCAAAACATACAGCTGTCTCCCCACCAGCTCACATCTCCACCACATCACCTCTGCACTGGGAAGGCTCTGAAGCTTTGTCTTGCTGTTTTTCTCTGGGCTTTCGGGATTGGTTTATCTGGCCCACTTTGTTACCAGGACTCAGACTTTGATCTTTCAGACACACTAAGGATGGACTTTAGTGAGTTGTTCTTTTTCCCCTTTGTCTCTAAGAGAATTTATTTTGAGTTTTAAACAGTTTTTACTGCTAAATATTACGTGAAAAGAGAGATTTTTTTAAATGCAAATAAGAAAGTTAGAAAAATAAAACAGAATCTTAAATTGCTTTACCTTACTACTGATGTTCTTTGACATACAAAAAAACTAAAACATGCTCCTTATCAACCTTCCTGATTTCAATTTTTATTTTTTTCTTCGTCTCAGCCTTTTCTAAAACTCCGATTATTTTTTTTGTTCCAGAGGCTACTTCTATGAATCTTTTCCAAATCCTCTGACCATGTTCTTTCCTATCCATTACATCCTGAAGTCTCAAAGTCTCAGTGTTCAGCACCTGGACTCACCTGTGAGATTCATTTAAATGTACACTTATTTATTTTGCAAGAGAGAGTGCAAAGGTGCATGCAATATCAGGGGAGGGGCAGAAGGGAGATGGGGAGAGAGAGAATCCAAAGCAGGCTCAATGCTCAGCCCAGAGATCAACACAGGGCTCAATCTCACAACTGTGAGATCATAACCTGAGCCAAAATGAAGAGTCTCAGATGCTTAAGCAAGTGAACCACTCAGGTGCCCCAAGATTCATTTATATCTCAGAGGTTATCACATAACTAATATCTTATTATTTAAAGTAGAAAATGCCTTCTGGTACTGCTGACTTAAGTCAGGGTAGCAGACATGGAGTACCAAATGGAGTATTAGAGATTTTCCTCTTCTCCATGTTTTATTCCAGTGTCAACAACAATAAACATTTACTGACTGCCTCCTGTACAGAACACCAGGAAATAAAAGGAAGTGCCACGTATGTTCTTTAAAAGTTCAGTAATGAATAGCTATGGAATAGAGGAGTTAACCTAAGAAGAGAGAATTACCTACTTAACAATTTAACATATGCTAAACGAGACATCATGAAACTATGCGGAATAGAAAGTGTATTTAATAAATATTATCGAAATTAAGTACTTTGAAATCTGGGGGGAAAATCAGATTAGTTCCATACCTCCCACCATAAGCCAAAATAACTCTATTTAAAGTGCTTAACAGTAGTGAGGCCTCCCGTATCCTGTGAGTCTTCTCTAGCACATGAAAATCCCTTTGGAAACTTCCCCTTGCCTTTACCTCCTCCAGCTCCCAAGTATATAATCCATCACTCCTCACTATCTCAAGTCAGCTCTTCCTGCCCATGGGTCCTGTCTCTATGCTTTAATAAAATCATCTTTTTTGCACATAGATAAATAAATAAATAAATAAATAAATAAAGCAAGCAAGCAAAGTGTTTTAGAGATAGCCTATGCAAATACCTATAATTTCTTCCCCCAAATATCTATCTGAGGTTGTCTTTCAAAGACAAATAAAATCATCAATAAATCTGAGGATAATGGCAAAGAAGAGTTTTTTATGTTTAAAATAACCATGCAATTTAGAAAAAACAGTAAAAAATTCATTAGTTAAATGATAAAATGATGTGAACATGTAATTTGCAAAAAGACGTAGCACATTTTTAAGTAAATATTGGCTTTAAAATTTAAGAAAGTGTTGAAACTCAATAAATATGAAAAATTTTACATTAAAACAGCAGTGAAGTAGCATTACTTTCACATACTGCTGGTGACACTCAATTTTTATAATCATTTTGGAAAGCAATTTGGCAACATGAGCTAAAAGTCTACACTCTTTAATCAGTAATTCTAGCTCAGAACAAGCACAGAACATATTC
Organism: Crocuta crocuta; assembly: GCF_008692635.1. Lineage (NCBI taxonomy): Eukaryota > Metazoa > Chordata > Mammalia > Carnivora > Hyaenidae > Crocuta > Crocuta crocuta. The sequence goes on from NW_027531987.1 coordinate 1,250,839, forward strand.
TCAGGAAATAATCAAATTGTAAATTATGATTAATTCACTTAATGTAGCATCCATTAAAAACTAAGTTTATAAGATCTATAGAAATAGGGTAAGACTTTATAATTACAAGTGGAAACTCATGATGTAAAATTACATATGCAAAGTAATTACTATTAGGCAAATTTATGAGTTCATTTGGAGTATAATGTATAAAATGAGTGTGTGCTAGCAGTATTTCAAAAGAGTGGTTATTTCTAAGTATTTTTCCCATTATTCATACTTTAATACAGGTTACATGTGGTTTTTACAATGAAAGAAAAAGTACTTCTTATTTTAACTGAAGAGAACTTGGGTTCTTGGTTTACTTCTTGCTTCCTTACTTGATAACTCAGGTTTTTTTTAGCTTGCATTTGGCTTCTGTTCATTATTAACATTAATTTATCTAAAATAAGTGAATTAACCAAGGATGGTGTATTATTAAGCTATTCCCACAATAATGTTTCTGAACAAACCACTCCAAACACAATGGCCTAAAAAGACATTGATTTTTCTATTTCCAAGGTCTGCAGGCCAACTGGGCAGGGTCAAGGGGGAAGGGAAGTAGCTATTACAGCATGCCCTTCTCAGTGTTCTGCTAAAATTGTGTTGGCTGAATGAAGTTTTAGTGTCAGACCCAGCATCAGTGGGAAAGGGAAATTTACTTTGCCCCCTCTGTGGTTCTGCAAAGTCTCACAGCAGAGGGAAGGAGTCCAGATTTAACAGCAACCCAGTCTTCTACAGAGAGACTAACTCTCATCTCTTAGTTTCAGAGTCCTCATCTGTAACTTAAGAATATCAAGTCAGATAATCTCACCAGCAAGTTGTTTAACCTGTCTAAGCCTGAATTTCCTCATTAATATGGATGATAATGGCATCTGTTTCATGGAATGTTGTGGGGTTTAGGTAGATAGTGCTTGTTAAACACTTATCATGCTGAACAAGTGTTACTTATTATTAATCTTAAAGTCCTGTCCAGTAGGTGACATTTACGACATTTCATAGTCTAAAATAAGCCATAGCAGACTTTCTGAGGAAGATGGAAGAGTAGGAGGACCCTAAGCTCATCTCTCCCACTGATTCGACCCACATCAGGGCAAAACAGCATGAGGACCAGAAGAAGAGACTCTCCACAGCTAAACGTAGACAAGAGGCCACATCAAAGGGGTAGGAAGAGTGAAGAAGATGTGGTCAGTAGCTAACGGGACCTCCAGCACTGTCCACAGGAGGGAGGAACACCACTGGAGTATTGAGAGGAAAGAGACAGACCCCCACACCAGGAATCCAAGCAAGGGAATCCCTAAAACATCTGGCTTTGAAAACCAGCGGGGTATAATCTTACAAGTTCTTACAATCAGTGGGGCTTAACACCTGGAACTTTAAAATAAGCCACAGTATATAAAAAGATGGATAAGAAACACAAACTCTCTCTCCATTTTGTTACAAATTCTTCATCTGGCCTCCAAAGCCCTGTGCAGATTCCATTTTGGGGCACTTTGGCTCTCTATGCCTTAGGGGCCTATATATATAAATCCTGAAGGTCAGCCAGGTTTACCTTTGTTTCCAGGACTCTGAAAATCTTGAGATGTATTCAAGATGACCTGAGTAATGAGTCTGCTTTGTGTGGGAATTGAGAATTTGGTTCAGGTGAAGTAAGCCTTGAAACCCCTTTTAGGTTTAAAATAGACCTATTTTTAAGAAGTTGTGGTCTCCAAAATTTCAGAATAGAAAATCTGTGAGAGTTGAGCACACTTGGGTCAACCAGTTTTGATTCACCTAAAAATACGATCACCAGATCCATCAAACTGCCAACGCACCAGGCCATTGGGTGGCTACCCCTTTATTATGTTCAAATTTTTTTTCTTATTGTCTTATTTGATTGAAAAATACTGTAGTGCTCAAAATATGAATCCAATAAAGACTTACACTGGAAAAAATAAAAATTTGATCAATTTAAAATTTCCAAAATACTATTCATATATCATTTTAATGAAAACTCATTATTTCAGCAAGGATATACAGAAAATTTCTCTTTTCTACTACATTGCTCTGGAAAGCCTGTAAAGACGGAATAAAAAAATTAAGTATTCTACTATGGGATATGATGTGTTGTTTTTACTTTAAGGGAATCAATATTAACTTCTGACTTCAAAAATTAAACTGGTTTTGTAATCACCATATATTAGGTAGCACTGATACTTATATTTATGGCATTAACAGAAACTGATAGCATAAATTTTAAAAATACAAAAAAGAGGGGGGAGGCAAGATGGTGGAGAAGTAGGGAGCTCTGTACTTCCCACCGGCATCTATCAAACAAAGAAGGGTTGAAGTCAAAAGACACTGAACCACAAGAGTCTGGAAGGAAAAGAGAGTCCACTAAAAAGACAGCCTCATAGGGCTACCTCAAGAAACAAGCCAAAGTACACATGGTGGAGAGTCCCAAATATCACTATGAGTAGGGAAATAAAATAACCAAACGCACAAGAGAGACCAAGGGACACCATTAAAAGAACCTTTCCTGAATGGACAGGCCCTGGACAGTCAATAAGCCTCCTTTAATACAGCAATACTCACAGGTGTAGAGTGCATAACAAGCTTTTAAAACTAACAAGAGACAGAAAGCTAGTCAAAATGACAAAATGGAAGAACTCCCCTCTAAAGAAATTCCGGGAAGAAGTGGTCAAAAAAGATATAAGCAACATAATTGACCAAGAATTTAGAACAATAGTCATAAAATTAATTGTTGGGCTTGAAAAAGGCAATCAAAAGACATAGAGTATCAGAATAGATTTTTTAAAAATCCATCTATTTGTTGTCAAGAGACTCATTTTACACCTGAGGACACCTTCAGATTGAAAACAAGGGGATGGAGAAGTATCTATCATGCAACTGGAAGTCAAAAGAAAGCTGGAGTAGCCATACTTATATCGGACAAATTGGACTTTAAATTAAAGGCAGTAACAAGGGATGAAGAAAGGCATCATATAATAATTAGAGGGGCTATCCATCAGGAAGAGCTAATAATCATAAACACCTATGCACCGAAATCGGGAGTACCCAAATACATAAAACAATTAATCAAAAACAGAAACTATCTTATTCATAAGAATGTGCTAATTGCAGGGGATTATAATACTCCACTTAGCAATGGATATATCAACTAGACAGAAAATCACTAAGGAAACAAAGGACCTGAACAATACACTGGAACAGATGGATATGACAGATATATTTAGAATTCCACATCCTAACGCTATGGAATTCACTTTCTTCTTGAGTACATATGGTACATTCTCTAAGACAGACCACACACTGGGTCTTAAAGCAGCTCTCAAGAAATATAAAAGAATTGAGATCATATCATGCACACTTTCAGATCACAATGCTATGAAACTTGAAATCAATCACAGGAAGAAGTCTGGAAAACCTCCAAAAACATGAAGGTTAAAGAACACCCTACTAAAGAATGAATGGGCCAATCAGGCAATTAGAGAAGAAATTTAAAAATATATGGAAACAAATGAAAATGAAAATACAACAATCCAAACTTTGGGATGCAGCAAAGGCAGTCCTAAGAGGAAAGTACATTGCAATACAGGCCTATTTCAAGAAATTAGAAAAAGCGCAAATACAAAATCTAACAGCGCACCTGATAGAACTAGATGCAGAGCAGCAAGAGCACCCCACACCCAGGAGAAGAAGACAAATAATAAAGATCAGGCACAAATAAACAATATAGAATCCAAAAAAAAAAAAAAAAACAGCTGAACAGATCATTGAAACCAAGAGTTGGTTTTTTGAAAAAATAAACAAAATTTACAATCCTCTAGCCAGGCTTCTCAAAAAGAAAAGAGAGAGCACCCAAATAGACACAATCATGAGTAAAAATCGATCTTTTGCAACCAACCCCCCAGAAATACAAGCAATTATCAGGAAATACTATGAAAAATTATATGCCAACAAACGAGACAACTTAGAAGAAATGGACAGATTCCTAAACACCCATGCACTACCAAAATTCAAATGGGAAGAGATAGAAAATCTGAAAGACCCATCACTAGTAAAGAAATTGAATCACTTATCAAAAATCTCCCAACAAACAAGAGCCCTAGGCCAGATGGCTTCCCTAGGGAATTCTACCAGACATTTAAATCAGAGTTAATACCCATTCTTCTCAGGCTATTCCAAAAAAATAGAAATGTAAGGAAAATTTCCAGATTCATTCTATGAGGCCAGCATCACTTTGATTCCCAAGCTAGACACAGACCCAGAAAAAAAAGAGAACTACAGGCCAATATCCATGATGAATACAGATTCAATAATCCCTCAGCAAGGTATTTGCAAATCGAATTAAACAGCATATAAAAAGAATTATCCACCATGGATCAAGTGGGATTCATTCCTGGGTTACAGGGCTGGTTCAATATTCGCAAATCAATCAATGTGATACATCACATCAACAAAAGAAAAGATAAAAACCATATGATCCTGTCGATAGATACAGAAAAAGCATTTGACAAAATACAGCATCCCTTCTTAATAAAAACCCTCAAGAAACTAGGGATAGAAGGAAATTACATAAACATCATAAAAGCTATTTATGAGGAGCCCACAGCCAACATCGTCCTCAATGGGGAAAAACTGAGAGCTTTCTCCCTGAGATCAGGAACATGACAGAGATGTCCACTCTCACCACTGTTGTTTAACATAGTGCTGGAAGTCCTAGCATCAGCCATCAGACAACAAAAGGAAATAAAAGCCATCAGAGTTGGCAGAGATGAGGCCAAATGTTCACTTTTCACAGGCAATATGATAGTCTATGCGGAAAACCCAACAGACTCCACCAGAAGCCTACTAGAACTGATCCATGAATTCAGCAAAGTCACAGGGTACAAACTCAATGTACAGAAATCGGTTGCATTTTTATACACCAATAATGAAGCAACAGAAAGAAAAATCAAGAAACGGATCCCATTCACAATTGCAGAAAAAAACATCAAATACCTAGGAATAAACCTAACCAAAGATGTAAAAGATCTGTATGATGCCAACTATAGAAAATTTATGAAGGAAATGGAAGAAAACATAAAGAAATGGAAAAACATTCCATGCTCATGGCTCGGAAGAATAAATATTATTAAAATGTCATGACTACCCAAAGCAATCTACACATTCAGTGCAATCCCAATCAAAATTGCACCAGCATTCTTCTCAAAACTAGAACAAATTATCCTAAAATTTGTATGGAACCACAGAAGACCCCGAATAACCAAAGTAATATTAAAGAAGAAACCAAAATAGGAGGCATCACCATCCCAGACTTTAGCCTCTACTATGAAGCTGTAGTCATCAAGACAGTATAGTATTGGCACAAAAACAGACACATAGACCAATAGAATAGTATAGAGAACCCAGAATTGGACCCACAAATGTATGGCCAACTAATCTTTGACAAGGCAGGAAAGAGTATCCAATGGAAAAAAGACAGCTTCTTGAACAGATGGTGCTGGAAGAGCTGGACAGCAACTGCAGAAGAATGAAACTAGATCATTTTCTCACACCATACACAAAAATAAACTCAAAATGCATAAAAGACCTGAATGTGAGACAGGAAGCCATCAAAACCCTAGAAGAGAAAGCAGGAAAAAACCTCCTTGACCTCAACCACAGCAATTTCTTACTTGACACATCCCCAAAAGCAAGGGAATCAAGAGCAAAATTGAACTATTGGGGCCTCATCAAGATAAAAAGCTTCTGCATGGCAAGGGAAACAATCAATAAAGCTAATAGACAACTGATGGAACGGGAAAAGATAGTTGCAAATGACATATCAGATAAAGGGTTAATATCCAGAATCTATAAGGAACTCACCAAACTCCACACCCAAAAAAGAAATAACCAAGTGAAGAAATGGGCAGAAGATATGAACAGACACTTCTCCAAAGAGGACATCCAGATGGCCCAGAGACACATGAAACAATGCTCAGCATCCCTCACCATCAGGGAAATACACATCAAAACCACACTGAGATACCACCTCATACCAGTCAGAGTGGCTAAAAGGAATAAATCAGGAGACACCAGGGGATGCTGGTGAGGATGTGGAGAAACGGGCACCCTCCTACCCTTTGGTGGGAACGTAAACTGGTGCAGCCCCTCTGGAAAACAGTGTGGAAGTTCCTCAAAAAATTAACAACAGAACTCCCCTATGACCCAGCAATAGCACTCCTAGGAATTTACCCAAGGGATACAGGAGTGCTGATGCAGAGGGGTACATGTACCCCAATGTTTATAGTAGCACTCAAAACAATAGCCAAATCATGGAAGAGCCTAAATGTCCATCAATTGATGAACGGATCAAAAAGATTTGGTTTATCTATACAGTGGAATACTACATGGCAATAAGAACGAAATCTGGCCATTCATAACAATGTGGATGGAACTCGAGGGTGTTATGCCAAGTGAAATAAGTCAGGCAGAGAAAGACAGATACCATATGTTTTCACTCCTAAATGGAACAGGAGAAACTTAACAGAGGACCATGGGGGAGGGGAAGAGGGAAAAAATAGTTGGGGAGAGGGAGGGTGGCAAACCATGAGAGACTCTTGAATACTGAGAACAAACTGAGGGCTGACAGGAGAGGGGGAGAGGAGGCGAGGGTGGGGTGATGGGCATGGAGGAGGGCACTTGTTGGGATGAGCACCGGGTATTATATGGAAACCAACTTGGCAATAAACTATAATAGAAAAAAATACATAAAAGAAGAAAAGTGAGAAAGACAGACAAGAAAGGGAAACAACTTGCCGAAACAAATAATATTTGGAACTTACGTAGCAAGATTTTGCATTATTTTGAATTTAGAATTTGCCCTTCCATTTATCTCTATTTTTTATTTGTTCAATTATAAGTTAATTCATAAAATTCTGTTTCCCTAAGTCTTCAAAGTATTAGAAAAGACCTTACCATGAAATTAGCTTTCCTTTTGTTTAGTTGAAACTGAGACTAAATTCACACAAGGATCTTCTAAAATGTGACAGAATCTTTACTCATCACATACATAACTAAGGAAATACCATATTTCCATTTTCCCAATTGGAAAGAATAACGTCTTGGTCAATCAGTCATTTATTATTATTTTTAAAAAAATTTTTTGAGTTCATTTATTTTGAGAGACAGAACAACTGTGCAGGGGAAGGGCAGAGAGGGAAAGGGACAGAGAGAATCTCAAGCAGGCTCCATGTTATTAGCACAGAGCCAGAAGTAAGGCTCGAACTCCCGAAATAAGAGATCATGACGTGAGCCGAAACCAAGAGGTAGATGTTTAACCAATTGAGCCACCCATATGCCCCTGTCATTTACTACTTTTAACTGCTTTTCAAGTATATGCAGAGTTGAAGAAATAAATTCTCTTTCTGAAGCAAGTATCTAATTCTTGTTCAGGCGGAGGCTTAACAATTCACTTCATAGGATGTCATCTGCTGATATCTTCCATTTTCTCTTCAGGTCCATTAACATGGTGCCACTATTCTGTCTTGTACCAGGTTAGAAATACTGGTCTGCATGAATACTGGAAAAGGGCTAACCCCCCCTTCATTTCCTTGATCGATTCCTCCTCATTCCGTGACTGACCACCTTACTTCTTATTAAAGGATACAGTCCAGATCCTTTATCTTCCACTTTGAACCCTAGTTTCTATCTCATCTTGACTCTGACCAGCCATATTTTCCCTAATCTCTTTACCTTCTCTCTAGTCTTTAACATTTTATGTTTCTCTAAGTCCTTTCCTGTGTGTGTGTATATACACACATAAATCTGGCTTGCCTCGTATGCAAAAAAATAAACAAAGAAAAACCCCATTTGCTATCAACACCAGCTATTTCTCACTATAAGGAATGTCTGAATTTGATGAAGTATAATCTTCTTTCGAATCTTCTGATTTCTCTCATGTAATTACTTGCCTCCTCTAAAAATCTCCATAATTTTGAAACTATGGGCCTGTATACAAATCTCCAAAGATTCTCTCTTAAACAAATTCAAAATTTTTCTCCTTTAAAAAATAAAAAACATACCTCGCCAGTTATGTGATTTTCAGGTAATTACCTAACTTCCTTACATCTTGGTTGATTTGCTACCTGAAAATAATACGGCGCTCATAAGGCTGCAGTAAAGCCTAAATAAGACAATTAATGAAAGGTACTCAGACCTTAAAGAGGATCAAGAAAAGATGGGGGTTTGTTTGTTTGTTTTTGGTGTTTTCCCTTGGTTATTAAGTCCTTTTGAAGTCATGGGCATCAAAAGCAATGCTATCTTCAATCCCTAAACTATTGGATTATTTCCTCCTTTGCCCATCTTGCCTTCTCTTGACGGTTAACTCTACAGAGTCATAGAAACCTGTTAGCTGGCTGTTTTACATGGAGCCCCTACAGAGTACATAGTAAAACAGCTGGGGCTCAATTAATATTGGATCAATGAAGGTTCCTCCTGCAGAACATCCTCCTTGTACCTACACATTTCCTGAGATGCCACTTCTTCCCCAGCTTCCCCTCCACACCTATGGGCCGCCCTCCAGCCAGCAGGCACACAAGGACTTCCACAGTGAAGACCGCTCTTCTCTAAAGACTTGCACTGAAAAGTGTTCTCCTTTCTAAATTCAGAAACTAGGAGAGAGAACTGAAGCTAAGGGATCCACATGCAGAAGGAGATGGTGAGAACCCTGAGAAATCAATCGTTTTACTTCCTCACACAAATATTAAAGCAAAATGTAATGCCAGCAACCTTCAGGAAACCATATCGCCAAAGAAATCTACTTGCAGAAATCAACCAAACAATGAGCCAAACAAACAAAAACAACTTCTGGACTTCTGACTAGAATGCTAGACAGGTTTATGTTTTTAAATTTAGAAAACAGTCTTCTATATTTTTTTCCTAAATTCCATTAAGACTCAGCTTTATATCCACTGGTCAGAGAGGCCACTATTCTGTAAGGATTGCTTATCAGGTCCAGGGAGCAAATATTTTAAAGGCAATACAATTCTACTCTTCCTTAAACAGAAATTTTACTATTCCATATTACATTTTCATATAACATGTTATTTGGTGCCCCTGGGGCCTTTTGTAAAACAGAAGCCTATAGTAGTAAATGTCACGATAAAATGAAATCAAGGATTATGAAAGTGGTAAAACTTTCATTAAATATGAAATCCTGTATTCACTGTCTTAAACTGAGTGACTTTAATACTTGCTTTTCAAAATTTGGTGTCAATATCAGCTTTGTCCCCAAATTAACAAACTGCATGGAGGATTTAAGGCACTGACTTTTAATAAAATAAACACAATTTATATTTTAAATACATTACTATGTGTGCACAAATATAAAATAACCTCATTTTATCCCAAAATGTTTTGAACATTTGAGCTTGAAATACAGACATATAAATTTTCTAGTCAAGTATCTATTTACATTATTATTTCAATTACCCAAACATTTAAAATTTTTCTCTCTGGGGCGCCTGGGTGGCTCAGTCAGTTAAGTGTCTGACTTCAGCTCAGGTCATGATCTCGCAGTTCATGGGTTCGAGCCCCATGTCAGGCTCTGTGCTGACAGCCAGCTCAGAGCCTGGAGCCTGTTTCAGACTCTGTGTCTCCCTCTCTCTCTGACCCTCCCCTGTTCATCCTGTCTCACTCTGTCTCTCTCTCAGAAATAAATAAAACATTAAAAAAAATTTTTAAATAAAATTATTCTCTGGTATAGTGTCATCCAAGAGAACATCTGCACTGATAGAATTGCTCTATATCTGCTCTATCTAATAGGGTAGACACTAGCCACATGTGGCTTTTGGGCATTTGAAATGTGACCAGTACAACTAAGGAACTGAATGTTTAAATTTAGTTTTCATTAATTGAAATTTAAATTGGCTCACGAGGCTAGTGGCTACCAAATTGGACAACATGGCTTCAGAAAACTCTTAGAAGAGTCTTTCAGAAATGTTATTTTCCACTCTCATTCAGACGCTTCACACACACATATATATATACATATATAAATGTTTTTTTTATTTATTTCTGAGAGACAGAGAGAGACAGTGTGAGCAGAGGAGGGTCAGAGAGAGAGAGAGATACAGAATCTGAAGCAGGCTCCAGGCTCTGAGCTGTCAGCACAGAGCCTGACGTGGGGTTCGAACCCATGAATCGTGAGATCATGGCCTGAGCCGAAGTTGATCACCCAACCGACTGAGGCTCCCCTCTTCACATATATTTTAGACAGCATTACCATTACCACCATTACAGTGATGTTAGAAGTATTAATCTTTTCCACAGCATGTAGTTTTATACTTTTAAGTGTTTCAAAGTACAAGGAAGATTTAAAAGAAAATGGTGTGTGCAGAGATAGTAACATAAGACAAGAAAAGTGTCTTGATACTTAGTGTGAAATGAGGCTGAAGAGAGGAGATGCTGAATATAAGCATCACTTTCTCTGAAGATAGTCAGTCCTAAACCTATCTGGGGTTTAGCACTTTGTTCTCCTAAATTCTAAGGAACGAAGGATCCACTTGCAAATGACAAAGTCTTTCATTCTGCAAATTATTTTCAAGTAACTGTCAAAAGACTCATTTACAGCATATCCAATACTTGCAATTTTAAGACCTCACCTCTAGGAATAATTATAAAATCTATTTCATATTTCTTTCCTTTTTTTAATCCATAAGATTAGATTTTTTTAAAACATCAAAATCTAGCACAGTTTGAAATCGTTTCAAGCAAACCTGAACTTTGTAGATCAAAACAAAATGATTGAGACATATTATATGAGAATCTTCTTAAGGACACATCCTCTCATCTGAAGGATAATTTTGAGAGAAAGCAATTGCCTTCATTTGGTACGTTCAGTTATTTAAAAAAAAACTTACACAAGTGAGAACTGAAAGAATACTTCTTTAAAAGTTGTGTGTTTTCTTTATAATAACTGAAATCTTTTCCTATCACCAATCCATCTTTAGATGTTGTTCTTTCCTAATCCTCAAAACAGCAGTCCCTGGAGACTGATTTGAGTTTAGTTAGGAGTGACTGTTCATTCTAACCACCAGAGAAAGGCAATACTGTAGAGGCCCAGAGGCTCCTTAAAAGGTGATACAGGGGCACAAGTATCAATCCCAGGAATTTCCGGTATTTAAATAACAATGAGCAGTTAAGTGACAATTTTAATACCTTTTGGAATGCGCTAGTAACATATAGAGTTATGTATTTACTGTCAAATAAAACAAAATATCTCGGCCATCACTCCTCCAAGGGGATCAAAAACCCAAATCAACTTACTCTCCTCACTTTCCTTAGAACTGTCTTTCCCCAAGGATGAAATGAATGATGTTTCACATGTGCCATTTCGTTCTGCTTTACTACTAAGAATTCCTTGAATGCGGTGAGTAAAAAGGAATGTTAATTTACCTCAATCCAGAAAAAAAAATCCTCACATCCATAAAATGAAATTAATGATTTCCAGAAGCAAATAATTTTAGTGTGATGATGATCTTTGAGGAAGAATTAAGGTGCTTTCAGGTGCTCTGCCTGGATCTTTAGCTTAATGAGGCAGATCAATCAAGAGGATAATGGCTAGATGGATATTTTTGTTGTTCTATTTTTAATGAATAAGAGACACTTGTATTCATTAAAATTATAAAAAAGATAAATAATGAATCACCTCAAATTACAGAATTTCCATATTTCTTAAAAAACTGACACTGTGCCTGCCAATAATAGCCTCATATAATATTTATGAAAGGCTGGTTTTCTGTAATGAGAAATTCAACAATTATCATGGTAATAACTTGGGAGGCAAGGATGAAATATACGGTAGTAAAAGCAAGTCTGGAGTGGAGATGTGTGTGTGTCGTGTCAGACCGCCGGGAGTCAGGAAAATTCCGACGTCTGCAGGGTGAAGCACGTATTCCTCCATGACTGTCCAGCTGGATATGAAACGTACTTTCTATAAAGCAATTTTCATTGTTCTTCCTTATAAACTTCTCATATTATATTAATAATTTCTCAGACTCAAAGTTTACTTTCTTTCCTGAACATCCCCCTATGACTTCTTGTTTTTTGTTAACCCTAGTGTCTCTTACTTCACCCACATTTTTCTCTGAGAAAATCTTTGTTTTATTAAATGTTCTAGGTTCTCTTTCAATCATTTGATTTCTTCTCCTCCTTCTTCCTGTGAAATATTTAGATATAGGGGGTACCTGGGTGATTCAATTGGTTAAGCTACAGGCTTCGGCCCAGGTCATGATCTCAATGGTTCGTAAGTTTGAGCCCCACATCTTTGGTCTCCCTCTCTCCCTGTTACTCTCTCTCTCTCTCAAAAAAAATATATAAACATTAAAAAAAAAAAGCAATACTTGGATACACAGATCCTTTCCACAAATAATTAGTAAAACTACTGAGTAAGTGATCAACTTCTCTTTCTGGCTTTCTTTGGAAACTGTGACATATAGTGCAAACTAGAACAACACAAAACTCAGGTCCTATTGGTAGAATTAAAACATCTATTTGGCCCAATTCTCTGCTTCTAATGTCTTTAGGATTTTGATGTTTAGCCTACATTTATCAGCAAATGTACAGCTTTAAGTCTAAGTACAAAATATTTACCAAAAAACCTTCAAGTAGTAGAGCACTGAGATGCTATGACTAGAAAAAAATTATTGAGATGCTATTTGTAGGAGTACACATGTAGTTTAATTGGGCATAGACTTTTATCAAGAAGTATTTTCTTTTTCCATGCTGGGTGCAGAGCCCAACACAGGGCTTGACTCACAACCCTAAGATCAAGACCTGAGCTGAGATCAAGAGTTGGATGCTTAACTGACTGAGCCACCCAGGTGCCCCAAGAAGTACTTGCAATGAAATTAACTGTCTTTTATATTTTGTAAAAAGTCAATCTTCTATTCATATTATATAAGACAGGACCATGACAAAATACCCCAAAAGGAAATAAACCTAAATAATAATATTATGGAGAACTAGTAGTTTTAAAGGAAATATATTTGTTATGATTTTTAAATATTTCACAGCAAATTACTTCCTCTATACCTCTAGTTACCATAAAAACTGTCAAGAAGCACACCATATTTTAACATGTCTAATTTTAAGATCTTCACAAGCAAATAAATAAGGCACTTAAAAAGCAAAACAATGTATCCTGTCATTGCTTAAAGCTCTTAATTGTGTATACTTAAGATTAGTAAAGCTATAATAAGTAGTAGATCGGAAGCAAACTGAACAAATAGTGTTCATGAATGCATCTTATTTGATGTTGAATTCAAGTGGTTCCATCAAGATGATTTAAAATTTGAGAGACAAACTAATACAGAGATCTGCAGGGAATCTTATCTTGTTCTGTACATATGAGTTCAGAGTCCTCCATGCAGTTCTTTTTTTTCTTTCCTTAACCTCTGATTATTCCACATGGACCACTGGGAGTAGACCAAATTGGGGGCACTGATCCTAATTTATGTCCTTCTTGACCCCTTTTCCTATCTTTGATTCTGTCTTGCAAGAGTGTTAAAAAAAAATGTTTATGTCAAAATAAAGCCTGCATAATAAAGCATGGATAGTTCAGAATAAAAATGTTGGTTTCATATTATGCAGGTCATTACACAAACTAAATGTTCTTATTTCATCTTTTGATGTGGCTGTGCTGTTAGCCCTATCATGAAAAATGGTATTTGTCAGTGTAACAAAGTACATTTTATCATCTTTTACAAAGGCAATAAGGGCAAGACTTTCAAGAGAATAATTTTTTAAAGTACAAATAATTGAATCTTATATTAAATATTTCATGTATATACAGCAAATTATATATGTAATTATGTAATAAAGAATATCTTTACTATTAAATTAACAGTATTAAATAAGAGATTAACATACACACCCCAAACATACACATAGAGGAAGTAAAACAGGTACTTTTAGTTAAATATGATCTGGAGAAATTCTTCCACATGTTGAAAAGTTTTCAGTTCATCTGACATATAGCAATAAATATACCAGGGACCTGTATATACATTACTCCACATTCATTTACTTAAAAACATAAAGTAAAGTACTATTTTTTCATCCTCAGCAAAGCTAAGAATAACAGCTCTCTCTCTCTCTAGAACCCATTTTCTTGGAGCAGTGGAGGAAGGGAGATTTAACCCCTTGTCTTTTTGTTAGAATTCAAAAGGCTGCACTTTGACTAATTTGACCATTCTGTGTATGGACAAAGAGAGAGAGAAAGAGATAGATACAGAGACACAGAAATAAACAGACAGAAATAGAGACAGAGAAAAAGGTAATATTTTTATATAAAAGAAAATACATACAGTAACAAAAATCATCTATGCTTTTCACTTACCTGAAACTATAAAATCATTCAAATGTGTGTATCTGTACATTAATGGGTGTTTGATAGTTATGTCCATGAATGTCTCTCTACTTATGTCCATGAGAGTTTCTGAACTGGCCTGGCAGTTATAAGCCTAACTTTTAAAAAATGAGAAATTACAAAATTAGTTTTGGAGATCTTTAGATTCTACCTCATTCATTCACCTCTTCTTGTGGATGGTAAATAACAGAGCGGAAAGCAAGTGTCTTGCAAAGACTGAAAAACAAAGGAGTAACAGACATCTCACTGGAGCCTAACTGCTTAATCTTCGGCTGAGGGCTATTTCTAACATACCGCACTGCCTCACTTATGGCGTTGTGTTATCCCGTTAATTTTACTCTTAATTTGGCTCTTCGAAGAATGATAAAAGTTAACTAGTAAAAGAAAGCATTTTAACGAACGTGTGATTCCCACAAATTGATTCTGAAGCCCTGTATGTCAGCAATATTAAAAAAGATTAAGTATTAAGATGGGTGTGTGTATCTGAAATTATTGAATATAATTTGGTTTCTCTAACATGAATCAAGAAAAACAACTCCTTAGGCAGGGAAATATTTGAATTTTAAACCGTCTTTAGGCGAGGAAATGCCATGGGCTCATTTGGCAGCTCGGACAGCACCACAGCCCTCAGCACCCTTACCCCCTCGGCTCCACTGCAACATGCACACACGCACACACACTCTTCTGAAATCATTTGGAAAAAAAAAAAAAGGCTCCCATACAATTCAAATGTGCTATGTTTTGCCAACTCCAGCTCTCAGACTGAGAACAAGATATAGAAGTAGAGAAACTGGATATAAATAAAGGTTGGTTCAATAACTTCCTCAATGACTGTTACAGCCAAGGAGGGACACCTCATATTTGGTTAACCTTATACAAGTTCATGGAGCACTTGGTCAAATGACATTATAGTCATCCTCCCCGCCTCATACCTAGGGGTTACATTCCCAGACCCCCCCCAAGGGACGCCTGAAACCACAGATAGTAGCAAACCCTATGTACACTATGTTTTTTCCCCGTCCATACACCGTTACAGAAACTGGCCTGGATCACCTGGTAGAAGAACCAAGTGGCACTCGAGATCTTGGAAGGCAGGTTTATTTTATACCAGCGGTCTCAGAGAGATGGCTGTCCAGAGGTCTGAGCCCCCAGCGGAAGCAGAAGGAACAATTTAAAGTCTGTTACTTCCACATTCCACGTTAGTAATTTGGTACGAGGCAAGCAGGGTGGGAAGAAGAACCCAGAAGAGGAGTCTTAGGTCAGGGACAGGAATTTCCCTATCAGTCAGCCATCTATGAGAAATTTTAATTTATAGATGAGGCACAGTAAGAGATTAACAACAATAATAAAATACAATAATTATAATAACACACTACAATAAAAGTTATGTGAATGTGGTATCACTCTCAAAATATTCTCCAGCATGGTTCCGTACTCACCTTTCTTCCTGTGATGCTGTGAGATGATTAAATGCGGACCTGAGCAGAGGAAGTAAGGTGAAGGACTCCAGCCTGCGACGTAGCCTTAGGCTACTATTCACCTGATGATTTGTCAGAAACTGTTCTGCTACTTCCAACCAAGGTTGACTTCTGGCAACAGAATCTGTGGAAAGCCAAACACGGATAAGGGCCCTATAGGATACAGGTGAGAAAGAAGACTTCCAGGTTTCCTGACTTTACGAGTGAATACATTACGGAAACTGGTCTGGATCACTTGGTGGAAGAACCAAGCAGCACTCGGAGATCTTGGAAGGCTGGAGGTTTATTTTACACTGGATGGGCTCAGAGGAGAACATTCTCCAGGGGTCTGAGCCCAGACCATAAGAGGGAACAACCGATAGCCTGTTACTTACGCATTCCTCATTAGTAATCTGGCATGTGACAAGCAGGGTGGGAAGAAGAACCTGGAAGGGGGAGTCTTTGATCAGGGAAAGGGATTTCCTTATCAGTCCTGTCGGCCATGTTATAACAGATTTTTCCCTATCAAATACATCTGTCCTTGAGGAGGATACTTAAAATGTCACTGTTTGTCAAATATGTGTAATTTCAGAATAGGTTCTTATGAGGACTGAGGCTCATAACATATTTTTATAAATTAGGAAAATTTTTAAATGCTCCAAAATTCAAAATATTACCCACATAAAGCAATTTATCCATTCCTGTGAAAAAATATGCAGTAGGGACTGCAAAAGATGATTGGATCAAATGTGAAAGAGATTTGGAACATTGGGTTATTTCAGTGACCTGAACCAAAGAATTATTTGAAATAAATTAGTGTGCTGTAAAGTCGCCAATAAATATCATGGCCCCTATTTGCTAACTCAGTCCAGACACAGATTAAGTGCTTATGAAATACAAATGCACGAAATAGAGTAAAAGAAAATGAATGAGGAGAAAGGGAATTTATTAATATGGAAATAGGAGGAAAGAGAAGATACTGAGAAGAAAGTAAGTGGGAGCAAGATTTCCTGTCAACTACGGCACAGTAAAACAAAGTAATAAGAAAGAGGAAAAGTGAATCCACAGCAAGAAATTACTAACACAGAGCCTCAGATGACAGCACAAAGCTAAACTATAGAGCAAACAATCCAGATCAGAGCCAAGAGAAAGGAGGCTCCAAAAGGAGATTCTCCCAAAAAAATAGAACAAAACAAAAACTAGAAAGGTAGATGACGGGCACCTGGGTGGTTCAGTTGGTTAGGCATCCAACTCTGGGTTTTGGCTCAGGTCATGATCTCACTCAATTTCATGAGTTTGAGCCCCAGGTCAGGCTCTGCACTAACAGTGTGGAGCGTGCTTGGGATTCTGTCTCTCTTTCTGAACCTTCCCTACTCACGCTGTCCTTGTTCTCTCAAAATAAATAAATAAACTTAAAAAAAAATAAAAGGTAGATGATACTTGAGAGCCACAGAATGGAATTAAGACTATGAGAAAAAATAATTAACAATATGAGGAATTATGAAGTAAAAGAACAATGATTATTCTTTCAAACAAATACGTTTGCAAGATGAGAAAAGTTAACATAGTATGATACTTGGTTTAGCAGTAAACAATATTTACATCATATGGGGTTGTAAACACTGCTTGCTGATTTACATTTTAAAATGCTAGAATTCTATTACAATAATTCTATTGCAAGAATGAGGGAGGAGCAAATAAGAGAACTAAATCTTTATCCATAATCACCGACAACCAATATATAATACATCAATTTATAAAATTACCAAGTAGCAGTGCAGACTTTTATTTAGAACTATGAATAAAACTACAGAAGAAATGGTTAAAAAAGGTAAAAGTGTCTCTATAAGAAAGGAGCTAAGAGGGAGGGAGAAGTGGGAGGTGCTACTGTGTATCATGGTAAGTACTCCAAACAATGTAGCTTATTTGCATGTTTTTTTTTTTTTCCAACTCAGTCTCCTCTCTCCTTTGCATAACTGGTGGGGGGAATGGGGTTGACCTCTGTAAACTACATTTCCCAAGATCCCTTGCAAATTGACTCCTGGCCCATTTCACACAACGAGAGGAACTGGCAGAGAGTTGTTAGGCAGAAGAGAGGAACCAGAGTATTTCCTTCCCTTTCTACTTTGATGTCCTCTCTGCCAGCTGGTATGGCTCTAGTTCTCCCTAGACAGCTGGGACCCAAGGTTCTAGCTTCAGCTTAGTGTCTCTAGCTCCTGAGCTCCTGCCTTTGAACCCTAAACCTAGAAACAGTGGAAACTTCCTAAGGCAAGTAAATTTGTCTTCCCCTGGTGGTTTCCCAGGCCTTCTAATACCTTAATATTCCATATTAAATTATTATTATTATATTGAATTACTTTACAGGAGTTTTGGTTTTCTGAATGGCTCTTATACAAGCAACTAATTGATACTTTAATATACAGGTATATAGGTAAAAAATTTCTAAAAGTTTAAACATACAAATGCATTTTATAATGCTTTACAAGTTCTTTAAAAATAATTTGAACAAGGACAGAATCACTTCAAAGGATATTATATTCTCACAAAGTATCTACCCTGAACAAATTCTCAGAAGTTCTCTCATGATTGTTAAAAAGCATTTGATTTATTTTACAACACTGCAAATATGAAATAAGTAAAATATCATATCCCCAAATAAGAGAATTGTTTGCTGTTTCTAAGAACTTATATTTATGAAAACTGCACCTGTGTTTTTATTTTGTCTGCAATGAAAATATGTGCTCCAGCAGTACATCTACTGAATGTATCAATACAATTTGGTACAGCAGAGCTCCTTCCTAAAAAGGGTTCACAGTCCGGCTACAAGGAAAGACACAGCAGATGTTTTCCTCTGTTTTTATTATGCATTTAAAAAGATAATTTAAAAAAAGAAAAACAGTATGGAAAGGCAAATAATGAAGACCAAGTCTTGCACTCCCCATGGGTAACCACTCTTAACAAGTGGCATATCCTTTCATAATTCGTGTATGCAAATATAAACATATATCCACATTTCATCTGTAAAAGGGCATGATAATAGCACTTACTTTAGTAAAATCTTTATAAGCACTAAAGAAAAAAACACAAAGAAGTTGTCACTGTGTTTATAGTAAATATCAGTTATTAATACTTTCCAGCTTCATCTATATATCTGCCTCCCTATATGGAAGTAAAATTTGTCTAGTCTCCTATTTAGGTTATTTTCCAAGTTTTTGCATGTATATATGTATACATACATATTATATATTATATATACATACATAAGAATTGGTATGTATGCATATGCATGTATCATATATATTGTTACATATATAAATACAGATAGTCAAGAGTTTATCTATATGTGTGTGTAACACTGGATTAAAGGATTTATACATTTTTACTTTTGTATTGCTAAAGTGTCCTCCAAATAAAAAGCACACACACACACACACTCAATACAATATGCTTTGTGATAAGGATTCTAAATTTAATAGATAATAAGGGTAACAGAACTCTTCAAAATGTGTCTTGTGAGGCAGGTAAGGCTTAAAGAGAATCTGCAGCGGATAAAGAGGAGGAGAGAAGACATGGCATATAAACACACACATTGTGTGTTATAAGATAAGCAATGATGTGAAGCAGGAATTAGATGTGTATACAGACACAGCTTCACCATTAAGACGCTGGCTTGACTGAAGGGAAACAAAGTGAGGCATGTAAAGTGAAGTCAGGCTG
Organism: Crocuta crocuta; assembly: GCF_008692635.1. Lineage (NCBI taxonomy): Eukaryota > Metazoa > Chordata > Mammalia > Carnivora > Hyaenidae > Crocuta > Crocuta crocuta. Next base: position 1,270,447 of record NW_027531987.1, read on the forward strand.
TAGATGAATTTGGAGTCAAATTTCTGAATTGATGGAAAAGTTACATGTAGGTTTTGGAGCACTGGAAGGAGATGTGAAAGCAATTTTTTTTCCTGTTTTTTTTGTTTTGTTTTGCTTTGGTTTTTTAAGACAGTCAGACCACTTCTCCTTCTGGTGATTTGTGTTACATTTTTCAAGAATTTAAGCAAGGGGCGCCTGGGTGGCTTAGTCAGTTGAGCCTCCGACTTTCGCTTAGGTAATGATCTCGCGGTTGGTGGGTTCAAGCCCCACGTCAGGCTCTGTGCTGACTGCCAGCTCAGAGCCTGGAGCCTATTTTGAAGTCTGTGTCTCCCTCTCTCTCTGACCCTCCCCTGCTCACGCTGTCTCTCTCTCTCTCCTAGAAATAAATAAAAATATTTTTAAAAAAAGAATTTAAGCAAATATATTCGGTAGCTTAAGCATAATGTGCAAGCAAATGAACCAGTTCCTAAATTATGAAAACTGTTCCTTTCTAAGTAAAATGATTTAAAAGGCTAAAAATCAAGTTATAATGCAACAGTCAAGAGTTTTCAGTTTTTATTCTTATTCTTTTTTATAATGTGTAGATTTTATGATTATTTTAAGAATTAATCAGGTTGGTGCCAAGAAGTTTGAAACTATTAGTTTAAACACAGGCATGCTTCATCATGATATTGAACACCTATTGTGACAGGGGCTGACAGGCTAATTTAGTATTCCAGACCTATCCACCTATCCAGTACTTCTTGGCTGATCATTGAGCTTTTGCTATATTTTTTTTATTTTTATTTTTAGCTGATGCTTTCAATACAGAGGGTGAGAATTAAAAGAAAATCTGTTTTGCTATCTATATTTCCGTGTGCATGACTTATATAAAGAATGTATAATCATTTTTACATAGACACTTTACATATGTATTAACACCATTTCTATTCCTATCTAAATAGTTTGATTTGCTTTTTTCATATGCATGATTTATTCTATTTTAATTATTACCTTATGGTTTTTCTTAGCAAGGTAAGTAGAGGTGAACATGCCAATGTTTGGAATCAGACAGATCTAACTTAAATCTTGGCTAGCCCACTTATTAACCCTGTGTCTTTGTTCCGGTCGCTTCCGTGAATGTCAGTTTCTTTACCTGAAAATGAATATAATTATACCACCTACCTCCGAGGATTTTTTCCCCATCAATTAAATAAAATGACAAAGGCATTTAACAAGTCACAGGCAGCCATCAAGGAAATAACATGTAATACTATTATTATTATTATTATTATTATTATTATTGCTATTGTTAACTATTACAACAACCATGAATGGAAAACAGACGCAGAAATGAAATCTCAGTGAAAGGCTGAACTATCTTAAAATACACTGAAGTCTTGCTAATCTTTCTCGACAGGAAGGGGCTTACAGGTGGAACCAGAACTCTGACTCTGATTTAGAGAAGAGGATGTGGGACTCACTTATTTTGTTTTTCTTCATTCCCCAGCTCTAGCCACTCTGTCATTGCCCTGGCTATCCCTTTCCCTGGGCTCAGATTTCAGCAGATGTGCACATCTATGACATTATGAAAGGTAAATGTTTTATCTTTTTAATGTGGTTAGTGAAAAAAAATGCTTTTAAATATGTATTCCAAACCTCTCGTGTGGATACTTGGGAAACCATAAACAGGTTTATATGAAGGTAACTGAGAAAAGAAAACTTTGAAATTACATTTTTGAGGTAACTTTTTAAAATTGTAATTTCCAATGAAAAATGTGCAGTGTTCATGTAAATATATGCAAATAAATACAGCTGCTTTTCTATTTTATTCCTAAATCTGGCCTTTTGAAATATCTCTGCAAAAACGATTTGCATGGAGGCTGGAATAAACTGTAGTGCATGTCCTGTTACATAAAACAAAAGTATTATCTGTATATATACTGCTGCATTTATTATTGTGTGGTTTAGAATCACATTATGTAGAGACTGTTGTTCTCTAGATCCAGGTGATGGTTTTCATTCAACTGATGTTGGCAAAGGTTAGATTTCTCCTTTTGAAGCTAGCAGCATCTCATATACATGCTCCATGAACACAGACCATGTCTTATTTTGTGTAAGACTCTTTCTCCAATGTTAAGTATATACTTAACTTAAGTATATAACTATATCCAAAAGTTAATAATTGTTTAATAATTATTTGTTGAATAAAAGAATAATTAATATCTAGTTTTGATTACTAGTTTTTTCATGATATTCTTTAAGTGTTGAAGGATCTATGCTCTTTTCCCTCAAAATCCTTAAGCATCCTGAGGCAAGGGAAACAAAAGCAAAAATGAACTACTGGGACCACATCAAGACAAAAACCTTCTGCACAGCAAAGGAAACAATCAAGAAAAATAAAGGCAACTGATGGAATGGGAGAATATATTTGCAGCTGATATATCAGATAAAGGGCTAGTATCCAAAATCTATAAAGAACTTATCAAACTCAACACCTAAAAAACACATACTCCAGTGAAGAAATGGGCAAAAGACATGAACAGACATTTTCCCAAAGAAGACATCGAGATGGCTAGCAGACATATGAAAAGAGGCTCAACAACACTCATCATCAGGGAAATACAAATCAAAACCACAATGAGATACCACATCACACCTGTCAGAATGGCTAACATTAACAACTCAGGCAACAACAGATGTTGGTGAAGAAAAAGGATCTCTTTTGCACTGCTGGTGGGAATGCAAACTGGTGTAGCTGCTCAGGAAAACAGTACAGAGATACCTTGAAAAATTAAAAATAGAACTACCAGCAACTGCACTACTAGGTATTTATCCAAAGGATACAAAAGTGCTGATTTGAAGGGGCACATGCACCCCAATACAGCAGAACTACTGACAATTGCCAAAGTATGGAAAGGTCCATCAACTGACGAATGGATAAATAAGGTATGATATATACATATATTACTTAGCAATTAAAAAGAATGAAATCTTGCCATTTGCAACAACACGGATGAAACTAGAAGATATTACATTAAGTGAAATGAGTCAGAGAAAGATAAATATCATATGGTTTCACTCTTTTGTGTAATTTAAGAAATAAAACAAATGAACATAGGGGAAGGGAAGCAAAAATAAGATTAAAAAAGAATGAGGGAGGAAAACCATAAGAAACCTTAAATACAGAGAATAAAAATGAAGACTGCTGGGCAGGTGTTGGGTGGGGGGATGGGCGAAATGGGTAATGGGCAGTAAGGAGGGCACTTGTAAGTGATGAATCACTAAATTCTACTCCTGAAACCATTAAAAAATAAAGTAAAAATGACTAACATAAAAAAATCTGTAAGCATGTCTCTTAAATTGAGTGTAAATATTTGTCCATTTAGGTTTTCTGTTAATAGTACATTCAGACAAAATCATGATTTCTGAGGGAAAAAATGGGAGTTCAGTTTAGCTTTGGCTATTATAAGAAAATGCATCTGTCTCAGTCATAAGTTATGTTCATAGGCTGGAAGCATCTGGGTTTTTCCATAAGGATGTGGACTCACAAGACAGTATAAGGGAAAATACTTACACTAGGTACTATGGCCTAATTACCCTATTCTGTTCATAGTGGGGACCCAGTCACACTTCCAGTTCCAGCCATTCCACGGTCACTCCCTCACCGCCATCTGACTGCCACCTACTCCTGTCCAGAACAGACTTGACACAGATCTGGGAACAGAGCAACACCATGATGAGGTCTATAGTCTTCCTTACCAATCACTTGAGCCTGTATTAAAATTATGGAAGAACAAAATTATCCTGCTCTGTCCCTAAGGGATGCTCATGTATTTATACCCTTGACAAAGAATAGAAACTGGATAAATGAAATTTAATTGACAAGCTCAAAGCTGTTATTAGAAATACTGATATGAGAACCCATAAGCTCTGAATTTTCCCATATTTTATCCTAGGAGTACAAGCTTTCTTATTTCCAAGAAGTGAATACTGTGTCTTTGACTAAAATTGCAAACTCTGATATCTGACAGGTCTTGAAAATTCCACATAGCCTCAGAAGCTTTCTACTTTTTCTTGTTCCTTTTAAACCCATTTCACTGTAACTCTCTCTTTGGTTTGTTCCCTTGTATATGAATCTACATAGGATCACACAAAATTATGCAAAGCTATTTGGAGAAAGGAAGCAATGTGCAAAAAATGATGACCAATCAAAGTGAAACTAGCTACTGTTTAAAATTTGCTTTTAAGTTTATTTTTGAGAGAGAGAGATAGAGCACAAGTGGGAGAGGGCAGAGAGAAAGAGGGAGACATAGAATCCAAAGCAGGCTCCAGGCTCTGAGCTATCAACACAGAGCCCAATGCAGGGCTCGAACTCAAGAGCCATGAGATCATGACCTGAGCTGAAGTCAAACACTCAACTAACTGAGCCACCCAGGAACCCCAAAACTAGTTACTTTTTAACAGCTGATAAAGAAAACTTAGATCAACTTTTGAGCACTTTAAGTACTGTATATTTAATTTTGAAGGCTGACATCACTTAGTCAACCTTACCAATGAACAGTTCTAGTATGCATTAAGTATCCCAATACTTTTCCTAGAATGTTAAGAAATGATATCTCATCTGTTTAATCTGATATGCTGGTCAGCAACTTAATTTTCTAGGATATGAAATCTTTATTTGCTTGGAGAAATCATTTCTAATAATGCATTCAAGTCTCAGATGCATACCTAACCCCATTAAGGAACACCTAAGAACATTTTTATAATGTATTTCTCAGAACTATCTACAGTTATAGTTTACATTTTTTTCTTTATGAATACAGGATATATTAGCTACCATATTTTACCCCTTCTTCACCTTGTTCTAGATGGAATGAATGTATTCAATCAATTCTATATCACTTAATGCACCTTTTCTATCTATAAAGGCAAAAACAAAGATCTAAATGTGAATCCATATTTTTCTATCTTTTTTGCCATTAAACCATAGTGCAGAACATTACGTATTAATTGTAGTTGTTTAAAACTCCCTGTAGGCAGCTTTTTAAGTAAAAGGCATTTCAAGAATAATTAAAAGGCAATTTTTAAAACAAGGATACAAAAACTTGTATCTATAAACAAATGTTACCCTTCAAGGAAGTTACGCTGGATAAAAAGCAATGTCACTGGAATAACAACTTTTGGCCTGAAGTAAAAATGAGAGAGGCCTGGAAGGTTCAAAACCTAATTCTGCTGTTTACAAATGGTATGATCTAAGGTGAGTTATTCAGATCTTCTATGCCTCAGTTTAGGTATCTGTATATGGTAGATTGTTACAAACAGCCTCACATGGAATATAACTTCCTATATGCATGCCTTTGTGTAATCTCCCCCTCCACAATGAACTGGGCTAGACTTATGAATTGCTTAGGCCAATAGAATATAATGGATGCAACATATGCAAGTTCTGGGCTTAGTGGAAGAGGCTTTGCAGCTCTTATTTTCATCTTCTTGAAATTAGAACACCATGCTATAAGGATGACCTGTCTAGCCTACCGAAGGATGAGAGTTCAGGTGTAGAGACACGTTGGCAACCTAGCTGATGGCCAATAGCAAGATAAATCAGCGAGGCTATCCTGGACCCTTCAGCCTCAGCTGAGCCATCAGCTAATGGCAGGCCACATGAATAATCCCAGGTGGCACAAACAGAAAAATTATACAGATTACCAGTTCACATAATCATTAGAAATAATAAACTGTTGTTGTTTTAAGACATTAAATTTTGGGGTGCTTTGTTAAAGAACAAAGATTAACTGAAACACTGTATAATAAGACAATAATGTTTATCTAACATGGTTTTGTTGAAGATGAAATAAAAATATACACAGATACTTAGAACAGTTTCTGGACCATATAAATGCTCAATAGATGTTAATCATAATTATTATTACAAAGTAACTAAGTGGAAGAGGACAACACTACTATCCATATGCAAATTCTTGAATATTTGTTCAAAAGCTGCACATTACTTCAGCATATATGAGACAATGAATAAGGAAAAATACTCTGGTGATTTGAAATCTGGGCAAAAACAAACAAACCAACAAACAAACTAACAAAATACATGGACATACTGATGCTTTAAATCAGGGACAAACTAGAAGCATAAAGACCACATCCACCTGGCAAAAAATTTTCTCAATTTTTAAAAAATATTACATTGCCATATAATACATATAAGTTTCAATATAATTGCCATATAATAAGTAAGAGATTTTATGTAAAAATAACACATTTTCGCCTTCTTTTATAAAAATCTTGCCGACTTTCGGCATCCTGCCACAATGAACCTCACCGCCTTATCAGAGGCACTGTCTAGAGCTGAAGTTTCCCCACAGCTTAAAATTGATGTGTTTTCCAAGCCACAGTAAATTCCATCTGCCTGTCACTCATTTAGTTTCCAAACTGACCCCTGTAGACATTTAAGTTCCAAAACGTAGCTTTAAGTTAAGGGTAAATGGAGGGTTAGATTTACATTTCTTGATTTTAAAGCTATGAATTTCTAGAGTTGCAAAATCTTGAGGAAGTATCTATTTCAACTATCTAATTTAATTTAGAATCAAGGCATGTAACAAATTAGACAGAGCAAGGGCTAGAGTGCTGAGACTCTTGAGACTCTAAATCTAGCTCCAGGCTACTTCCACCGTACTGAGAGGCAACAATCTGGCATGTTATGAGTTCATGACAAAATTTCAGCATTTGGATAGGGACTCAGTTACTGCATGTGGGTGTTGATGGTAGGAAATAGAAAAATGTAGTTATAACAGTGCCACCCATTTCTTAGGGGTAAGAAATAAAACATATAACCTGATGCAACTTCCAGATCAGTTAGAAATTTTGTTTTTGTATTATATGTTGCTTAAAACTGGTATTTGAGATTACATGACTTCAGAAACTTCCTAGTTACCCAAACCCAAAGGAAGGTGATTTCTTTGTGCTTGTTCAGACTAGACAAACCAACCTATTGATTCGGTGCCATTATGATCTGGGGAGAAAAATCAGTCTTACATTAGGACTGGAGTACCTCAACATACAACAGAATATTTCTGAGCAGCCTGCAAGCACTTTTCTAGTGAGGAAGGAAAGAAGAGTTGGGCTCAGTGAGTTAGCTTAGCCCTTCTTCTGTGTCCATAGAGCAGACTGTTCCACTCCTACTGCAGCTCCCAACAGTAAGATACATACATTGACCTCTTCACTACAGGAAGTTTCCCAAGATCAGAGACTATGACTTTTTATCTTTAAAACAGAGTTTCCAGATAAACTCAGTTAAATATGAGTTTCAGATAAATAACAAATCGTTGTTCCCTATAAGAGCGCCCACACAATATTTGGATAATACTGGAGTAAGAAAATTATTATTATAATAAGATGATTCAGTGTCCATCTGATTCAAATTTAACGGGGTGTCCTATTCCGGTTTGGTTTGTTTCATTTTGCTTTATTTTTATTTTTTGCTAAATCTGGAACCCTACTTAGAGATAAATGTCAAATACAGTTCTGCCATAAAAGATGTTCAATAAATGCCATTTGAATATTGAATGGCATTTTTTGAAATTCCACCTAATGGTGTGGTATCATGGCCCCACTAACCTTTTGGATGTCATTAGACTCTAATCTGATTCTAGACACAAATCTCAACACCAGTGATAATAATTAAAGCCAAACAACAGTATGTATATTTCTGCAGTGCCTTATGGTTTTCAAAGGTCAGTGGCAGTATTTGCTCTTTTTAAAATAAATTCTGAGCAATCACACAATTACACTGTAACTGTGAATGAAAAGAACATATAGACAGTGGAGAGTGCTTAGATGGTTCATACAAAGACCATCATACTTCTATAAAGTACTACATTTCTGGTTCATACATTCTTTCTCATATTTTTAATTCAGATCATTCTCTTACCAGTATGACTATGTCAGTTGCAAAGGAAGAGAAAATAATTTAGGACCATGCTGGCTGAAGGTGAACAGGCATTTATTTGTCTATGTCACCCCATTTTTATACCTCACAATCTTCCAACCGCTAATTAAGACAAAGGGCAAAATTATATCCTTGAGCAAACAGTCTAGTGCCGTTTCCCAGTCTGGGATGTGACAGACACCACACTCGAATTTTGCTTTTCATTCTATTTTTTTTTTTTTTTTTNTTATTTCACACTCCTGCTGATGCTGCTGGAAAGTGCAGAAATGCTTCCTTCATTTTTTTACTTTTTAGAAAAGCACAAAGGCAGCAACCTAGCAAGTATCAGAATTCACAATGCCATCTGTCTGTTGAAAATATAGACTAATTCATTAGATGCTGAAAAATATATATATATATATATATTTCGCTTAGTTTGCTAGTTATTTTTTATTGCTCTCTATTGGTCTGAAACTAAGAAATTAAACAGCAGGGAAAATGATGAGAACTAATTTTCTGTTCATGTCAAAGAAATGTTTTGCTTCTTTTCTAGGGCTTTAGAAAGTCTCTAGTATCCCAAAAGTACTATGGAATGCTTTCAAGAGAAATATATATATTAATGTGGTAAGTAGGTGGGAGCTAGAGCCTGTACAATAGAGAAAACTAATCAAATGACATCCATAACTCTTAAGGGATATGAATGTCTTCAGAGACTAACATTTCCTTTTATCGTTTAAGAGAAAATGACCTCAAATCAAACCCAGAAAAGTCAATGAACTGAAGGCAGTTTATGGTAGGATATAATAATCTGTGAGAATTTCGTGACAATGTCATCTCTTTGTAACTATGCTCCAGAGTGTGTCTCACCTTTTAAGGATTAAATGTTTATCTTCCAGTTGTGGTTCTCTCAGAACTATGCTTCTTGTTTGTTAGAAATGGGTCAAAAATTTTTCAGATGTATATATATATGATTGTATATAAATGTGTATATGTGTTTGTAAATATAAATGTATATATTATACATTATATCAACTGTATATTCCATATTGTACATTATATACATTTTAAAATTTCTCCTTATTGAGATCTGCATACAGTTTTCATCAACTGTGCTACCATTTTGATGGAAATCAGGATGGCCGCCTTTAACGAGGGAGCCCGGCATGAACAGACGTGAGGGAGCCAAGAGAAGGCCCTGCTGCACACCACACACTTCCATTCTGCTGTGCATCCTTTAAATACACGAATCTGCTGTGGGTTGCTTCAAATGAAAACACATGCCATTAGATTAGAAACCCTTAGTTTACTAAGCTCTGTACTTCCTTTTTCCAGCCCTACAAAAATAAACTTCATAAAGAAGTTTCCCTTATGCTCTCATTTGAAGATTTGTCATCATTAATGTTTTAATCCCTTCTCTCCCTCACATCCTCTCACAGGAGTTTATCATGTGAATGTAAATATTTACCTTGAACTTGACTTGGGAAACTGGTTCAGAGACTCTAGCTTCTCTACTTAGAAACTGGAGTTCAGGTTTAATTTCCCAGTCTTTTTTCTTTTTCCTTTTCCTGAGTTGAATAACATACGGGGAGGGAGGAGGGGAGAGACCTTCAACACATATTCAAACTCTTGAATCTGTATTTGGGATGTAATTGGAATGCTCTTGATACCTCCTCATTTACTCATCCCTCGGGGCAAAGTGTTGGTCACATTCCTCCAGTTTCTACCTCCTCCCCCGCCCCCGGCATTTATTTATAAACAACTCCAAAGTGGCTCCTCATTCACCAAGCCAGGCAGAAGCCAGCAGCAGGGCATCCATGACCAGGAGCTGGAAACAGGGGTGGCCACAACCACCCAGTATAACCCACGGCATCAGACAGGCTGGATCAGGGAGAATAGTGCCTGCAGCTTCAACTTCCTGGTCATCACGATTTTCATTTCCAAAGAGACTGAAGGTACAGAGATTTTAGTTACTCCAGCATGGCTGGGAGATTTCATAATGAGTCAGGCAGGAAAATAACAGATGGTGCACTGAGTGTAAATATGAAAATACCCTTGGAGCTGCAACAGAAGGCTCAACTCCCAGGGGAGTGGAGCAAAAACAGTGAAGCCTCCCCACTGTTTCTCATCTTTTCTCATCCTTGTCTCACTTCTCAAGGCAAAGACTTCGGAGCCTGTGAAGGCATAAGTACATCCATCTGATTGTCCCCAAACTGTCATCCACCTGGAGGCTCTCAGCCTCTGATCTCTGGCACTCTCACCTCCTTTCCTGCCCAGACTCGTTCCCTTATTCACTCATTTCAGCCCTCTTCTCTGGACTCGTAGGCTCATTCCTGCTTTCTTTCTGGACTTGATGTAACTGTCAGAATGATTTCAAGCCCAGAGTTGTGGCTTTGCCCGTATTTCATCAATCTCATCTCTTTTTTCTTTTTTTCTCTCTTATGAGTAATTCAGCAGCCCCCACCACAACCACCCTAACCCCTTTTGAAATCCTTCTGGTTTTTTTCTTTTTTTAAAAAAATAATCTTCCAGATCTTTCCATTAGCTGTACCATAATTTCCATTTATCTTATTAATGTCAGCTAGAAATGTTGTCAACTTTTAATATACATTTGACATATAATTTTGGTATACAATTACCCAAAATAACACCGTATCAGGGGAGAGGGGAAGACCATTCTTTCTTAAATCACTCATGCACTGCTTTTCCTCTCTATAGCTGTATATTTCCTTGGGCAATAAACAGTGTAGCTTCCATTAGATAGGATTTAGCTGCTTTGCTGATAAAACTGTGGACTAGGAGCATGCCAGTTAAGCATCTAACTCTATTTCAGCTCAGGTCATGATCTCAGGTTTCATGAGATCAAATTCCATATCAGACTCTGCACTGACAGTGTGCAATCTGCTTGAGATTCTCTGCTTCCCTCTCTCTGCCACTCCCCAGCTTGCATTCTCTGTCTCTCTCTCTCTCTCTCTCTCAATAAATAAACATTTAAAAAAAAAAGTGTGGACTAGGAAATCAGGGTACTACAGAGAGAAAAACCAAACAGGACCAACTGCTATATATAATAGCCAGCATGTTAAGAAGACTGAGAAAAACAAAGTAAGAAAAGACACGATATACAATAGTAGCAATGTAAAAAGGAGATATATTTTAATATTTAGAAACTCATGAGATTATTTGAAAACTTTTCACCAGTATTTCAAAATTTAATGGTTTTCTAGAAAGAAAAAACTTGTTAAATTTAATTCAACAAGAAGCAGAAAATTTGAATAATACAGTAAGAACATCTAGCCTATTAAAGATATAATAATTTCTATTTTTCTATTTTCTTTAATGTTTATTTATTTTGAGAGAGAGAGAGAGAGAGAGACAGTGCACAAGCAGGAAAGGGGCAGAGAGGGAGACACACACACGGAATCGAAGCAGGCTCCAGGCTCTGAGCTGTCAGCACAGAGCCAGATGTGGGGCTCAAACCCACAGACGTTGAGGTCATGACCTGAGCCAAAGACAGACGCTTAACTGACAGAGCCACCCAGGTGCCCCAATAATTTCTATTTTACACAAACTTCTTCATAGGAGAAAACAGGGGAAATTACCTATCTCACTGTGTGAGGCAAAATTACTCTTAATTTATAAGGGTAGTGTAAGTCTGGCAAGAACAATAAGAGAAAAAAAGAAAAGATTAATCAGTGAGGTGATAGATATGTTAACTCAATTGTGGGAATCCCTTCAACTGTCTATGTATCTAATCATCTTGTACACTTTAAATACATTACAATTTTACTTGTCAATTATGCCCCCAATAGAAGTGAAAAATATGTAACAGATTAAGAAAAAGACAAAGAAAATTTTGACCTACTTGAATGTGAATGAAAAAAATTCTAAATACTTACACATTGCAGGGCATTAAAAAATGGTAATATATGACACTCAAGTAGCATATTTTGCCTAGAAATGAAAAGCTGCTTTAAGAGAAAAATCTCTTAATGTCATATACCACGTTAAGAAAGCTGACTGGCAGTGGCCAGGTGTGGAGAGGAAGGGAAGTAAATTGTTGTTGAATGGATAATAGAGTTTTTGTTTTGCAAGATGAAAAGGTTCTGGAGGTTGGTTATACAACAATGTAACTATACTTAACTATACTTAACACTCCTGAACTGTGCACTTAGAAATGGTTAAAATTTCTAAGTGCACAGTTAGAGAGGCACCTGGGTGGTTCAGTTGGTTCAGCATCTGACTTTGGCTCAGGTCATGGTCTCTGGGTCATGAGTTCGAGCTCCACATCAGGCTCTGTCCTGACAGCTCAGAGCCTGGAGCCTGCTTCAGATTCTCTGTCTCCCTCTCTCTGTGCCCCTCCCCTATTCGTATTTTGTCTCTGTCTCTCTCAAAAATAAATAAACATTAAAAAAGTAAAAAAAAAGAAATGGTTAAAATGATAAATCTTAAGACTTACTATGATAAAACATTTTTAAAAACATTACAGAAGGACAAATATATAAATTAATATCTCAATAGATGCAGAAGTATTCAATAAAATCAATATATTCATAATTTGTTTTTTAAACCTGCATATCTGAAATATAAGGGTGTTTCCCTCCTCTAAAATGCTGAATAATGGCCTCCTATCGATATCCACATCCTAATACTTGGAACCTGTGTCACCTTATGCAGCAAAAGTGACCTTGCCAATGTGATTAAGGTAAGGATCTTGAGATGGGAAGAGTAGCTTGAATTATCCGGGTGGGTCCAGGGAAGCAGAAGGAGTCAGAGACAGAAAGAAGTTGTAATAGAGGCAGACATCGGGAGTGATGTGCTTTGGACATGGACACAGAGACGTAAGCCAAGAAGCAGAGGCAGACACTAGAGGCTGAAAAAGGCAAGGTAACAAGACTCAGCCTTCAAAACTCCCAGAAAAACCAGCACTATTAATACCTCATGTAGAGCCTAACGAAACTGATTTCGGAGTCTGGCCTCCATGACCGCAAGAAAGGAAATTTGCATTGTTTTAGGCCAATAAGTTTGTGTTAATTTGTTACAACAGCAAAAAGGAAACCACTGCACTTACTTAATATGATCTACTCATTTACTCAACAAATATTTATGAAGTAGCTTTCATGTGGTAAGCACTTCACTGGGCACTGTTAAGATCAAAAGAAACAAAAACAGATTAAAAAAAAATAACCCTCTGCCTGACTGGAGTTTGAATACTAATGTGGAGGAAAGGGAACATAATAATAACTATGCAAAATAAGAAGGAAGTTAGATCTTGACTATCTCTAATGAGAAAGAAATTAATGCAGGGAAAAGAGATGGTGAGTTCAAGGGAGAAGGGTAAGTTAAATCTTTCATCTGGGAAAGCAGGACGGGACCCACTGAAAAATGACATTTGAGTAAACATGGGAGGAAGTAACGGAGGACCCTTCCATTGCTCTGGGGAAGGGCACTCCAGTCAGAGAAAATGGCAAGTGCCAAATCCAGAGGGAGAGGCCGGCCTGGCCCGTCAGGTGAGGAAGACGACCTGCATGGGTGGAGTGAGGAGAGGGGTAGGAGATAAGATCAGAGACGCAAGGATGGCAGAAAATCACCATGAGCCCATACATTACAGTGAGATCGAAGAGATGGGACCCCTTTGGAGAATTTTAAGCAGAGGAGAGATGTGAAACATCATATGATTTTTCTGTGTAACAAAGATTGTCCTGGCTGCTCTTGGGAAATGCTTTGAAATGGAAGAGGAAACCCAGGAAGACCACTTAGGAGATTAAAAAAGAAAACCTACAGGGGAAAAGGGTGGCGCCTTAGACAAGGATGGCAGCGGTGAAGGTAGGAGAAAGTTATTTTGTAAACATTTATACAAATTTTGTAAATATGTATATAAATTTATAGAAATGCCTTGATTTGCTGGCAAGTTAACTGTGCAGTGTAAGAAACAGGATGTCAAAGGTTTTAACCTGAGTGAAAGAAAGATGCAGGCAGAGCAAGTCTGGCCATGCAGGGCCAGCAAATATCAGGCGTTCGCTTGGAAATACACATTGAACATTCAAGTAGGGGGACAAGTAGGCAGTGATACATGCAAATTCAAATTCAAACTTCAGAAGAGCTGAACGATCTAGAGATAGAAATTAGACCCCATCCAAAAACTGTATTACAGATGAACTTTGAACAACATGGGGTTTCAACAGCTTGGGTCCACTTATACATGGATTCTTGTTTTATAAATACAACATAGAACAGTATGAGAGTTTTCTATTCCTTATGATGGTCTTAATATTTTTTTTCTCTAGCTTATTTTATTGTAAGGATACACTACACAATACATATTACTTACAAATATGTGCTATTTGGCTGTTTACATTATCCATAAGGTTTATGGTCAACAGTAGGCTCCTCGTAGTTAAGTTTAGGGGCAGGCAAATGTTACACGTCAATTTTTGACTATAGGGGCAAGAGGCTGGTGCCCTTAATACCTGTGTTTTGCATGGGCCAACTGTATCTGAAGTCACAAGTGGGTATAACTAGAAGAGAGAAGAAATTCAATACCTTATTTCCAGAGCCCCAACATTCAAAATAAGGGAGATGAAAAAGAACCAGCAAGGAGAGTGAGACCAGCTAGAGAGGTAGAAAGCAAAACAGGGGTCTGATATTCTGAAGTCAAAGGGCTCCATAGAGAGGTCAACTGTGCTCCATGTGGCTGCCTGGCCACATAAAATGCAAACCGAGCACTCGCCTCTGGTTTTGGACACAATGGAAGTCACAGGCAGTAACCGCTCACTAACAAAAGCTTATGACAAATGTGGCACTTAATGGCAAAACTTCAGAAGCAGTTTCATTGAACTTTTGGGGCATGACAAACAAACCTTCTTTCATCACTTTTATTCAGAATTGTACTAGAGGTTCTTTTCAATGTTTTATTTATTTCTAGGAGAGAGAGAGAGAGAGACAGCGTGAGCAGGGGAGGGTCAGAGAGAGGGAGACACAGAATCTGAAGCAGGCTCCAGGCTCTGAGCTGTCAGCACAGAGCCCGACACGGGGCTCAAACCCATGAACCGTGAGATCATGACCTGAGCTGAAGTTGGACGCTTAACCGACTGAGCCACCCAGGTGCCCCGGGGTTCTAAACAACAAAAATAGAACAAAATATATATAAGAATTGGAAAAAAGGAATAAAACTGGTGTTTGCAGTTTGATGTCTGTGTATAAAATCCAAGATGATCTACAGTCTAATAGAAACTAGTAAGAAATTTAAGGTTTTGTTAGATTCGAGATTAACATAAAAACCATACTATTTCTTTTTTTGATGTTTATTTATTGTGAGAGAGAGGGAGAGAGAGTGAGAGAGAGAGAGAGACAGAGAGAGAGAGCATAAGCAAGGGAAGGGCAGAGAGAGAGAGAGTGAGTGAGAGAGAGAAAATCCGAAGCAGGCGCCTCACTGTCAGCATGCAGCCTGATGTGGAGATGATGACCTGAGCTGAAACCAAGAGATGGATGCTTAACCAACCAAGCCACTCAGGCGTCCCAAAAATCATATTATTTCTACTAAGTATCTACAACCAGCTATGCGCTGATATTTAAGGAAGGAAAAAGAAGAAAGGGAAGAAGAGATGAAAGGGAAGGGAGCAGAGGAGAGGAAAGGAAAAAGGAAAGATTAACCTGATGTGTAGTGTTTGCTAATTTCCGTGGTATAAGTACTCCCACCATCGTTGATATCAAGCTACCAGTGTGGTGTCACTGAAGCAGGACTGAGAAGAGGGGAACACAACCGCCCTTGCAAGGTGCTGGCAGCCCCAGCATGCCACTAAAAATCAACCAGAGATTTAAGGAAAAGGTAAGGAAAATTTAAGGAAAAAAATCACATTCATAGAAGCTACCTATAAGACCTAAAAGAAACATAACAAAATGTGCAAAAGCATGCAGAGATCACTTTTTAAGTGTTTTCAAGAAAAAAGCTGAATATTTAAGAAAATATGTATTATCAGTGATTAGGAAGAATCAATATTGCTGATGTCAGTTCGCCTCAAAGTAATCTGTAATTTAATCAAATCCCAAGAGGGAATCTTAAAATTTATTTGGAAGAGGAAGTGGTCAAAAATAGCCGAGATACGGGTGCCTGGGTGACTCAGTTAGTTAGGTGCCTGACTCTTGATTTCAGTTCAGGTCATAATCTCATGGCTCGTGAGATCAAGCCCTGTGTTGGGCTCTGTGATGGCACTGCAGGGCCTGACTGGGATTCTCTCTTTCTTTCTCTCTCTCCCTCTCATTCTCTCTCTTTCAAAATAAATAAATAACAATTTAGAAAAAAAGCTGAGGCAATTTTGAAAAGCAAGATAGGAGGAATTGCACTACTAAAAAACAAGTCACTAAGTAACAAAGTTGCTACTGGTGTTAAGATGAACAAACACAACCATGTAACTGCATAAAGAGCCCATAATCAGATACAAGTAATTTTGGAAACTGGTTGTGTAGCAGATGTGGTATTACAAATTAGTGTTGGAGGGGTGGCCTCTCAATAAGTAGTCCTGTGACTACTGGATTTGTACACAGGAAAACAAACAAAACTCAGATTCTTGGTAGGACAGAAGAAAAAAGTTCACAAAGAATAAACAGAAAAACATATGAAATGTAACAAGTTTATCTCAAGTTTATCTTAAAACTAATCAATACATTAAGTCAAACAGATTCATGAAAAACAATCACTAAAGTTAGAAAAATGAAATGCCAATTTTCATTTTAAAAGTATTTTAAAATATTCAAATATATTAAGAATTTAAAAACTAATTTTAAATTAATGAAATGCTATGTGTCTCTATCAAAATGAAAACAAATTAAATTGTTGATTTAAAAAAAATCTGGGGTGCCCCTGGGTGGCTCAGTCAGTTGAGCATCTGACTCTTTATTTTGGCTCCCATCATGATCCCAGAGTCCGGGTATCAAGTCCCACATTAGGCTCCATGCTGAGAGCAGAGCCTGCTTGGGATTCTCTCTCTCCCTCTCACTTTGCCCCTTCCCTGCTTTTGTGTGCTCTCTCTAAATAAATAAATGAATGAATAAAATTTTTAAAAATCTATATTCTATGTGCAAGTGCTCATTTCTCCATACACGAAGGGAAATGAGAATTCTCAAATATACTTTGCAAACTCACTGCAAGTATAAACTGGTACAACCTTTCTAGATTGGGATATAATTATAGAAATTTTAAATATGTCTCCTTTGACCCAAGAATTGAAGGAATGTATCCTAAAGCTAGAAGAAAAAGTCTGCAAAGAGTCACACATAACCCATTTCAGTGAAGAAATGGACAGAAGTTGATACGTTAACAGAAAAAAAGTCTACAAAAATTACATATAAAATGACCTATTTATAATAGAACAAAAAAACAAAAATAAAACAAAAAAAATTTTATTTTATTTAAAATAAAAACAAAAATAAGTGCACTCAATGCCTTAAAAATTATCTGAAAGTAATGCAGAAGTGACTATTTCTGAGTTCTGAAGTAATGGAGTTCTAGGTTTTCTTATTTAATTTTTTTGTGGTTCCTTAATTTTGCAGTAGCTATTACTCCTATACCATGATAAATCACTCCACAAAAAATTTAAGCAAAGCAGACTTACATTTTCTGTTCTGGAAAAAACATATGATTGACACATGCATTATTTTAAATTTATTCTTGTCTTTTGGTGCCTTTTTCTAGAATGAGCCTAAGTGTAAGACTTTTACACACAAGGGAAAGGTAAGTAGTATATACTACAGTGTACTTGAAGTCATTCCTCTCCTTTGTCTATCACCGTGAGTCCCTCATGGCATCACACAAGCACATGTTTCCATAGGATGAACCCTGTGGCATGCTCCCTAATCCAGTGGATCCTCACGAGTCAACATAACTACACATTTAAATTTTCACATGCACACACACACACACACAGATTCAATATTCATTTTTTCCTGACTCATGCTTTGTATTAAAGTTGAGGGGAGCCTTGGTGGCTCAGCTGGCTGCACATCCAACTTGATACTGGCTCAAGTCACCATCTCACAGTAATGAGATGGAGCCCTGCATGGGACTCCACGCTAAGGAGAACTTGCTTGAGATTCTCTCTTACCCTCTCTCTTATCTCTCTCTCAAAATAAATAAAAACTTCTTTAAAAAGGGAAAAAATAAAGTTGATTTTCTACCTGCCTGATCTTTCTTGTAGAACTGTAAAACTGCAGAGAAGCAGATGAATATATCATTTCATTTGCATCTCCCAGAAACAACAAAATATCCTGCACAGATAGGTATAAAAAAACTTGTTTGCTGACTAAATATTATGAGGATTGCATAGGCTTAACTTGGACTAATTTGTAGCATTTTTTAGAACTTAAAAAATAAATAACTTTTGAAGAAGTAAAAGGTATTTCTATTTTAATTATAGGTAAAATATAACCAATTACACCATTAATAATACTGCTTCAGTTATAAGTATATTCAAGAGGATTATATTACATCTATGAATGATAGATCTATAATATTTACAGTGGGAAATAAAGGTTATAAGAGGGACTTTCCTTCACAGTTTTATCTGCATCATGAAAGCCAAAAATGTTCTTCCACAAAACATTGTGTGAAGCCTTTGTTAAAGACAGACTGAGAATGGATGAAACAAGGATTGATTCCAAAACACCACTTTCTTATGGCATATCATTCTAATGAAGCATCTTATTTTCTGCATAAGAATGGACTGGTGTACAAGGTGAGTTCATAAGAATTCCTACCATTTACTTACCAGCTGCTGTGCTAAGCACTCTGTGTTCACGTTCTCCAGCCCCATTAAGAACCTCATTATATAGTAAGTGGAGCTGCACACATTCCAGCTCAGCTCTAGTGACTTCAAAACCAAAACTTCTCCTAAACAACAAATCCACTTATTCACAGATAAATTAAAAGCATCTAATAGTGATTCCAGCAAGGTAGCCAACATTTCTAGTAATATGTCTTGAAATTTTCATGGGTCATAACACATCTGCAGTAGAACTGTGATCAAATGATAATATCCACTGCATTTAACAAAAATAAAGGAATATAGTAAAAGGTCTCAAGAAGACTGTATTATTTAAATACCTTTACAGTAATATGTGTGTGGGGCAAGGGGAGTGAGTCTCCATTTTAGCCAATGTCCTTTTTTATAATAATCATGGCATTTTCCTCTTATGTCTAAAAATATTACAACAATCATTTTAACAGTATACAATGCTCGATCTTTTATATTTTATTTGGATGAAAAGAGAATAGCAAAAACAGGTACAAATTTTCTTTAAAATACTTTCGATGAAAGTTTGATGTATTATCACACATCTAGACTTTACAAAGGTAGTCACACAATTGATTATAGTGAAATATTATCTCTTGGTTTAGCACTTGCTTTTTATCCAGGCACACAGAACACTGAGGAAGCCGTAAAAAAAACAATGCCATGCCTTGTCTGCTCCTGGGCGTGAGATCAGCAAACTTCTCATGCGTAAATAATTATGGACTTCATGGAGTAGCTCCAAACTCACATCACATATTTCAGATACATACCTTTAGAAGAGCTGATTCTTTTGTCTAATATTTTCTTTAGCACTTCAGAAATTCTGTGAGCTTCACAGGGAAAATGATTCTGCAAAGTTGCAGATCCGGAACATTGTTTTGATTTTATACACAAAAGAAATATGGGGGGAAATTTGCAAGCAAATGAAGAGGCTTAACAAAACTTCATGTAGGTTATCTTCTGTTTGTTCTTATTCCAGGGATTTGTAATTGGAGTAATAGCTGCCAGCCAGGAGAGTTGTGCATCTTTTCTGATAAACTCAGAGGCAATGTGTTATGTGGGAAGAATGCAGGTTTGGGAACTGGATCAGGCTGCACCATCACACAAATGAAATGCTACCTAGGATTACACTGTTGGCGACCCTAATGAAGCTACTGATAGGTTCTCTATTCTTCGATATAGAAAGAGGAATTGTGGGCACAATAATCCACGAATCTACAAAGATCTGTGGATCTTTTATCTGGAATCTAATACATTCAACAACACGCATTATCAAGGGTAAAAGGATTTTTAATTTTTAGATAGTTATCTTCAGTGAAGATATTTTCTTAAACTGTGTTTTCATATCTGTTTTCTTGACACAGGCTAGGATATCCTTTACGTCTCATTCTGGTTACATAATATGCACAGATGTGATTTCACTTTGTCTATCAGGCTGTGATATGTCATGTTATCTTATGTTGCCCTCAAATTAAATTATGAACCTATAGTAGTTTATGGATAAACATCTCAAGGACTTTATTTCTACAGATTACAAAGCTGAAAGAGTTATTCAGAAGAACTGAAGCATCTTCTAAAATGTTTCCAACTTTCTTCTTAGATATTCAATGTGAATTATCAGAAAGAAACAATAAATAGATATGCTTCTTCCCTCTGGGAATTGAATGGTTTGGTGGATTTAATGAGATTCCTGAGATGTCCATTATGTTGCACTAAATACTCCAGACTCAAATGATTTTTTTTCAAATGGAATGTACATAATAAAGAAAATGCAACACTGTTTTCTGGACTTTTTTGCTACACCATAAGATTTTCAGCGTACTTCTCCTTGGACTCAAGCCTTACAGTATACCCAATCATGGTATATTCCAGGACCCTGCCAGCAGTGGGCATCAGGAAATATAGTAATTGTCACCATTTTGCTACTTGAGGATGTGATGATTATTTTAGAAGTCCTAGGAAATGCCTTCCTTGCTGTATAGGTAATGAGACTAATCACATATTTTAGTAGTTTATTCTATCCATGCTAAAAAATTAAGTCAAGTTTACCATCAAATTCCAGAGTTTTCTATACTCATAGCTTTGTTCACGACATCAATTTTGTGAACCAAGTAAATTCAGTAAGATGTATTGTAGAGATTGCTGAAGTAGAATGTAGTTTTCCCCCCAAGAAGAACACAATTTATTTGAGAGGTATTTCTGACTTTGGGGGTGGGAGGTGCTAAGCATGTGTATGTTGAGAAAGGGAGTACCAAGCACATAGTCTTTCAGCCTGCACTCAGTCACATAAGAATGGGCCTTAGAGCTGGACTATTTCCTTACCAAGAGATAAAGGGTCAAAAGAAAACCAAAGCTGGGAGGCATCACAATTCCAGACTTCAAGCTGTATTACAAATCTATAATCACTAAGACAGTATGGTACTGGCACAAAAACAGACATATAGATCAATGGAACAGACTAGAGAACCCAGAAATGGACCCACAAATAAATGGCCAACTAATCTTCGACAAAGCAGGAAGAATATCCAATGGAAAAAAGGCGGTCTCTTCAGCAAATGGTGCTGAGAAAACTGGACAGTGACATGCAGAAGAATGAACCTGGACCACCTTCTTACCTCATACACAAAAATAAACTCAAAATGGATGAAAGGCCTAAACATAAGACAGGAAGCCATCAAAATCCTAGATGAGAAAACAGGCAAACAATCTCTTTGACCCCAGATGCAGCAAAAATGAACTATTAGAACCTCATCAAGATAAAAAGCTTCTGCACAACGAAGGAAACTTATGAGCAAAACTAAAAGGCAGCCAACAGAATGGGAGAAGATATTTGCAAAAGACCTATCAGATAAAGGGTTCGTATCCAAAATCTAAAAAGAACTTATCAAACTCAATACCCCAAAACCACATAATCCAGTGAAGAAATGGGTAAAAGACATGAACAGACATTTTTCCAAAGAAAACATCCAGATGGCTACTAGACACATGAAAAGATGCTCAATATCATTCATCATCAGAGAAATACAAATCAAAACTAGCATGTGATACTACCTCACACCTCATTTAGTCAGAATGGCTAAAATTAACAACTCAGGAAACCAGAGATGTTGGTGAGGATATGGAGAAAGAGGAACCCTTTTTGCACTGTTGGTGGAAATGTAAACTGGTGCATCCATTCTAGAAAATGGTATGAGAGTTCCTCAAAAAATTAAGAATAGAACTACCCTACAACCCAACAATTGTACTACTAGATATTTATCCAAGGGATACAATAATGCTGGTTTGAAGGGGCACAAACACTCCAATGTTTATAGCAGCACTATCAACAGTAGCCAAAGTATGAAAAGAACCCAAATGTCCATCGACTGATTAATGGATAAAGAAGATGTGGTATATATGCACAGTGGACTATTACTCGGCAATCAAAAATAATGAAATCTTGCCATTTGCAAACAACTTGGATGAAACTAGAGTGTATTATGTTAAGCAAAATAAGCCAGTCAGAGAAATACAAACATATGATTTCACTCATATGTGGAATTTAACAAAGAAAACAGATAACCATAGGAGAAGGGAACAAAAAATAAGATAAAAACAGAGACAGACCGTAAGACACTCTTCAATACAGAGAATGAACTGAGGATTGCTGGTAGGGTGTTGGGTGGGGAGAATGGGCTAAGTGGGCAATGGACATTAAGAAAAGCACTTGATGGGATGAGCACTGGGTGTTATATGTAAGTGATGAATCACTAAGTTTTGTTCATGAAGTCATTATTACACTATATGTGGGGGAGGGGGCAAGATGGCGGAGAAGTAAGGAGCTCCGTACTTGCACTCGCCCCCATACATCACACAGAAAAGATCTGAAGCCATTGGAAACCTTACAAAACCTGAGAGATTGGGAGACAAAGGACGCAGAATCCACTGAGAGAGCCTTCTAACGTGAGTGCGAACCGGGGAAGATAAAATCGGGCCGGGATCNTACACTATATGTTAACTAACTTGGATTTAAATTTTAAAAAAACATTTTTTAAAGACATAATGAGTCCACATAGCCTCCAGCTCGTTCATCTCATTCTGTGGGAATATCTTTCCTGATTATGGTCAGTAATGTTCCTTTGCTCTGTATCAGTGGCCCTGAAGAACACCCACAACTTTCAGAAATACACATTCTGGACAGGAGGATTCAGGGTACTCCTACTGCAGCACAAGAGCAATGTGCCTGGGCCAACTGCCCTGTGTCAGCTGCCAGGTGCGGTCACTAGCCATGAGCGACCCTACACACAGCATGGAACTGATCTTGCTCTGTCTCTTCTCTATATGAGTAAAAGTGCAGTTCCATTCTGTGCCTGACTGTGTTGTATATTCCTTGGCTAGTCTACTACCAAGATGTAGTGGGAAGAATGGTTTGGACTTCTTTCCCTAGAGCCTGGTACTGTGATGATCTTTGCTACCCTCCCTGTAGTTTGAGTTCTCCCCCGTCACTGGTTAGGGGGGCATGGTGTTCTGCTCAACATATGGAGAATTCATCCTTCTTGGACCTTTGTATTCTTGATCTGGATGCCAAAACATTTTCTGGATGTTCTGGATGACTCCGACAGGTAATCTGTGTGCATTATAACAAAATTCAGTACATACTTTCATTTTCATTGGCCGAAAAAAATGAAGCACCATCACCTTTATCTTGAGCACATCTTCATTGTTTTCTACTCTTTTGGGTGACAGTAGAGAAGATGTTTGATGGTAAAATCTTGCTGGGCACATTTTCCAAGAAGAAAGAACACTGCTATTCAGCTCTCCAATCACATGTGCAGTGGTATCTTCCTTCTAATTTAGACATCACTGGCAACAATCAACTTGTCAGATTTATATAGTAGATAAAAATGGAAACGATAAAAATCAAGTCCAAGGCTGCTTTTATTTTTGAAGTTTAAATGGCAACTATTATCATTTCATATAGCCCATTATGTGTGAAAGATGTCTGAGGCCATAAGTTTCCCTCATGAGTTTTCATGAGCTTTTTTTTCACTCTACATTATATTTTATTTTAATCAATAAAGATACTACTATACTACAGATTCCACTGGTGCTCTAAAAGACAAGCTCTGCGGAATTTTTATTTTAAATTATTATTTCAAAACAAATAATATATGAATGATTCAGCACCAGGACTCAGGATTAGATGCAAGTGAAATTAAGAGCCACTACTATTCAATTCAAATATATAACCGTTTAATTGTAGCTTAAATTCTATAACAAAATTATATAAGTAAATCCAAAACATAAAGTTAAACTCCTTTTCAAAAACATGCAAGTAAAAAAGTCAAACATTTTCTAGCTGATTATCAGGACTAAATTTTAAGAGCAAAAATGTGTGGTATAAACAATTCCAGGTTATTTCACATTAAAGGGCTCATTTACCAATAATGAATTTATTCATTCATATAAAACAATTTTTCAACGTCAGTACTATTAACCTTTTGGTCCAGATCATTCTTTGCTGTGTGGGCTGTCCTGTGCATTGCAAGATGTTCAGGAGTGTCCCTAACCTCTATGGTCCCACCAATTATGACAAGGAAAAGATATCTCCAGACATTGCCAAATGTCCCCTCATTGCAAAGGTGGCTTTGCTTGAAAACCACTGATGTAAAATATGTTTGAGTGTCTCCATGTGTGAGACACTGTGTTTGGTTCTAAGGATGCAGAGATTATTAAGAACCAGCTCTTAAAAACTCACATCTAGAAGTGGAGACATGTAAATATCAACGTAAATCATAGAGGTATACTAAAAGTATGATTGATGTATTCAAATTTATCTCATTTGAAGTCTCATTCAAGAGAAAATCCTGTCTCATTATATCTTTATCCAAATACATACTATGTTACTTCTTCAGACCTTATGCTTGCCAGACACAGTTACACACATTGTATGAGAGCACAATCCAAGTCAAAACTTTCCAGTCATGGGGTGCCTGGCTGGTTCAATTGGTCCAGCATGTTTTAGGCCCTGTGTTGGATGTAAAGATTACTTAAACAAACAAACAAACTTTCCAGTCACAGTTTAATATAATTCTTCTAGCTTACTGTCTCATCAGTAAATCTTACCTCTCTACAAACAAACTCTGCCCCCCAGAATGGTCAGGTAGTTGTCAGGTCCATTGAACTAAGGGTATTCAGCTCAATTTGAAATGCTCAATGAGTTCTATAAATACACATAACTCTAAAATTACGAAGCTACTTACAAACCACAGATATTTACTTGTAACATATAATGATTCCAATTCCTGTCCTAAAAGATAGCTTTCTAAATGAAAAGATGCCAGAATATTTACTGTTTTATTTTATAATAATATATTTTTAGAACTAAACACTCTNAGAGAGAGAGCACACATCCGAGCAGGGGAGGGGCAGAGAGAAAAAGAATCTCAAGCAGAGTCCAATAAAGGACTAGAACTCATATACTGTGAGATTATGACCTGAGCTGAAATCAAGAGACAGAAGAAGCCTAACCAACAGAGCCTTTGAGGCACGCCCAGATTGCTATTGTAATCTAAGTCACTGTCAGGGTGAAAATCAATCGGAGGAATACAATTATCATATGATTTCACTCATATGTGGAATTTAAGAAACAAAATAAGCAAAGGAAGTAAAAAGTTAGCGAAAGAGAGACAAACCAAGGAAGAGACTCTTAGTTAATAAAGAACAAACTGATGGTTACCAGGAGGGAGGGGGATGGGCGATAGGAAATAGGTAACAGAAATTAAGGAGTGCACTTGTGACAAGCACTGAGTGATGTCTGGAATTGTTAAATCAGTATATTATGCACCTGAAACTAACAAAACACTAACTATACTGGAATTAAAATTTTTTTAATAATGAATAAAAGTAAAAAAGAAATCAACAAAGTAAAAATCAATAGATGTAATTCTTTTTTCCTATTTTAGATCAAAATTCTTATAAAATTTTATAAAAAGACTTTATTTGTATATATTTAATGTCGAGGACCAAACTGCCAAACTGAAGGCAGCTTTCATTATCATTAATTCTATAGTCAAGGTATTGCTATTTGCAAACAGGATATCAGAAATAGTTTGTTTTTATACTGTGTTTTTACTGAGATAACTTCATCTAATCTTCAGAATAACATTATGACTTATAATATTTTACATATGTGGAAACTGAGATTTAGTTAAATAATTTGTCCTAGGTCACATAGCTGGTTAGTAGAATTTAAATTAGAACCTTCTTACTCTCATCTACTCTTGTAAGAAAAAGTTGGTAAGTTTGTTGGCAGTAATTTATCTAAAGACAATTTGTAGGAGGTATATTATTTCCTTGTGGGCAACTTTTCTAAAGAAAGTTTACAGAATGAAGAAGAAATTCTGAACTTGATTTATTTATAAGGACAACTATATATTTCCAGAAGGCAGCTAGTTCTTTTGGCTTTACTTCAGGGAGTTCACATTATATGTTAGGCACTACTGGCTTAATGCCATTTTTTTAACTGATATTTTCTCTCTCATTGAAAGAGATCGTCTTATGATACTGTTCAACACTGAGTAAAGTCTCTATCCAAACAATGAGACATGAAAATAATTGGATAGGGGATGACAAAACTATTACCGCATGAAAACAATGTGACACTTAAGCATCTCGATAGTGTTTACCCTAACCTTTGCAGGTTAGGCTGCCATCTTTTTATATTACTTATCAGGTGAAACACAAGTCAGAGGAGAGCCAGGTGAAAGCTTTTTTGATTAAAATGCTTAAAGCTTTTTTGCTAGCTTCTGATTCTTGCCAAACTGTTTAATCAATTCTTCATCCACAATCCGTTATTTTTTTTAAAGTTTATTTATTTGTTTTGAGAGAGAGAGAGAGAGAGAAGGCATGAGTGGGGAGCAGCAGAGAGAGGAGAGAGAGAATCCAAAGCAGGCTCTGTGCTGTCAAAGCCAAATTTTGTCACAGCCAAAATCACGGGTCTTGGACACTTAACTGACAAGCTACCCAGGCACTCCATCTATAATCCCTGGAGTAATAAATAATTACTCCAATTATTTTTAGCCTCATTCTTATAAATGAATCTTTTATCTCTCAAAATTGGTGATTTATTGTTTCACTGTATTAATTTAAAATGTTACTCCCCTACTTATCAAAGCTAAACATACATCAAACCTATGACTCAAAACTCCTAAGCATACACACAGGAAAAGTGAGAGTATATGTCTACCAAAAATATGTGAATTTTTATATTAGAGTTGTTCACAATAATCAGAATTTAGAAACAGCCAAAGGGTCTGTCAAGGTAGAATGGATAGACTGTGGTCTTTCCATAAAGCAGGATATTATAGAGCACTTAAAAATACTACTTATATTTGCAATGAGTATGAATTGCACAAATGGATGAGAAGCTAAAGACATCAAACACAAAATACTACATCCTGTATAATTCCATTTATATGGAGTTCAAAACAAAAATTAATTTACAGAAACAATTTAGAATAATAATTTTCTCTGGAGAATGCAACTGGCATTAACTGTGGAGAGACAAAAGAAAAACTTTTGTAATCTTATAAATATTCTTTATTTAAATCTGTGTTGAGGCCACATGGATATATAAATATATATATATTTGTAACATAAATAATATATATTATTGTACATAAAACAAATATATAAACATAACTATATAAATAATAATATACTGTATTATATATAAGTTAATTAAAGTTAAATTATATATGTTCTAAATATGTTATATTACATATTAAAATTTATTAAAAAATCATGAAGTTAGATACTTAAGATTTGAGTATTCTGTTATGTTCATTCTCCTACAATCTCTTTTAAATTATGCCAAATTTCTTAATTAATTTCTTCTTAATCTTACACATAGTCATTCCTTGGCTCCATATTTTATAGTGGAATCACAAAATATATTGATGTATTTATATCCTAATTTATTATTATTGTATGTTCAATCACCTAATGGAGAAATCAGCTAAGAGGAGTAAATAAGTGCTTATTTCTTTTATTGGCATTGCTGACTGGCCTTCACCTCTCTTAGGGGGAGTCAGGTATGGGTCAAATTGTCTTGTCTTAATGGAGATGTTTAAATACAGAGCTCATATAAAATATGTACTTTTATTATAATTGCAAGAAGTTAAGTAAATAGGAACAGGCAACTTAAATATGGAATAATAAGCTTAAATGATGTTAATTATGATAGATTTTGAACTGCTTCTTTAAAAACATACCTGATTTTTTTCATATTTGATAAATTATTAGAAACAATTAGTAAATATTATAATATTAGTTACAAAGTCAATTTATTGGCAATAACAAGAAAAAT
This sequence comes from Crocuta crocuta, assembly GCF_008692635.1. Lineage (NCBI taxonomy): Eukaryota > Metazoa > Chordata > Mammalia > Carnivora > Hyaenidae > Crocuta > Crocuta crocuta. Next base: position 1,298,498 of record NW_027531987.1, read on the forward strand.
CGTTAAAAATTCTGTTTATATCCAGAATTTCAAAATATTATTACAAAAACAGCCAATAAAAATTAAAACCACATTTTCTAAGGCAAAAAAAAAAAGAAGCTATGTCTAAAGATTAAAAATTATGAATAAATTTAACAAATTATATATAAGACCTCTACATGAACAACTACAAAACATTACTGAAACAAATTAAAGAAAATCTAAACAAATAGAAGAATATAAGAAATTTATAGGCTGAAAGAATCAGTGTAGTAAAGATACCAAATTGATAGAGTCAATGCAATCCAACAAATATCCCACCTTTTTTTTAAATTGACAGATACTAAAATGTATATGTGAATGCACTGACAGAGGAATAGTCAACGCACTTTGGAATACAAACAGCAAGATGGGAGAAATTACTTGATACCAGGACTCAAAAGAAAGCTATGGTAATAATTATTGTTATATGTGTACTAGGATAAAAGATCAATCAAATACAATAGGAAGTCCATAAACAGCCCCACGCTTATATGTACAATTGATTTACAATGAAAATATCAGTATGAAAGAGACAGTCTTTTCAAAAAATGGTACTGGGTCAACTAGCTATCTAAATGGAAAAATTGGGGCGCCTGGGTGGCTTAGTCGGTTAAGCGTCTGACTTTCGCTTAGGTCATGATCTCGCGGTTCGTGGGTTCGAGCCCCGCGTCGGGCTCTGTGCTGACTGCCAGCTCGGAGCCTGGAGCCTGTTTCAGTCTGTGACTCCCTCTCTCTCTGACCCTCCCCTGCTCACGCTGTCTCTCTCCCTCTCTCCTAGAAATAAATAAAACATTAAAAAAATAAATAAATGGAAAAATTTATTAAGCTTGACTTCGTAACATACACAGTGATTAATTCCAAGTAAAGCTAAAAATGAAAAGTAATTCATGAAGCTTCTTGAAGATAATATAAGACTTCATGACTGAAATGGGAAAACACTTTTTTTAAAGGATCAAAAAAAACAGGAACCTTAAAATAAAATATTGCTCAGACTATATTAAACTCAATGACATTCTCTTATCAAAAGAGAACAGTAGAGACAGTGATAAAAAGCAGCCACAGGCAGAAGAAAATACTTACAATACATACTAGCAACACAAAGAATGCTTACAAAACAATAAGAAAAAGATTACCTGATAAAGTAAGCAAAAAAAACTTGAAACAAAGTCTTATAGAAGAGGATGTTGTAATTGACCAATAAAGATATTTTTAACGTGTTTAATCTCTTAATCAGTAAATTAAAACCATAGGAGATACTACTTATATACCTTCCAGGTTTTCTAAAATTGGTAATAGATAGTAGCAAGTGTTGGTAAGATTATAGAGCAACAGAAATTCTCATACACAGAGGCTGGGTCAGGAAATCGACATAATCACTTTGAAAATGATTTTGGCATTATCTATTAAAATTGAAGAAGATCTATAATCCACATACCCTAGAGCCCAACAATTTCACTCTAGAATGGTTATTGCAGCATAACTGGTGGTAACTAAAGACAAGCCAGTTGCCTACCAAGAGTACAAAGATACATAGTGATACATCTTTATAAGGGAATACTATCCAGAAAAGAAAATAAATGTATATAATAATATAGATAAACCTCACAATGGTAATTTTGAACAACAAAGCCAGGCATATGAGATGTAATCCTGTAATTTTATTTAATAAATACTATTTATTTAGAAATTCAAGAAAAGAAACAAAACTAAATTAGAGTATGTAGGAACGAATGCTTACGCGGAAAACCCTATAAAAGGGTGTATGTGAAAAAGTTATAACTAGAGAAGTCAGCTTAACAGTTAATATTATAAGGAAGAAAGGGGTAGTGATGTGTGTAGGGGTTATGAAGGTGCTTGTGCAAGAACTTAGAGAGGCCTTCTTCGGTATAGGAAACACTTCTGTCTTATTATGGGTAACAATGGGACAGAAACCCTAAAGAAGCAGGTGGAGTAGTCTAGGCTCAGATTATTCAAAGTACGGCCAGCAGTACAGCACTATCAGCATCACGTGAGAACATATAAGAAATGGAGAACTACAGGCCTCACTCTAAATCTACTGTACTAGAATCTACTATTTTAACGAGATCTCCAAGTGATTGCTATACTTTAATTTTAGAGAAGACCTGGTATAGGTAAAGAAGAAGATAAGTAGCTCAATCAAGGCTGGGATAATACCAATAGAGAAGGTCAGACAAAACAAGTGAAGGAGAAGAGGAAGGGAAGGAAGGGGATGGAAGGAGATGGGGTGGGAAGGGAAGAAGAGAAGAGAGAGAGAAAGGAAGAGAGAGTTGGAAAGGAAGAAATCTGCACCCTCCGGGCCACCGGGCCCTGTTGTTTTCAAACACCAAGTCTTATCCTGAGACATCTTACTCACTTTAGAGCAACATATTTCCTGAATACTATCTCTGTTACTAAAATGGCAAACTACCAACATTTGTTTATAATCTGTTTACTTCATTTTTTGAAACAGATCTGGTACTGTCAGTGTTTAACGTGTAGAGAAAATCTGTTCTTCACACTTTAAGATTTATGAAGCATAACCTTTTGTAAACATGTAACAGTGAAAATCGCCATAGAAATTACCTATAAAATAATAAAAATTAAATAAATGATATTGTCCCTTAGACCTTAAAACCTGTAAATGGAAAATTAAAAGCATTTTCTGGCTCAATCTAAGGAATCATAGACTATTTAAAATAATAAACTGTAGGGGCGCCTGGATGGCTCAGTCGGTTAAGCATCTGACTTCGGTTCAGGTCATGATCTCATATTTGATGGGTTCGAGCCCCACGTTGGGCTTGGTGCTGACAGCAAGCTCAGAGCCTGGAGCCTGCTTCAGATTCTGTATCTCCCTCTCTCTCTGACCCTCCCCTGCTCACGCTGTCTCTCTCTGTCTCTCAAAAATAAATAAAACATTAAAAAATAATTAAAAATAGAATAAAATAATAAAACCGTATAAATTGGAACAGCTGATCTCAGTTCCCCTTTATTGAAGAGTTACCACCCTGGTTGATTCATAAATATTTTTACTGAAGCCCAGTTATCTTCAGATCATTATTGTGTTTAATCCAAATACAAGTTTTTAAGCATTTTAAATGAAAATAATTTAACAATAACTTGGAGTTGGATAGTAAAAGGGAAAATGATATTTTAGTATATTATCAGAGTTTATACATCAAAAATGAAACGTTACTCTACATCAGCTGTTAGTACAAATCCAATCATATATGGAAAACCAGAAATGTGTTTTGCAATGTGTTTTACAGTTGGACATGATTCAGAATAATAGCCAGTACAGGCCAATACAATTATGCTAATTATTTACATCCATTCCAATTAGTCTATGCTTTCATGATACTGGTTGGTAAAGACTGAATTGCTCCCTGGATTAATTACAGTCCATCCTTAGTCTTCACAAATTCCTTATTTATAAATTCACCTACTGACTAAAATTTATTTGTTAACTCCAAAATTAATACTTTTGGTGGCTTTCTTGGTCATTCATCGGCATGAACAGAACAGAAAAAGATCTGAGTTCCCCAGTTCATACAATCCTAGATGGCATCAACAAAGCTACCTCTGTCTTCTTGTTTCAGCTGTCACAGACATGACTAGAGAGTGGGAATGAGAGGGGAAGAGCCTGCAGAGCACAGTGCAAGGGGCTCTAGCTCTGGGGCCACTTGGACCAAGGTTTGAATTCCTAACCTGGCACCTGTTGTTGGAATGGGCCTCAGGCAAGTCTCTTAACATTCTGGGAGCTCATTTTCTCTCTTATAAAATAGAACAGAAAAAATGTTACCTTTGATTTTGTTTATAAATAATAATATTTAATTGTTTATAATTATATAATTATCCTTATTTTTTGGCCTCAAATTTTCACATAAACTATGGATAAATACAAGAATGGATAAAAATGTATAACTTTAACCTATGTAAAATTATTCCCCCGAGTAATGCTAAGCCACATTTCAATAACATTCATTCACATTAAACACAAAGGGAACTTGGTTTTGTTGTTGTTGTTAATAACAATTTAAAAATTGCTTTTCAATGTTTATTTATTTTTGAGAGAGAGAGAGAGAGAGGGGCAGTGTGGGAGAGGGCAAGGGGCAGAGAGTGAGGGAGACACAGAATCTGAAGATCCGAAGCAGACTCTAGGCTCTGAGCTGTCAGCACAGAGCCCAATGCAGAGCTTAAACACAAACCATGAGCTTAGGTCCTGAGCTGAAATCAGACACTTAACCTACAGAGCCATCCAATTTTTTAAATTTATTTCTTCTTCCTCTTTTCCTCCCACCTAAAACTTTTAGGTGTACATATTAGCTTGACTTCTAAAAAAAATACCATCTCAAAATTGTGCTTCTCCAGTTGTTAGTCTACAAGATTTTTTCTCTGCAAAACACCATTTACTGTTTTCACCAGAACCTAAGTCATAGGAGCATTTTATTTAATGTTCTTTATAACCAATTTCCAAAATCACTGAATGCCAATTGCACTATACTTTGAGAAGAAGCTATTTGTCACTATCGATTTCTTATCATATTTCATTTGTTGCAGAAGAAAGGCCTTTTATTTTAGGTGAAAAATGACTTCAGATTTGATTTAGTGGCAATTTTTAATTTATGTTTTCTAGTTTCATTTTATTTTTTCCTGTTCTCTAACCATATAAAAGTGGCCCAGTACTGTAAAATGTGGCTGTTTCATATAAACAAAGGCAGGCTCTAATACAGCAAAACGTTATAAGCATACTAAAATATGTAATTAAGGTAATTATAAGATATATAACTATATATCTATAAAAATAAATAAAACAAAAAATCTAATTATTAGACATTTCTAAGAATTTGCAATTCTACACTTCCTGTTTAATGACAGATGCTCCACTCTTGTGACTAAATTTTAAGCAAAAGAACCTAGCTTTCAATATTGGCAACCTAGAAATAGTTATTAAAATAGAAAAGTATAAACAGTTCTACACTACCGAATGAATCTGATATACATGGTTATTGTTGATCTTCTGTTAGATTGTTTTTTCTTTCTTTCTGTTAGATATTACAATCTTTGTCAAATAAATATTCAAGCATTGCACAACACACTAATTTTTTTTTCTTAAAGCATTGTGGAAAACACACATCAAAAAGGTTGAGAAGTTTACCAAGGTTACAGAATGAATCAGTGGTGGAACAAGAAACATAATTTAGATTTCATCCCTCATGGTTGTATCTAATGAACTCATTTCTGTTCAATTCCTGTAGTATTGTTTTATAGAGAAAGCAAAAACATTTTACCTGCTTTATTCCCCAGTAAGCTATTAAAATATAATATCCTTGGGGGACCAAGACTTTTCACCTTGCCCTTCTAAGTATCTATATAAAAAATTATTGATTCCACTAAAGATTAGAGGAGGCAAAATAAAATCCCAATCAAGAATATGAGGACCTTCAAACATATGAAGTTTATTTTTTAATTCACTAAAAGAACACTGAACATGTTTCTGAACATCACTTTGAAATTCTGTTCTTGTTCCACCTATTAAAATTGGATTCCACACAACTGGATTCAACCCAAAACTCTATTTCCATGTAACAGCAGAACTGGATCTGATATTTGTTTAAAAGACAGTTAGATCTTGGTATAGTACCCATTTATTGGTTTATAGCCTTGCAACCAAAAAGTCTACACAACAAAATGTTGTCATTCCAGCAAGAAAAAAAGAGGGGAGAGGAGAGGGTGTGGAGAATTGTCCTATCCTGTGCCTGCAACAGTTGACAATGACTGATCCTACAGAGATGCACTCGGCTGTCTGTCCCTGTTTGTTTCCTCTCACCAACCTGTGACTTCAAGGCCATTCGACCTAAAATTCACTTAGCCTCACCACCAACTCAATGCCTATGTTAGCTAATCTACTGATAACAAATTACCATGACTTAGTGGCTTAAAACAACATGCATTTATTACCCCATGATTTCTATGGGCAGGAATCTAAATATGCTTTAGGTACATCCTTTGTTTCAGCATCCCTTACAAGGCTGTAATCGCTTGGGATCTCATGTGAGGCTCTACCAAAGAAGTGTCCACTGCCAAGTTTACATGGGTTTTGGCAGGATCCAGTTCCTGGCAGGCTGTCAGACTCAAGTCCTCAAGTCCTTACTGGGTCTTGGTTTCTTACCACTTGGGCCTCTTCATAGGGCAACTTACTTTATCAGAGCCAGCAAGAAAGAGTCAATACAGAGAGTATGGCAGCAAGAAAGAAGTGAAGACTTCATGTGACATAATCACAGAAGTAACACCTCACCTCTTTTACTGTATTCTATTGGTTAGAAACAAGTCACACGTCTGTACCTACACTTAATGGGAAGAGGACCACACGAGGGCAGGACTACCAGAAGGTAGAGACTGGAAGCCTCTCAGAGCCCACCTGCTACAGTGCTGATCCTAGATCCGTAAGATGCTTGAAAACACATTTTATTGATAAACCAGTTTATTATTATTATTATTTGCCAGATACCTTGTTTCCTTAAACTCTCTATTTCAGCCTTGTTCCTGGTACCTGAACACTTGGCTGGTAGTTTTGCCTTTTTTTCCCCACACACATACCTTCTTTATCCCTACTAACCAATGTCCCTCTTTTTGACTTCTACATCGAATGACAAGAGTTCTTGAGACTAATGCTCCTCATATAACTTACTTCCTGCTGCTGAGTTTCTACCTATTAGCCTTCAGCAACTGGTTAAGTGGATCCTCAGCATTTAGACATGTAACTTTAGGTAAACATGCTTGTGCCATGTATGTATTTACCCCATAGACCAATGTTTGCTTCTCAGACCCACTATTTGGAACTCATCACTCTGTACTGATTTTCTGATAACCAATCCCCAGTTTTACTCCCATATTGCAGCATTTGCCATTCTCCAGACTCTTCAAGTTTTCCTGGTTTGTAACCAGTTCTGATCTGGCCTCTCCTGAAAATATTTGAGCCTGAGCTCTGCTAGTTGTTTACTTGCTATATAAAAAAAAAAAAAAAAAAATTCTATGAATTCCTCCCCAGTGGAGGTTCTATATCTAGTCATGAACATTTGCAAGGATTTTAGTAAATACAAATACTCACTGAAGCAAAACCCTATAATGACAAAGGAAAACATTTACAAGGATGTAAGAAAATACAAATACTCACTGAAGTACAACCCTGTAATGATGAAGCAAAGAAGCTTTTAATCTAAAGAAATATTGCTTTCTCATCGTAGATACTTAAAACTGCCAAAATACCTATTCTGGGCTTCATTTTATTAAATACATAAAGTGGAAAGGAGGATAGTTCTCTACAGATTCAGCATTATTAAAAATACATTCATCTTCATTTAAATCACAAGTTTATGTTCTTTCTTCTGCCTGAAATAGCATCATGTGTCATTCATTTTTACACATCAAAATCTTGTCTGGATCTGAGCTCCTTGGAGGTCTTTTTGATCACCCTAAACCAACCTAGAGTAAGTCCTCTTTCTAAACCCCTAGAGACAATACTCATACTGCTCCTGGGGTGTATCATGTTTATTACCTTTTATGTACTCCTCTTATGATGCTGCTACACTGTAAAGGTCCCTATACTAAAAACAGGATCTTTCTTACTTTTTTATTCATTGATATATATTTAGTGTGTCTTTGAGCATTTTAGTTTATCAATAAATATTTACTGAACTGAATTGCACTGTATTATTTTATTTTTTTCTTGTTTTTTTTTCTTGCTTTTTCCCACATAGTTTTAGTATTTATATGAGTGATATATTAATAGTCAAAGTTTTATTATAAATAGATGGTATTTGCCTCTGGAAGGCAGGGTTGATATCTTTGACATCACATGTGATTTAATTAATAAAGACTTAAGTTAAAAATATGATGATATTAGTATTTACTAACTAATGATATTGGAAATAAACTGCAAAACTCATTTTTTAAAAAACATACCACAGTTTCACATAAAGTAGAGAGAGACAGCAGAGAAGAGGGGCAGAAGGTGGGGAGGCGGGGGAGAGAGAGAGAGAGAGAGAAAATATCTTAAGCAGGCTCCAGGCTCAGCATGGAGTTGGATATGGGGCTTGATCCCATGACCATGGGATCATGACCTGAGCTGAAATCAAGAGTCAGATACTCAACTGATAGAGACACCCAGATGCCTCCCCTTTTTAGTAAATATTTTTAAAATTTTCTCTGTCTTCCTATTTTATTTATTAATGTATCAGTTTAATTTTGACATAAGTGAACCCTGCATAAAAAGTACAATATTTTGTATGTGGATGTGTTAAAGACATAATGCCATTTTGAAATACCTTGAATGTCTAAAAGCATTATAAAACTGAAACTTGGGATCTTAACTACATCAAGACTCTCTCTACATGTAAGAAGTCTAGGTTGTGAGCTTCACTATAGGACTCTGTAGGAAACTGTGGAGAGCACTGGGAGTGTCCAGCTACACCCCCATTTCAGGAAAAACCTATTTCCCCAGTGGTTGGAAGTGCTGTTGGAAGATGGCCCTTGACTGTCAACTCTTCTTCAGGGATTGCCTCAGCTTAAGAATACTGCTTCACTCAAGTCTTGGTTCTGTCCAAGTTACCCCACATCTAATGACTGACCAACAGTAAGGGTGAAGGACCTGCCCTCTTACCACTTGGGGGAGCTCTAAAAGCTGATCCCAACTTCAGAGCTCTCCATGGGTTTGGCTAAGTCCTTCACTGGAACTTCATTTCAGCTCAACTTCTCTGTCCAATTCTCTTCTTTCCCCTCTTTCAACAGATGTTAATCCATAAATTATTCCCTTAATAGACCCCTTGTTTGCTCATTTCCATTTCAGAGTCTGCTTTACAAGGAACCCAACTTGCAACAAACACAAAAATGCTCTTGGCAGGAGGTGCAATTTCCACAAAGAGATATAAAATCAGAATTCTTTGCTGTTTCTGCCTAGTTTTTCCCAGTGTTTGGTACTATTAACAGTAAGTGTGGGATAATTTATTGTCCGTAGGGTGTCCTGTGCATTGTAGGATATTAAGCAGAATCCCTGGCCTCTACCATTAGATGCTAGTAGCACACACACAAAAACACCCAAACTGTGAGATCAAAANATTGGCAAATGCACACCCATGCACCCAAAGGGAGGAATGAAAATCCCCCTTTAAGGATCACTGCCCCAGAAAGGAAAATTTTCCTTAGAAAATTAGCTGGGAAATAAAATCTGGAATTAATGAACCTGTCCATTTCACCCAGATAGTAGGTGGTCAGCAGGTAGTGGTTCACAGTAGTCAAGTAATAGATGCAAACAACAGATGCCTAGCACAGGCCCTTAGGGACACCTCCCTCTCCACACACACACTCTATCCCTATTCCACCACTACCACTGGGTTGGCAATTAAGAGTCAAAAAGCTACAATCTGGAGCTAGGGGCCAATGTATATATTTCTTTAGTGCACTGTAATGTCTACAGAGTCTTTAAGCATATTTAATGTTTGTAGGATTCATTATTTATAGGCTTCTAAGAGGTGTCAAATTCTCCATAGTCCTTGATGAAAAGTGAGATCTCTTCATTTCCACAAAGAAGTTTTAAGTTTTCATTTTACTGGGGTTTTTTCCTCCAAATTCTTGAAGTGCCACTGTTCTTAAAGGATTTCCTGATTTGCTTTAAATGTTGTGGGTGTCTGTTTAATAGAGATTTTTTCCTTCCCCCTAGTAATCCTTGCAATCGCAGGGGAAGCTATGTTATGAAAATTCTGGAGAATCTCCTCAATTCTTGAATTCCTCAGTAATATCAAAGCTGGATATAGGGGCATAGGAGGCCTCAGTTAGGGCAGCGGGGGACGAATGGAGGCACATGGGGGCTAGCATATAAACATCTTTAAAAGAGAATTACATCTCTTTGTCTTTTGTAGGAATAGGTATTTTTTCCTCTTTAAAGTTGGAATACATTTTAATAATTTCCCACAACCAAGTGTTCCAAACTTTTCTTACAATTGCCATGTGTTGTTCCCATTCAAATAATTTTAAGAAGAAATTTTAAAAGGAGGTGCTCTTATATATGTATATGTGTGCCATGAAAGGTTATATGCAAACCAACTGCAGAAGAAATAGCTGCTTTGCTACTCAGCATAGATCTTTAACCATTGTCGTTATTTTTATGGAAGATTTTACAATATTTTTAATTGATTTTCTGCTAACAAATTTAGGTTTTACATGTTTATTAATGTAAGTGTGTGTCACAGGGTTTAGCATTAGAAACTCTGTGAGATAAGCAGCAAAGAGAATATCCATGAAACACAGGTAATTTTTAATTTTATCACACAATTTCTTCCCATGAAGAATTTATAACTTTCTCATCTCTAATCAAATACCCTGCCATAGGAGCACATTCTAATTAGAGCCGTCTGCTCCTGGCAGGGTATTCATCCCAGACCAATGTGTGGTGAAACATTCTAATCCATTTTAAGCGTGTAATTTGTTTCTATACTCAAATTCTAGGCAAAGAGCAGCTGGATGTCATTGGAGACTTTTCTTGCACAATGAGGGTGAAGAAAATTAAAACAGAAATTCACTGAGTGGAAACCAAAGATCTCTAATTAGGAAATATTAATCTAGGACATGGAGAGGGAGAAATGAATGACCACTTGGTCATCTTGTGCTATTAAAGTGGTTGACCCTAGGAAGCCACTCCCATCCTGTTTGTTCACAGGCCACAAGCCACTTCTTTCTGGATATAAAAAGTCATGATTCCTTCACCTAGCCATTCAATCATTTATTCATTCATTTTCTAAACATTGACTATTTCTGAGCAAGGTGCTATGCTTTGTGCTAAAAAGCATGCCAAGAGATATAAACCACTAGGATTATTTTTGAAAGCTGGCAGACAGTGCAAAATAACGTCTAGAGTTTAAGATTACTTTCTCTTGTGTCTTAAAAATATCTATGAACTAGTCTATTTTTGTCTCTATCATAAAAATAGAGATTAAGTATACGTAGTATATTATTCCTCCCACAGTTTGTATATTATTACATAATTATAAGAATTCAGAAATCCCAAAATCTGAAATGTAAACATGGTATGTTCTATGATACAGTTATTTGTATTTAAAAGCTAGTATAAAAGAGCTCAGAATGGACACAAGGTTCATAAAAGGACCAAGAAAATCCCTATTCAAATTTCCATAACTGGAAGTAATTTTTTAAAAAATGTAAAATACTAATTCAAATGTTGGTAAATGACTCTTAAGAAATACACACACACACACACACACACACACACACACACAAAGTAGGCAGTCACTTTCACAAGGTTAGGGTCTATATTTCTATTGCATTGTGTAATATATCAAATTACAATTAAATGCAAAATACTTTGAAAAGCCTTTTTACTGCTAATAGCTGCTGCTGACATTGCCCTGTCTCTTCCTCACCGCTGCTTCATTTTGACACTCCCAAATTTCTGTGATAGGGTGAAAGCATACTGAAAAAGGAAAAAATATCATACCTATAACAGACAAAGAGATGTATTGAAGTGACCCAGAACAGACTATTTCTAAAAATGAACTGCCACTAGCAAACACACACACATACACACACACTTTTTTTTCTTTCACAGTTTATTGCCAAGTTGTTTTCCATATAACACCCACTGCTCATCCCAAGTGCCCTCCTTCATGCCCATCACCCCCCTTCCCCTCTCCCTCACCCCCATCAGCCCGCAGTTTGTTCTCAGTATTCAAGAGTTTCTCATGGTTTGCCTCCCTCCCTCTCCCCAACTATTTTTCCCCTTCTCCTCCCCCATGGCCCTCTGTTAAGTTTCTCCTGATCCTCTTAGAACTGAAAACATATAGTATCTATCTTTCTCTGCCTGACTTATTTCACTCAGCATAACATCCTCGAGTTCCATTCACATTGCTACAAATGGCCAGATTTCATTCTTTCTCATTGTCATGTAGTATTCCATTGTATAGATAAACTACATCTTCTTGATTCATTCATCAGCTGATGGACATTTAGGCTCTTCCATGAATCAGCTTTGTTGAAAGTGCTGCTATGAACATTGGGGTACATGTGCCCCTATGCATCAGCACTCCTGTATCCCTTGGGTAAATTCCCAGCAGTGCTATTGCTGGGTAATAGGGGATTTCTGTTGTTAATTTTTTGAAGAACCTCCACACTGTTTTCCAGAGGAGCTGTACCAGTTGACATTCCCACCAACAGCGTAGGAGGGTGCCTGTTTCTCCATATCCTCACCAGCATCTAGAGTCTCCTGATTTGTTCATTTTAGCCACTCTGACTGGTGTGAGGTGGTATCTCAGCGTGGTTTTGATTTGTATTTCCCTGATGAGAAGGGACGCTGAGCATCGTTTCATGTGTCTGTTGGCCATCTGAAGTCCTCTTTGGAGAAGTGTCTGTTCATGTCTTCTGCCCATTTCTTCACTGGGTTATTTGTTTTTCAGGTGTGGAGTTTGTTGAGTTCCTTATAGATTCTGGATATGAACCCTTTATCTGATATGTCATTTGCAACTATCTTTTCCCATCTGTCAGTTGCCTACTCGTTTTATGGATTACTTCCCTTGCCGTGCAAAAGTTTTTTATCTTAATGAAGTCCCAATAGTTCATTTTTGCTCTTGAGTCCCTTGCCTTTGGGGATGTGTCAAGTAAGAAATTGCTGAGGTTGAGGTCAAGGAGGTTGTTTCCTGCTTTCTCCTCTAGGCTTTTGATGATTTCCTGTCTCACATGCAGGTCTTTTAAGCATTTTGAGTTTATTTTTATGTATGGTGTGAGAAAATGATCTAGTTTCATTCTTCTGCATGTTGCTGTCCAGTTCTCCCAGCACCATCTGTTAAAAAGACTGTCTTTTTACCACTGGATACTCTTTCCTGCTTTGTCACAGATTCATCGGCCATACATTTGTGGGTCCAATTCTGAGTTTTCTATTCTATTCTATTGGTTTATCTGTTTTTTTGNACGTAGAGTATCATGTCATCTGCAACAAGTGAACATTTGACTTCATCTTTGCCAACGTCTGATGGCTTTTATTTCCTTTTGTTGTCTGATTGCTGATGCTAGGACTTCCAGCACTATGTTAATCAACAGTGATAAGAATGGACATCCCAGGGCACCTGGGTGGCTCAGTCGGTTAAGGTTCCGACTTTGGCTCAGGTCATGATCTCACGGTTCGTGGGTTCGAGCCCCGTGTCAGGCTCTGTGCTGACTGCCAGCTCAGAGCCTGGAGCCTGTTTCAGTCTGTGACTCCCTCTCTCTCTGACCCTCCCCTGTTCATGCTGTCTCTCTCTCTCTCTCTCTCCTAGATATAAAATAAAAATATTTAAAAAAAAAAATGGACATCCCTGTTGTGTTCCTGATCTCAGGGGAAAGCCTTGTTTTTCCCCATTGTGGATGATATTAGCTGAGAGCTTCTCATAAATGGCTTTTATGATGTTTCAGTAAGCTCCTCTATCCTGACTTTCTCGAGGGTCTTTATTAAGAAAGGATGCTGTATTTTGTCAAATGTTTTTTCTGCATCTATCAACAGGTTCACATGGTTTTTATCTTTTCTTTTGTTATTGTGATAAATTACATCGATTGATTGTGAATACTGAACCTGCCCTGCAGCCCAGGAGTGAATCTCACTTGATCATGGTGGATAATTCTTTTTATGTACTGTTGAATTCTATTTGCAAGTATCTTTTTGAGAATTTTTGCATCTGTATTCATCAAGGATAGTGGCCTGTAGCTCTCTTTTTCTGGTGGGTCTCTGTCTGGCTTGGGAATCAAAGTGATGCTGGCTTCATAGAATGAGTCCGGAAGTTTTCCTTCGATTTCTATTTTTTGGAATAACTTGAGAAGAATGGATATTAACTCTGTTTTAAATGTCTGGTAGAATTCCCCAGGGAAGCCATCTGGCCCAGGGCTCTTGTTTGTTGGGAGATTTTTGATAACTGATTCAATTTCTTCACTAGTTATGGGTCTGTTCAGATTTTCCATTTCTTCCCATTTGAATTTTGGTAGTGCGACACACACGCACTTCTACATGATGTGAACACGGACAGTTTCAGATTTCAAAATGAAAGAACCTTGGAACACATATGCACACACAAACACATATAACAGTATTTGTTTTATTTTCTGGTGACAAAAAAAAAAAATCTCAGACCCAGAGCCAGAGCAGCAGCAGGTGGCTACAGGTAGCACCACTGAAGTAGTTCAGTTATGACAGAGCCTCAGGTGTAGGCTGGGGAAGCATAAATATTTGTGTGGCCACAAACACTCACTCCTGAGTCTTCAAATAAGGATACACCACCTATTTCAAATACAAGTTTGTCCTGGAAACAAATTTCAGAAATGTACCTGTGATGTTGCTCATATTTACAGCAGCTGACCAGCACTGAAGCAAGGCTGTTCCTAAACATGTCATCAAAGAAGCTTATCACTGATTCTTGCCTCATAACACCTTGTCGGCCTTATTTCATTCTTTCTATTACAAGATCATATATTAAGAGATTTAGCATGTAAACAGTTGACTCTGAGCTCATTTCAAATTAGCAAAGTATAGGAGAGAGAGATAAATAATGCATACAGTGCTGCTGCAAAATGGTTTGAGTGCATGAAAATGTGTGACCATAATACATACAGTTTACCAAAGGTCTGTTGATGTTTGTTCAGAACTGGTGGCTGCTAAGCATAGACATCTGTATAAATATGAACCAAGACTGGGCTTCCAACAGATCATTCTAATTAAGAGGCTGTAAAATAATTGCAGACTAGACGCCTGCTGTATGGTTTGCAGATAGGGCATGTGCAGACTCTGAAGACCACGCATTATATTTAGCATATAAATCATGTATTTAGAACTAATACAGACCCAAAATATCTCCTTAAATAAGATTTTTCAATTACCTCGATGAATAGGAGTGGCTTATACTTCTGAAAACTCAGTAATATATTTTAACATGTTTCCTCAGGCTGAAATTGTTATTATTATTATTCTTGCCATGATGAAGGAATTTAAATGGAAAAGAGATGTAAAAGGAGTTAATAAATATTTTCAAATTTTCTCCAAGATTCACAAATGAGCCCTGTAAATAAAACTTTAAGCTCTGGTCTAGTGCTTTTGTGTTTTGTTTTTTGTTTTATTTTGTTTTGTTAATGAACTCCACTTTAAATTTCTGTAAAGCAAGCCACCTGGGTGGTGCAGTCAGTTAAGCACCTTGATCTTGGCTCTGGTCATGATCTCACAGTTTGTGAGTTCTAGCCTGGCATCAGGCTCTGTGCTGATGGTGCAGAGCCTGCTTGGGATTCTGTCTCTCTGTCTCTCTCTCTCAATCTCTCTTTCTCTCTCTCTCTCTCTCTCTCTGTCTCTCTCTGCCCCTCCCCTGCTTGTGCTCTGTCTCAAAAGAAAATAAACTTAAAATAATTTTTTTAAACCTTTTAAGCTTCTATAAAGCTTGCTGAATTCTTCTCAAATTTGATATATCTGGCCCAGTGGGCACTACTTGAAGGGTATGTTGATGGGAGGCAAGTCTGGGCACCTGTGGTGAAATCTCAATGGCAGCCTTCTTTCCCAGGAACCTCCACTATGGTTCGAGCCAACATTGATTAGCTACACAGCAGACAAAAGGTCTGGAGCTATAACAAAAGACTGTGGTACAGTCCTATATTGAATCCAGATAATTAAAAAAGTACCTCTCAAGATTATATAGATTTATGAAGGCAAACAAATAATATTCAAATAATTTTTAAATCAAGTTGATTTTGTAGAAACTCTGCCTTTTCCAGATCCCTTCAGTTTAGCAAAGCAAAACAATTCATACAGCTATTCCATTAAGAATCCCTTCCTTTGGGAGTGCCTGGGTGGCTCAGTAGGTTAAGCATCCAATTTCATCTCAGGTCATGATCTCATGGTTCTTGAGTTTGAGCCCCGCATTGAGATGTGGTTTACCTACTGCAATTTTTGTAATGGAAGCATTAGAAAGACTTCACAGAAAAAAAAAAATGGAACTAGAGTTGCGTCTACATGGCTTTATAAAAAGATGAATATGAAGAAAGAGAAAGGAGGGACTGACAGAGACCTGAACATAAATATGTGAAAGAATATGGTTTGTATTATATCTATTTGTACATATAATGTACACATACTTAAAAATACTTCAAATTGGTTCAACAAATTGCAGGCCATACTTTGACTAAGGTACATAGTAATATTCATGTGGTTTGGTCTTGAACACCTTACAGTCTTTCAAGTATTTTGATATTTTACTACATGTGACAGAATTAAAAAGAAAGAGAAAGAACACACATTGATTGCTACCAAAAATAACCATTACATTATTTAACTCTTTGGGAGTGACTTTTTCACAAATTGTAATTATGATTTTTGGTCCATTCTGTACAAAATACGATAGATAATATCATTAAATAGGCAAATGGAAGTGAATTTTACATTTAGAAGTATAAATGAATTAGCTATCATGATCAACAGCTTATTTGATTAAATATCATTTACAGGTGATGAGTTCCACAAAAACAAGCTTGCATGTGTTACTTCTATTCTACATCTCCTTCCCTTCAGAGACCCTAGCCTGTAAGAGGTAGTTTAACAGGCACTCTATAATTGTTGAATGAGTAAATTAATTATAGAAACAGCCTCAGAGAATAAGGAAACTTGAACCATTGCATGCTTATACCCAAAAATGACTGTGTCAAAAGAAAATAAATGGTGCTTTTATCAGAATCCTCTCTCATTATTATAAAAGGTGTTGGGGAGAGAAAGACTATGATAATAATCTAGAAGTTTTGTTTGTTTGTTTGTTCATTTTTAATACTAACGGTTAAAGTTCTCTCTCCCATTTCTGGCTGACTAAATTCACACTGTAGAATTTCTGATTATGAATGATTAAATATTTTGTGTAGATTTGGGGCTTGGGGTTTAGATTTTAGCCTATGAATTCTAAAGTCAAAATTTAGAAAGTACTAACTTCTACTTACTCATGTGTCAGTAATGAAAAGAAATTTCCAAAGTTCTCCAAATTCTGTCCCACCTAAGAAGACCTAAACTTATTCTCAACTCAGTTAACACAGTAAGTAATTAAGCAATTAGTACGTACAGAGTTTAGTTAGACATTGTACAATATTCAAATAAATGTTATGTATAAGAGATTATACAGAGATTGGAAAGGCAAATATTAAAAAACTAATTTAATAAATCAGTGTAATACATATAAGGACCATAAAAGTCAATGAAATAGCAGTGTAAGATCAGGGGAATAAAACACACTACAACTTGGGATGATCTTGGATGATTTCATGGAGAAAAGAACTGTACCTTCAAAAATGAATATGATTTAGCCATGACAAAGAACGATGAGAGTGGATTTCAGGAATGCATTCACAGCATGAGGAAAATCAGCAAGTCTGGAATGGAGACATGTTTAGAGAAAAATATAGATTAGCCCTGCTAAGGAAAACTCTTCCTGTGGGGGTGGGGAAGTTGAGAGGGAAATTACAATTTTGCAGCATGTTCAGAGCTTCAAATGACAGTCTAGGCTTTTAAGGCAATTCTATAAACTGTGGTTTATGCTATGATGAAAAGAGTCCTTTTAAGATAATTTATCGGATGTGCATGCTAGTATGTGGGATAAATGTGAGGTGGGATGTTAGAGGCAAGATGTGTTAGGAAGCTCTTGGACTAAACCAAGCACAAGAAAAGAGTCACAACCACAGTGGCAGCACTGGACTGGAAAAGAAAGGCTAAATAGGAATGACATTTTAAAAGAGAAATCAATGGTACTTTTTGACTGATTGGACTTGAAGGGGGGCTCTAAAGGTCATTCTCAAACTAAAATAACTGCAAAAATGATCACAGAAGTAAAGGGAGTTCATGTACCACTTAGATGGTTGGACCTGATGACCTCCACGACCCGACCAAACTAAATTCCACACCTTATGCCTAGACAAATTGTTTCTCTCTCTCTCTCTCCTCTGCCTACCCAAATATGCCCATCTATTCACATCTATTTCAAGTCTCAGTACTCCTTGTAAATCTTGCTGACTATTCCATGCCTTGTATAAGGTCTTCCTCTTTGAGCTTCTGATGCATTCACTTCTCTTCCACATGAATATGGGTATCTAGTTGCATCCTTCTGCATATTATAGTAATTGTTTTGTATGATTCTTTCCTCCCTCACTAATTTTCACACTTCTTGATACAAAGCTAGCACTGAATTAAGTATTAAGAAGTATAAAATATAAATCTATAGATTGAAGTAATAAATCTAAACAGATGCATCTCTTTTCACTAGGTCACTGGAAATATTAATATCCAAAGGATACACGGAAGCCTATTTGTATTGTATCTTCAAAAATTTAAATAATCTTCTCTGAAATTTGAAGCTGAAAGTATTACTAGATACTCAAGTACTATTTATGATAAAAAGCAAAAAGCATTAGAAATGTAGGGTACACGTCCTCTATCACTGAGTGAACAACTAAAAAGCCTATTCTGTGAGTCACAATGGAGCTAACATTTCCTATACTGTACAAAGAGAAACAATTCAATGATGTCTTTGTGCTGCTCAGAGAATCACACAAAGTCACTTTCTGCTTTTTAGTTTGCTCTTTGGCCCTACGTAAAAAGTTGTCACAGAAATTGCTTTGTGCTCAGCAAAAACCCAACCTGTTAATTCCAGTGACTGGAGTCATTCAAGGTCAAAAGGTAAAAACCACCTGCTGTGTCACATTTTCACAATTCAGAGATTTCTCCTGTACTCAGCATTTATGTATTGGTTTCTTTTTGTGGAACCCTCATTTCATTTTCAAAAGGGCTACTCTTGATTAACTTGCACTTAGTAAACAATCTTTTACTGAGAGTCATTTAGGTTCTGAGAAAACATTAAGCAATTTGGAGAAAAGACAATATAAAATAATTATATTCAAAGAATTCAACTTGAATTCCTAAAATAGTAACAAATATACTAACTTTGCATTTTATAAATACACAGTAAACACTGGGTGGAGAAAAAATAGAAACGATGATCTATAAAATAACATATATTTAGTGATTTAACAAACTATAACATTACAAAATTTTCACTGTATGTGCTCTAATCTATAAACAGAAATATAATCAGCACTGACAAAAGGTCCAAAGGAAATAAACAAAAATCTGAAGATTGATGAGGCATTTTGAATCACAGAAGTAGGAGAGTTTTAAAAATTTCTTCTCTAAACCTAAAATTACAAATTTTATAAAATTTGGGATTTGGAGAATAAAAGTAAAATATTCAGTGGTTTTAATTTCATAATATTTTATCATGCATTTTATTAGATCTTTGTTCTCAAATAATGTAATGACAAATACATTTTTCTAAAATATGCAACTGTTAACAAATCAATGGATAAATGAATAAATATTGTCCTCATATGAAGAGGCCCCAGACTGCTGCTTTATACGTCAATTCTTAGCGTTGTGTCCATTCATAGTACCCTACATTTAATTTACCATTCACTGTAGTCAACTAAATAGCACCAGGGGAAATCATGTTAAATCAATTACATGAACTTTAAAAAAATCAAAATCAATAACCTCTTTTCTGAGAACCTGTGGGAAGTTCTGTGAGTTCTCCATAAAGTTTTTATTTATTCATCATGGTGTACCCATGACCTGTCACATCACTGGCAAACTAATTAATTTAAAAAGTGATTAATAAATGCAGACATAAATTAGTAAATAAAGCACAAATACCTGTGACATATTTTTCACTTATCCTCAAAGTCCTCTTCAATTTATGTCCAGGTTATATTAGTTCTGAATAATTACAATTGCTAAAGGTTTAAATGTCAAGCTATCCATCATGTGAATTTTTAAAATTTCACATGAAAGTTAAATATATTTTATATGAAAACTTTTTTAATAAAAAAAGGAAGTGCTGTAGGATACCAAAGCTGTTTTATTTCAATATCAAATCCCCTTGCTTTTTCTTTATTTGAACTACAGATGTGCATAGCAAATTTAACTTTGAATCAGAAACTTGTATTGGGTTCTTTTTGCCTCACTAAATGTTAGTAGCAAACAGTTTCCTCAATAGGTAGTATTTTAAATCATCAACCATAAATTAGAAAGGAAAAAGGAGCTGATTTTATCCATGTTTTATGTTTTGAAAAGCTATTTAATTTTGAGTCAGAAGTGTGCAAGAAGGGCAAGAAAGACTATGAAACAAATTCCACTATACTGTGAGATCCCTTAATTTGTCACACTTAAAAGGCTAAGATTTGAGGGGAAAGTATTAAGTTTGACATTTTCATTTGAAGTGTTTTCTACATGTATCTCAGGTGGTAAAGTGGGTCACGGCATTTGGAAGAAGTCTCTTCGATGTGAATGGAAGTCCCAGTGTTACACACTTCCTCACCTCAGGGTGCACTAGATGTGTTTCTGAAGAATCATTCATGTAAGGAGAGACAGACAAAGCATTAAAAATGTCCCAGAGAAACTGACTTTTTTTCAAAACTACCTGTAATAAACTAATTTATAAAATGCATCCTCACCTCCCCTAATGTGTTCTTTTATAGGCTATAATTTTTATATAGAACAAAATTGCGCAGAGACCATCCTTTGAAAGAAAAAAAAATCTTTTACAGAATCAAGACCTCAAAAAAAAAGCGCATAGCATCATTAGAAATTGCTGTAGTGGTATTTCCTCAAAATAATCAGATATGTCATTTTGTAACATCCCCCAGAGGTTAAGCTATTAAGAGGATTTTCTGAAGAATGATTAAATATTACCTACATCATCCAGGTTATAAGTAGCTTATAATTTCAATCAATCTTATACATATTTTTATTAACAACTCATAAATCTAATTCTTTAATGGTTTATGCTTATCCCTCCTTGATAAATGAAGAAATTGAATGTATTTGCCATGGGTCAAAAAAATCAGTAAACAAATAAGCACTCACTCTCTTACAGGGCTGTTAAACCCACTCAATGACTCTGTACTCCAGATGTGAGCTATTAAAGGAACAGTTCTCTTCTGCCCATAGACTGTCAATCTGGCAAGAGCCCAGGGTGCTTTTAGAATTCAACATAATGCAACTATTCTGATACCAAAATCAATTATTAAAACTGAGATAGAATTTACATACCATAAAATTTGCCCTTTTAAAGCACATAATTCAGTATCTTTCTGCATATTTATAAAATGATGCAACTATGACCATTACCCAATTCTAGAACATTTTCATCACCCCAAAAAGAAAGCCCATAGTCATTAACTCTCACTCTCCATCTACCCTCCTCTCAGCTCCTGGAAATCACTGATCAACTTTCTGTCTCTATGTATTTGCCTATTCTGGACACCAAAGCCTATTTTGAATGATATTTTTTCATTGGTTTGCTGGGATAATTTTTTGTTGCAATAATTATTTTACTTTTTAAAAATAAAAACAAAACATCAGGGCAATAAGAAAAACAAACCAGATTTTTTTTCAAATATTATTCAGAAAGGGAATTATTTTCTTAGGGCAACATGAAAGGAACTTTGCTTCCTGGGATGTTTCCTGGGATTCATTATTGCAATTATTTTATTCATGCTACCAAAGAAACTTTCTTAAGAGAATTGTATTATTTTCTCATAGGAAGCATATTAGGCTAATTATATTTTATAGTTAAACAATACTAAACATAGTTTAAGCATGAAAAATTTCTTTACTTAAGAAGTACATGAAATAATTCTCTCAAAACATTCAAATATTAGATATTTTAGCATAATTGCTCAATTCTGTGAAAGAGAATCAAATGCAAATTTGTATTTAGTAATACAAAGAATGAAAATGCAAATTCCTAAACTGTCTGTATTTAAACTAGAAGAAATTTACTTTGTAATAAAATAATAGTGTATTAAAACAAGAGCATCCTCAATAGTAAATGTTTTTGCTGACTAGCTTTGTTGATAAACCTATCATCTGAACCCTCTGGATTCATTCTAGCATCAGTGCTTAGAGTTTTCAAGCAGGAAGCAGGGATAATAGAAGTCTGTTGTTCTGTAGTCTTATTAATTAGAACATAAGGGTCTGGTTTAAGGTAGTGTGGTAAGAAAATAAAGGGGGAAATAAATGATTTCAAGGAGGTAGAACCAATTAAAACTTGGTAACTAGTTGGATGTAGGGAAGGAGGAAAATTCTAGGATGGCTCCAGAATTTCTTGTTTGAGTGACAGGCTATTTAAGAACGAATTTACCAATATAGAAGATAGGAGAGAAATTAAGAAGCCAGCCAGAAAGAGAAAAAGACAGAGAGAGAGAGAATAAATTTTGGACATTTTTGCCTTGTAGATATTGAACGCTCCATCAGGCATTTGTATATATGAGCTTATTCCTCATAGGAAAGATGGAGGCTAGAGAAATACTTGGAAATAAATGATCAATATAAAAATGGTGAATGGTACACATTCTGGTTGAAGTCACCCACAGTGTTAAAAGAGAAAAAAATCATAGTGAAGCTAGGAAGGCAAGGTCAAAAAAGTTACTAACCAAAACAAAGAAATGAAAGGAAAAACAAAAGAGTAATATAATAAATACCAAAGAACTCAAATTTTAAAACAGAGGCATTTGTCAACAGAAATAACTGAAGCAGAAAATCCAGGAAGATGAGGACTGAAAAGTGAATATTAGAACCGCCTGTCTGAATATCATCAGTACCTTGGTTTAAGAAAGGTTTTAGTATTGTTAGAGACGTCAAGTGGGGAGTTTGATACTCCAGCTTAGAGTTTGTGAGAGGCTCTCAGGCTGGAAATGTACATCTGGAAGTGGTTAGCCATTGAGGTGATGTAAGATCGCTTAGGTAGTGAGTGTAGGTGAAGAGAATATGCTCTAGAACTGAGCTCTTGCGGCTAGCCAACTTTAAAAGGTGGCAAAGCACAGGAGGAACCAGCAAAGAAAACTGAGGAGATGCCAGGGAGTGGGGAGGAACATCAAAAGATTGTGGGGTCCCAACAGACTCTATTAACCTAAATCAAGGGGAATAAAGTGATTAGTGGTATCAAATGCTACTGTCAGATGAAACAGAAAATAGACTATTAGAAAGAATTCTGTGGAGAATATTGGTCATGCAAAGGAGAGTTCTTTCAGTAGAATGGTAAAGGAAAATGGGTAAAAGGAGTATATTTAAGAATGATACAAAGGTCAGCAAAGGTAAAGAAAACCTAAGGAATGGTTCCAGACTACAGGCTACTAATAAGACGTGATAATGAAGTGCAATGTGTGATCATGGATTTGCATCGAGACAACTGACAGAATTTGAATGTAGATACTGTATTGGATAATGGTGTTGCAGGAATGTTTAATTTTCTGATTTTGATAGCTTTACTCTGGTGATGAAGGAGAACAGACTTATTCTTGGTATGTAAACATTAAACTGTTCAGTGGTAAGGGATTCAGTGTCCCCAACCACTCTCAAATGACTCAGGAAAAACAAAGTGTGTGTGTGTGTGTGTGTGTGTGTGTGTGTGTGTGTGTGTAGGTAGGTAGGTAGGTAGACAGACAGATAATAGAAGAATAACATGTAAACAAATGGTGATTCTGGCTATAAGATATATAGAAATTTGTTATGCTATTTTTTGAACTTTTATGAATGGCAGAAAAGTAGATCAAAATAAAAAGATACCAGATGAAAGAGGGGGCAAAGAGAAAGGAGAGAACAAGTGGGAAAATCAAGTATAGCAACTCTTGTGAATACCTTCACTATAAAGGAAAGTAAGGAAAAGGGGTGATAGATGGTGGGAATAGAGTCGAGAAAAGGTTAGGTGTTCTTTTTCCTTGACTGAGAGAAATGCAACTTGGTGGCGTACTAATGAGACTGTTCCAGTAACAAGAGAAAAAATGTTGCACAGAAGAGTAAAAGGGGAAATGTGTGGTGTGATGTCCTTCTAAAATAGGGTGGGCATAGAATCTGTGTACAGTAGGGGACTGAAGGGTAGGGAGCATTCATCTATGGTACAGGCAGAAAAGCCAAGTGTGTTGATGCAATTCCTGGAAGGGAGAAAACAGAGATGAAGAATGTCTATCTCACTTATATCCCTGAAAGACCTGGAGAAGCAACCTTCACTTAGAGGGCTTTAGGAGAAGTAATGTTTTCAGAGGATAATCAGGTTTCAGTTAGGCCTATAAAGTGAAGGGAACGTTCAGAGATTATCCTAAAGAAATGGTGGAGAATGTGTTTAAGAGGACATGAAGCGTGAGACTTCAAGCCAATTAGTGCATCTACAGAAAGCATAGGTTGAGGGCTTGATGGATGATGGAAGACCTGGGGACTTGGTTTCTGGGTAGACAAGGTAAGGAGCGATGTGGGCACAATGAGCTGAATTCTGACTGCCTCCTGAAGACAGGTGGGTAGCCAGGTCAGGACAGACACTACAGGTTGAGGGGATGGCCATTCATTCCTGCAGGTGCCAGTGCCGTGACGACCAATGGGAGAGAGAAGGGCTTCATGAGGATAATCTTTTCTAGGACCTGAAGCAACAAGTGATAAGAGGGCTACTTCTCTCTAAGGACACGGTGGAGTGGCCAGTGTGCAAGGGGCCATAACACATGGAACAGGAGGCTGGAAAGAACCTTTTCCTTTATGGGGATGAAATATGTGGCCTCAGGTATGGCGGCTGGACCATAGGTGACTTAGAGGTTGCCCCTCTTCTCCAACAAGAAGGAGGATGGCTGTGGGATCACCTCAGTAAATAACATCACTGTCCACCCTAAAGCTCAAGCCAAAAGCCTAGGTATTATCCCTCATCCCTTTCCTGCTAACTGCACATCATCTAGTCCTCAGGAACTTGTCAGCTCTTCCTCCAAATCATACCCTAAATCTGACTACTTATCTCATTTTTGCTGCTACCAACCTCATTCAAGCTCCTACTCTATCTCATCTTAACAACTGTAATAACATACTAATCAGTCTCCCTGAATTCACTGTTGCTCCTCAGTATATTCATACCCAGCTGTCAGCATGTTCTTTCCAAAATGTAAATAGATCAAGCCAAGCTATGTTGTAAGATCCTCCCATGACATTCCCTCATTGTTAGAACATCACTGACACTCGTTTGCTGACTTATTAAATCTTACATTGCCCGATTCTTGCCTCTTTCTTCAGCTTCAGCTTCTGAATCTTTATTCTCTGTGTCTTTACCCATTGTGCTCAAACAAGCCAAACTCATTTCTCCTTTGGGCTTTTGCATTAGTTCTTCTTTCCACCTGGAAGATTCTTTCTTCAGATGGTCCCAGGTTAGGCTCATTCTTGCTATTCAGACCTTTTAGATAATAATAATAACAATAATAATAATAATAATAATACTTCCTCAGTGTATATAAAACTTGCTTAGAAAACTCTTCACTGACTACCCAGTAGTAGTGGCCAACATATCTCTGTCTTTTGTTATCAAATTTCTCTTAGTTCTTAGCAGAGTATTTAATACTAACTGACATATACACATATGTATGTGTGTGTATATTAGTTTAAATTATACCTCTCCTTCAAACTAAAATGTAAGCCTCATGATGGTAAGGACTTTGTCTTGCTTACTATAGTATCTTTAAAGGCTGCACCAGTGCCTGGTACTTAGTAGGATATCAATGATTATTTTTTTAATGAACAAATGAAAGCATTTTTTCTAAGAACTATAATAGGGCTCAGGGGAAAAGTGCACAACAAACAAACAAACAAAAACCATATTCTTTTTCTTCAAACAATTCAAGGTCTATTGAGAAAAACCCATAAAAAAAATCTGTATATCACAATGTAGTGATGGAAATGAGTGATAGGAAGAAAGTATTCTGAGAAGAGAGAAAGGGAGTATGGTTGCTAAGTAGACGGAATTATCTTTAAAAAGGCCAAGGGGTCAGAGATAAGTAGATAGGGATGATTACAGCTATCAGCATGCTTGTAAAGGCTTTTTTTTTTTTTCTATAAAATATAAAACAAAATTGGGGGGGGGCGGGAATCAGGAAGAGAAAGAATAAGAAACAGAGAGAAATTTTGAGGTATCAAGGAAGATTCATGAGAATTTGGAAAAAGCCAGTGAGGGGAATAAGAAAGGTTACTAGACACAGAAAAATTACTCATCAGAGCCCATACAAGGGTGGAGTTGTTGAAATAGGCTCATCAAAACACAATGATAGTGTACAGTAATCTTTTGCATTTTAATACACAAAAAATAAGGCCACAGAAAAAGAAATCAAGGAATCAATACTATCTACAACTATACCAGAAACAATAAAAAACCTAGGAATAAGCCTAACCAAAGAGATAAAAGATCTATACTATGAAAACTATAGGATACTTATGAAGGAAATTGAAGAGGACACGAAGAAATGGGAAAAAAAAAACTTCATGCTCATCAATTGGAAGAACAAATACTGTTAAAATGTCTATACTACCCAAAGCAATCTACACATTTAATGCAATCCCTAGCAAAATACTATCAGCATCTTTCACAGGACTAGAATGAACAATTCTAAAATTTGGAAGGAACCACAAAAAGACATTAATAGCCAAAGCAAACCTAAAAAAGAAAAGAAAAGCTGGAAGTATCATGATTCCGGACTTCAAGGTATTATTACAAAGTGACAGTCATCAAGACAGTATGGTACTGGCACCAAAACAGACACAGATATTAATGGAACAGAACAGAAAACCCAGAAAAGAGTCCACAACTATATGGTTAACTAATCTTCACCAAAGCAGGAAAGAATATCCAATGGATAAAAAGACAGTCTCTTCAAGAAATGGTTTCTGGGAAAACTGGACAGCAACATGCAGAAAAATGAAACTGTACCACTTTCTTAAACCATACACAAAATTAAACTCAAAATGGGTCAAAGACCTAAATGTGAGACAGGAAACCATCAAAACCCTAGAGGAGAAGAGGCAACAACTTCTTTGGCCTTGGTCGTAGCAACTTCTTACTAGACATGTTGCCAGAGACAAGGGAAACAAAAGCAAAAATGAACTATTGAGACTTCATTAAGATAAAAACATCTGCACATGAAAGGAAACAGTCAACAAAACTAGAAGGTAGATATATGCAAATGACATATCAGATAAAAGGCTACTATCCAAAATCTATAAAGAACTTATCAAACTCAATACCCAAAAACATATAATCCAGTGAAGAAATGGGCAAAAGAATGAATACACATCTTTCCAAAGAAGACATCCAGATGGCTATCAGACACCATTCAACATCAGAGAACTACAGATCAAAACTACCATGAGATACCACCTCACATCTGTCAGAATGGCTAAAATGAACAACTCAGGAAACAAGAGATGTTGGCAAGAATGCAACAAAAGGGGAACCCTCTTACACTGCTAGTAGGAAAGCAAACTGGTACAGCCATGCTGGAAAACAGTATTTAAGTTCCTCAAAGAGTTAAAAATAGAACTACCTCATGACTCAGCAATTGTACTACTAGGTATTTACCCAAAGGATACAAAAATACAGATTTGAAGGGGCACATGCACCCTGATGTTTTTATCAGCATTATTAAGAATAGCCAAACTATGGAAAGAGCCCAAGCATCCATTGACTGACAAATGGAGAAAGATGTGGTGTATATATATCTAATGGAATGTTACTCTGCCATCGAAAAGAATGAAATCTCGCCATTTGCAATGATATGGATGGATTTAGAGTATATTATGCGAAGCAAAATAAGTCAATCAGAGAAAGACAAATACCAAATGATTTCACTTATATGTGGAATTTAGGAAACAAAACAAATGAACATATGGGAAGGGGAAAAAAAAGACAGGGAAGCAAACTATAAGAGACTCTTAATGATAGAGAACAAACTGAGCGTTGATAGAGGGAGGTGGGTGAGTGATGGGCTAAATGGGTGATGTGTATTAAGGAGGGCACTCATTATGATGAGCACTGGGTATTATATGTAAGTGATGGATCACTAAATTCTACTCCTGAAACGAATATTACACTATATGTTAATGAGCTAGAATATAAATAAAATTTGGTAGAAAAAAAAAGAAAGAAAAAGAAAGATTAAAAGTCCTAGACTTGGTGGGGGGAAAGAAATACTAATAAAACTGATCTCTCTTAAAGGTGAAACTGGCCACCTCTGGAAACAAAAACACGGTTTTATACTCTGGGAAAACGTTTTTCTATTCAATGCATTTAATCAGGCTACTTGAGACTGAGATATATGTTGAGAGTTGATCTTAACATTTTTTTCATATAATATTAATGTAAGATTACTTAACAAAAATTTACATAGGCTCCACATGATAAGAACATCCTGTTTTATACTTCCTTTCAAGAGGAAATAAACATTATTCTAGTAAAATGATATCTGGAATGCAAATAATATTTCAAAGTGATAAAATACTATTCCTGTAAAACAGAAAATTGAGATTGAAAAGTGTCTGTTTCAAGTATAAACTGTATAAACTTGAGTAGTGAAAAAGTCATAAAAATACTAGTCATAAAATTAAGAAATTACACTGTACCTAATGGTTCTTTATTCTCTAATACACTTTATAGTCAATATATTATATTCTGTGTATGATAATTCTATAATATTCCACATTTAAATTTAATACATTTAATACAGTACTTTATCGTTTGTTAGTTTCTGTTCCCTTTTATAGAGACATTCTCTACTACAAAAATATATGGATATTTCAATAGTTATTAATATTAGATAGCATCTGCACCAAAAAAGTCAGACTGCTAATGTGTTTCTCATATTACATATAAAATAGTACAATACTATAATTTTCTTTCCAGGTAGACCGTCAAAGATAATGTTATAAACCTTAGAGCAACCATTTTAAAAACAAAGTGGTAAAGATAATAGCTAAAAGTGGACATTAAACAGAATACTAAAAGGTAATTAAAACTAAGGCAGAAAATAAAGGAGGGAGAGAACAAAGAGAATGTGGCCACTCACAGAAAAAACAAATAACAAGCTTGTGGATTTCCAGTCAACATTATAAATAATTACAAAAATGTAAATGGCCTAATATTTCAACTAAAGTCAGAAATTGACTTCCAATTTCCAGTCTGGCATATAAGGAACCTGAAAGTCATTACTCTTTCTTAAGAACAAGTAAAATGCTGAAAAGATTGAAAATCAAGAAGCCTTCTTGATCCATTAGAGAACTGAGGTTACAGGACAAACTGATGCTCCCAGAATTGGACAGACAACAAATAAAGAGAATTAGAATTAGCAACAAGTAAGAGAATTACCTGAGCAGAAATCTTCATGGGAATCAGTACTAGAAGTTCTTAACTGTAATTTACAAATTGCTGGAAGCTCAGTTTGGATAAGGCTGAGTGTTTAAAACACCTGGAGGGCCTGGAATTAGGGGGTACATCAATACTTTTGTATTTTACTTTCAGGAACCCCACCAGGTTTTCACCATGAATACTGAAGAAAATGCCCTTCGTGCTTCTGGCAGAGTGATAGGGGAAAATAAACCATTCTGAAATATGCCCAGAGCATTCTGTTCTTAGTAAAACATTCGCTCAAGATAGACTATTTTTCCAGTTCTTATTCTATTTGGGGTTTTATCAGAGCCTAACAACCTAGGAGGAAAAAAAATATTTATTCAAGTTCAGCTCCCTCTAACCTTCCTATCCCACCAGTGGGGGTAGAAGGATTAAGAAGCACTTGTGAAGTCACAGCCCAGAAAAACAGGCTCATTAAAAAACCAAAGCACAATCATAAGAACATAAAATGCTTTCCTTCTCTACATACCTTACTGCCCTACATTGATGGCCTATTTACTGCAATTCCTTTTACCCAGTACATCATGCCTGGCTTTCAACAAAAAGTTACAATGCATATAAATGAAAAAAAGACAATCCGAAGAGAGAAAAAGATAACCAGACTCAGTTATGGCATAGATGTTGGAAAGTCAGAGACTGTCAGTCTGGATAAAAAATAAATTCCAATTACATGCTGTCTACAATGAAGTTTTAATATAATGATAAAAATTGTTTAAAAGTATAAAGATGGGAAAAGACATATCATGAATGAAAAGACCCAAAATGACTACATTAATATCAGACAAAAGAGACTTCAAAACAAGAAGTATTATCAGAGGTAAAGAGGAATATTCCACAATAAATAAATCAATTCATCAAGAAGGTATAACAATTTTACATTAGATGTTTATGCATCTAATAATAAAACTTTGAAATATATAAATAAAACAGACTTAAAAGGAAAAATAAACAAAAATCCTTTTTTATGTTAGATGTTTTAATACTCCTTTCTCAGCAACTGACAGAAGCAGTGAGAAAATCAGTAAGGATATAAAAGATATGCACAACTCTATCAGTCATTTCAACATGACCAATATATAGATTATAGCAGTATATTGCACACTCCTTTCAAGTGTACATGGCATATTCACAAAGACAGATCACATGCTCGCCCATGACATGAGTCTTGGGAAATTTAAAGGATTAAAATCATGACAGAGTAGGTTCTCTCAGCACAAATGAATTAAATTAAAAAGTCAATAGTGAAAAGACGTCTGGAAAATCCCAAAATATTTAGAAATTAAGCAACATAATTACATAGAACCTAGAGTCAAAGAAGGAATCACAAGGGAAATTAGAAAATATTTTGAACACTCTGATAATGAAAACTTAACCAATCAAAAATTGTGGGATGCAGGAAAAGCAATGCTCTGCTTAGAGGAAAATTTGACTCTAGTGCTTACGTTAAACACGTGACAGCAACCATAATATATTCAGTGTTTTCCATCCGTGAGGGCACATTTAAGCCTACCTTACTTGGAAATGGTGTGGGGGCACCAAGGAGTACAACCTGTGAATGGGAGTTAATGTTTGGACGGGACACTGAAAAATGAAGCCAGGTGAGGGATTTGTGGAGAGGGAGGAACAGGAGAACCACAGGTGTACACTAGTTTCTGGAATGTTGGTAGGATGTCTAGTTTTCCAGTTTGCCTGAAGCGTATGATTTTTCAGGAAAAGTGACTGGGGCCGAAAACATAATTTTGGGAGCACGTCAGATGGTGAAAGCCCTTGAATCAAGGCCTATGTCTTCATAGAGGTAAATGCACACATTAGAATGTCTTCCGTTGAACATTCAACAATATCCTATCTTTTCTATCTTAAAGGAAAAAGGACTAAGACTAAGCCAACAACCAGCCCCAATGCACATCACAGATATTGCAAAAGAGAAGAAAGCTTGATGAATATAAAAACCAAGAGAGACTTTTCCATATGTGTCCATTGTGGCAGCTTATTTGCCAGCAGTCACTGCAGCTGCTTAGCAGGTCTCTCTAAACTAGCACCACACATACGTCTTCTTAACATCTAGTTGGCAGGCAAAGCGTGAGAAACTCGCCCAGCCACAATACATGACTAAGAAGTCTTGAATTTACAAACAGAAGGCTGTTGTAAAACAAACAAACAAAAAAAAACAACCAGCAATGTGTTGTCACTTCAAGGAATGGTTTTGCCTCAAATGATATAAAGTCATTAAGTTGGTGGTGACTGATGCTGGTCCAGAGGGGTCAAGGCCTCTCATTTGAGATGAATGACTGGGAGACTCCACATTATTGACTTACTGATGACATCAAATACTTCAATTCAAACAGAATTTAACACCGTCAAAAATCATAAGGTAGTTTTATTTTTTCCCAATTCACAATTAAGTTATGAGAGCAGCAAGTGGTATTTGGGGCTGTTAAAGTTACTTAGTTACAGAGCCAGAGGATTTGATGAGGTATACAATTTTTTCCCTCAAGGCTACAAATGTAATTATGAAAACGTCCTGATCTGAAAAACAGTATTGTCAGCTGTTTCCAGGAAAGATAAAAGATCATTTGAAGGTAAAGAGATTATAGATAAAAGAGATACAAAATTAAGCTGAAACCACCAGTGTAAAGAGAGCAAGCTATAAACAAGAACTAAACATTAAAACATTCTATTATAATAAGAGAACAGGACTTTCATTTTTCTAGAAGAACAGCACTAAATTATTTAATTCATATCTTGATTAGCTCACTTGGATGTTTAAAGATGAGCAGATATGGAATGATTATTAAACTTTCAAAGGTGCTAAAGGAATGAGCTATGAATATGCCTCGGTTTGTCAATAAGACAGTCTGAGAGTGGCACTAGCCTACACTCAATAACCAAGGGACTCTTTTTCATAAGTTCACATAGACTGCAAGGGGTACTTAATAGTTTTTTCATTTCTTACCTCAAAACCTATCTTACTCTAAATCCTTTCTGCAAAATGAAGATATTAATATCTGCCTTCACAGGAGTGCGGGGAAGATCAAACGAGAGAATGAATAATATATGTGAAAGAACTTGTACAAGGCAGAGCCCTGCACACAAGGCATTATTACAAAGTACCTCATTTTTACAAAGCCCTCTGCAAAGTGTTCCCCCCTTCACTAGTCTGCAATCACTGACTGAGACCTTTGGTGTATTAGGCACTCTGCTGGATGCCAGGACTTTAAGGCACAAAGTCCCTGTCCTCAGGGAGCTCACAATCTAGAAATTGGAGGAAAAGACAAACAAGATCATCTTGTCTTTGTCTGTTCCTGAGGCAAATGCTGTAGAAACATAAAGGAGTCTGTTACAAAGGAATTAGCATTTAAACTGAAGAAATAGGGGGTGGCTGGATGGCTCAGTTGGTTAAGCATCTGACTCTGGGTTTCAGTTCAGGTCACGATCTCACAGTTCCAAAGTTCCAGAGTTCGAGCCCCGGGCTGGGCTCTGCGATGACAGTGTGGAGTCTGCTTGGGATACTCTCTCTCCATCTCTCTCTAGCTCTCTCCTACTCTCACACTCGTGCTGTCTCTTTTGAAAAATAAATAAACTTTAAAATAAGAAAACTAGAGAAATGAGGAGGTAACTGGTTCTCAAGACTCTGGACTTCTGTAAATGTCCCTAAAAATTTAAGGGATAAGTTGAAATGATCTCATTTGGTCTGGTTATCAAGCCTCTGATGATGCAGAGGAAAAATTTATTTCTCCAACAATGAAAGTAAGGCCTAGAAAAGATAAACTTCATTCTGGTTAAATGACTTGACCTTTGGTTCACAATTTAAACAAAGCCTAAGTAGCAAAACTGGTCTTCAGGCTCAAGTGCTAACCATCATGCAGTGTAGTTTATTTGATGTTTGCAGCCACGGACATGGAAAGTGAGGTCTTATTGGAAATACATATTTTCATACCAGACATCTGTTCTGAAAAAAGGAATCATGATTCTCAGAAAATCAGGTATCACTACTGTACATTTAGAATTCAATCTCAACCAGTGAAACAAAGTAAATGTCAGCATGCATGTAAATAGTTTACATTTGTAGACTGTCCCGTCTCAAACCCAATAGCTGCTTTGAGGGGATAAATCTCAATTTTAATGCCTTGGGAATGTCAAATAAACTAGTATTTATATAACAGTTATCTTAGCCACACTACTCCATGGAGAGTGTAAATCCATGCATGCCGGGTGGTCTGTGTGGGTTTTAAAAAAGAAAGAATTTTTATTGCACTCTTCCCAACCATTCTGCACACTGCCCCCCCGCCCCCGCCCCACACACACACACAACGCGGCAGTAGCAGCAGCAACAACTCACACAGTGTGAGCTTCCAGCAACCATTGCTCTGTTCTTCATGAAGGATTTCTGTGGAGCATCTTTGGAGGATCTTCCTAAGCTGATTTAGCAGTACGCCTCTGTCAATAAATAGGGGTCAAGGAACTCTTTCTCACCGTGGGAGTTTGATGAAAGTAAGTGCGCCACTGATAGAGAACAGAGGCAAGAGCAGGATGCCCACTGAGAATGAACTGAATTTCAGAAACAATCTTAGTGTCGGATGATAAAGGACTTTTAAACACTGTGTTCATTTACAACATTGAATACCATGCAACCATTAAAAATCATGTTCCAATTAATATCTCATTTTTTTAATGTTTTATTTATTTTTGAGAGACAGAGAGAAACAAAGCACAAGCAAGGGAGGGGCAGAGAGAGAGGGAGACACAGAATCTGAGGCAGGCTTCAGGCTCTGAGCTGTCAGCACAGAGCCCAATATGGGGCTCGAACTCACAAACCGTGAGATCATGACCTGAGGTGAAGTCAGACACTTAACCAACTGAGCCACCCAGGTGCCCCCAATTAATATTTCATTTTATGAGTCAATGCTCATGATATAATGGGGAAATGTTTAAAAAACAGGCTACAAAAGCAATGATAATTTACTTAAATATACACATATTACATATGTTTATGTATGCTACTTCATATACTTTATATTTGTATAATAAGTAAGTTATACATCATAAACTTAAATATTAAATATATTTACATTGGTATTGAATATATGTATAGGGAAAATAGAGTCAAAAGAAATAACACTAATGTTAACTGTCATTTCTTTTAAAAAAAATGTTTTTAATGTTTACCTATTTTGAAAGTGCCAGTGGTAGAGTGGCAGAGAGAGAGGGAGACACACAAGCTCCAAAGTAGGCTCCAGGCTCTGAGCCATCAGCGTAGGCTCATACCCACAGCTGTGAGACCATGACCTCAGCCAAAGTCAGACGCTCAACTGACTGAGCCACCCAAGAACCCCATGTTAACCA
Source organism: Crocuta crocuta (assembly GCF_008692635.1). Taxonomy (NCBI): domain Eukaryota; kingdom Metazoa; phylum Chordata; class Mammalia; order Carnivora; family Hyaenidae; genus Crocuta; species Crocuta crocuta. The sequence goes on from NW_027531987.1 coordinate 1,333,156, forward strand.
TTATTCCTAAAATGTGTTTCAGCATTTACTAAAATTGATATTTCTGAGGCGGCTGAGTGGCTCAGTCAGTTGAGAGTGCAACTTTAGCTCAAGTCATGATCTCTTGGTCTGTGAATTTGAATCCTGGTTGGACTCTATGCTGACAGCTCAAAGCCTGGAACCTGCCTCAGATTCTGTGTCTCTCGCTCTCCCTGCCCCTCCCGTGTTCACACTGTCTCTCTCTAAAAAAAAAAAAAAAAAAAAACCTAAAAATTTTTTTAATAAATAAATAAATAAATAAAATAGATATCTCTGTAGACAAACAAAGCTTTAAGAGTCGAATGTACAATGAAGGAGATAAAATAGGTGAACATTTGGAATGACAGGGTAATTTCCTGGTTAATGATGAGATTGGAAATATGTATTAACCACTGCTTCCTCTCAAGTAGACACAAAACAACATAAAAAGGTTTGCTTTGTTTTGTCTGTTTTATGGAGAAACCTGTATCAAGACAAGAGACAGCAGCAACAAAATACTGGACACAGAAGCAAATGAATGAATCGTTAAGAGAAGAAGGGGCCTAAGAAAGCTCAAATCAAGGCTGACAATGGGGACAGCAAAGAAGCAATGTGATTTATATCCAAACACCCACAGGGCTTCAAAAACTTGTGGAGAGAGAATGAAAAGTTGCTGAAGAAGCAGGTAGACACTCCCCTTCTACAATCGTCACTACCACACCATCCTGCCAGTGGGCAACTATCTCCTCCCTACCTGGGAGAAGACGGGAGTTTCTTCTCTGGAACAAGGGAACCAGGATCTCCACAATGGGAGACACTAAGAAGAAAAGGTAAATGGTGTACTGGAAGACAGAGAAGTAAAATTCTACAAAATGTGATATTAAGACTACTCAGCCTTTCCCCTGCAGCTTCTAAAGTGCTCACAGCAAACTCGTCTCTTGCATGCAGGAGAGATAGGGGTATTTGTGGGGAATCCGAGAAAACCAAGAAAAAGGTCATAAAAAAAGTGATATTAGGGGATCTCCAAAGAAAGAGCCTCACCTCCTTTAAACCAGACTGAAGCCCAAATTGATATGAAGCTTGTGCCTAGAATTTCCAAACAATCCTTCAGGGCTCCACTCTTAAATAGAAGCATACAGCTAAGTCACCATATTTTCATAGGATTAAGCATGAACAAATAATAGAAATATACTGAAATATAACCAGCTCTCTGAAACAGAGGATGGAGTATATACTGGAGGATGAAAAAGGAAACCTGTAGAGATTACATAGGCAGAGCCGTCAGTAGAACTGATAGGCCAGCAATGGCACTGATGGGGAAAGAATGAATATAAAAATCACTTCAAGTTCAAGAATAAGGAGAAAGGAGGTTACCAAAAAGACCAGGAGAGTCAGGATCAAGGCCCATCATAAGGCTCATGGTAAAAGAATGGTTTATCAACTAGGAATTGATTTAGTAGAACATAACAACACAAGTTAAAGTGGCTTATGTAATCATTTTATTTTCTTATAAAACAAGTCAGGCCACTTCAAATGCATCATGATGCCTTTAGGAACCTACATTCTTTTCTCTTCCTGCTGAGTTAGAACTATCATGTGTTTTCTGCCCTCATAATTTTTTTACCTCACTGTTGAAAGATGGCTGTTAACCTCAAGCTCTAGCTAGGAAGAAGAGGAAGGGCAAAGGAGGAAAAACACCCACCAGTTGAAATTATCTCTTTTAGGAGCTCTCTTAGAAACCCTACTTGGTGACTTCTGCTTACGCTGGATCAGTCACAATTGTGTCACGTGGCCACTTAAGAGCAGCACAGGATTCGTAAGATTTTTGGTGTGTTTAAGTTGGATTCATTTCTACTCTGAAAATCATCAAGTTCTAGTTGTAAGAGGAGAGCATGTATATGGATAGGCGGCTAGCAGCATATAGCACAGATGATCTTTTAAAAATAGAAATGTTTTAATAATAGGCTTAAAATTCAAGTTGGCAATAAATTAAATATGCACAATGAAGAAAACCCATAATTTATTAATCATGCTAGATCGTTTTGTGGGTGTGTGGCAATGACCCACTAAAGAGGGGAATAAAACAAAAAAAAATTGGGGAGTGACAGAAAAATGGAAAATGAGCAGCAATTTCTTTCATCTTTCAGGTAACTATTTTCAGATGCCTCAGAATTTTTATGAAAGAAAATTTACATTTCACTATCAATATTGTAGTTTGTGACAGTAAGTAAAAATATATTTCTTTTTACTTGGTAAATCTAAGGAAATATACAGAAGCCTGACAATAACCTACACTAAAATCAATAAAAACTAAAAGTTCAATGTAAAAATTGTCTTTCCATTGCATAAAAATGTAATTTTACCAGTCCAATGTATATATCACTTGGAAAAAAATGTAGTTGCAAAATACAATCTCTTTTGTGCTTTATATTGTTGTTTTTTTAAAATTCAAAGTCAAGAGGGAGAGACACATATAAATTGGTTCCTTCTTTTATTTCTTTTTTTTTTAATTTTTTTTAATGTTTTTTATTTATTTCTAGGAGAGAGAGAGACAGCATGAGCAGGGGAGGGTCAGAGCGAGAGGGAGTCACAGACTCTGAAAGAGGCTCCAGGCTCTGAGCTGGCAGTCAGCACAGAGCCCGACGCGGGGCTTGAACCCACGAACCGCGAGATCATGACCTGAGTGAAAGCCGGACGCTTAACCGACTAAGCCACCCGGGCGCCCCTCCTTCTTTTATTTCTAAAGAAGTGACTATTTCTTTTTCATTGCCATCTGATTACTATTACGATTTTTACTGTTATGATTTTTACACTGAATATAACAGTATAGAGATGGGATATAATCAACAAAATTCTTCTCACTGCATTTCTCACAGAAAGCTGGAAGCATAAAAAATAGCTGCAATGTCATATATGTTTCAAAACAAAGTAATAACCTTATTAAAAATAAGAACTCTTAAATGTGAGTAGTACAGATTGCCTAGATCAACATAATATTCATGAATTGAATGTTTTTCAGATAATAAATAGATGAAACATATATCTGTGATTATCAAAGGGGAAAACTTTGTATCTATGTATAGATTTGTAATACAATCTTAACTTTCAATTAGAATCATTTATCAATTGATAAAGAGAATGCATGTGAAGTAGATATTTTCAGGCTACTCATCGGAATGACCTGGGAGGCATTTACTTTTACACATTCCTTGAACCTACCCCATAGAGAGATGATTCAGTAGAGTACGGGCAGGTTCTCAGAACCTGTATTCCTTTAAAGCTTCTCAGGTAATGATCACACACACAAGGAGACAATTAAACAAAGCTTTAAGAGTCGAAGTATTTACTATGGGTAGAATTCTGTGTTAACCTTCAGAGAGGGGAAAGTTAATACAATTATTCTTCTGTAGCTCATCATCCAGCACACTGGTTTTCAAATGGGAACAAATTTGCTTCCCAGGGAGACATTTAGCAATGTCTGCAGATATTTTGGTTCTCATTAGTACACAGGGTTGGGTGGGATTGGGTGGGGTTATGTAGGTAGTGCTACTGCCGTCTAGTAGGTAGAGGCCAGGGATGTGCCTAAACATTTTACAATGCACAGGAGAGTCCTTCACTACCAAAAATTATCCAGGCCAAAATGTTAATAGTTTCAAGGTTGAGAACCCCTGCCTCTAACAGGCAGAATAAGAAATGTACATTAAAAATATATAATAAAGTGAAATGTCATTGCAAAGATATAGATAAATGTTATAGCAACTCAGAGTAAGCTAGCACCAGCGGAGGAAGGAACTCAAGACTCTGAAATAAAGTTTGTCCTTCTCTCTACAACCTTACCACTCAAGCATTCATTCACTCAATATTAGTTGAATACTTGCCATTTTAAGCACTTGTGCACATGGGAATTAAAGATATAAAATCCATTCTCTCACAAAGTTCACATTCTAATGAAGAGAATCAGACAGAATGACTTAAGCTTAAAAAAGGGAAAATACTAAGTGTTGACAAGCATGTGGAGCAACAGGAATGCTCATACATTTCTAGTAAGAATGGGAATTGGTAAAAACACTTTGGAAAACTGGTTGGCAATATCTATTGAAGCTGATTTGCTCACTCTATGATTTAATACTTCCACCTCTAGGTATACATTCAGCAGAAGTGCATACATATGTGCACTAAAAGACATGCAAAGAATGTTTATAGTAATACTATGTGTAATAATCCAAAACTGGATATAATAAAAATGTCCATCAATAGTAAAATGGATTTTTTCATAACTGTGGTTTATGGGTAAAATGGAATTATACAAGTTAACTGTTATGCAAAACTAATCACACAGATAAATCTCACAAATGTAACATTAAGTGAAAGACACCAGACACAAAAATTATATATGGTGTGATCTCATTTGTATAAAGATCATATGGAGACAGAATTAATCTATAATGTTAGAAGTCAGACCAGTTTCATTGGGGGAAGATAAACAGTGGAGGATTTCTGCAAACTTTCTGAGTGCTGAAGTATTCTATTTCTTGGTCCAGGTAGCTGATTTAGTAATCCATATAATCTTTTCATTTTTCTGTATACTATATATATTTTTTTAATGTTTACTTATTTTGAGAGACAGAGAGAGAGCACACACATGTATAAGCGGGGGAAAGGGCAGAGAGAGGGGACAGAGAGAAGCCCACACTAATAGCTCTGCTGTCAGCACAGAGCATGTCATGGGGCTTGATCTCACAAACCATGAGACCGTGACCTGAGCTGAAATCAAGTCGATGTTTAACCTACTGAGCCACTTAGGAACCCCTGTATACTATATGTGAATAAAAACATTTCCTTAATAGCATGGTAACAAGAAATAGGAAGAGAAGTAAAGCAGGGAAAAAGAATTAGAGAATACTGGCTTGTATGAGATGTCATATTATATGTAGCAGAGATCAAGAAGCTTTTCTGTAAAGGTGAGCCATACAGTCTGCACGGCAACTAAACTCTGCCACCATAGCACAAAAGCAACAGTGGACGGTGAGGCAGATGACTATGAGAGCAGGTTCACACAAAACCTTATTTACAGACCCTGAGATTTGAATTCATGTAATTGTCATGTATCACAAATTATTATTCTTTTTTCTCCAACCAATTAAAAACACAGACATCACTCTTAGCTCACAGGCCATCTAAAAATAAGCAGTGGACAAATCTGGCCTATTGGCCATAGTTTATAATCCCACAAAAGTCTTCTCCAAGGAAGTAACTTTGCAATACCTTAAAAAACTGAGAGAGCAAGTCATGTGTTGACCTGGGGGCAGAGTTTTCTCTGGAGAGGGAATAGGGAGTGTTCCACCTCTGAGGTGGGAACTTGTTTGGTGTGCTCAAGAGGCAGCCTACATGGCTAGAACAAAGTACGCAAAGGGTAGAGTGAAATCAGATCAATAACAACCTGCAGTTACACAGAGCTTTACAGGGATATGTTTTTAGAAAATGACTTTGGCGGTAATGAGGAACATGGATTGGAAGGAGGAAATCTTGGAGCCAAAGATAAAAGCCAGAAGTTGTGAGAGTTTTCCAGAGAAGAAAGACAAGAAAGTGAAGTGGCTCACTGATGGGACAGAGAGAATGAAGAAGTAGGAAGGCATTTAAGTGTTTTTAAGAGCCCAAATCTACCACCACATAGACATACATTATGTTTATTTATTTTAAGTGTCATAAAGTGAGACTACAACAAAAGGTCTTTCCTTCTTACCATCCTTACTTTCTTTCTCTTTCCCTCCCTTCCTTCCTTCCTTTCTTCTTCTCTTCCCACTCCCTCTCTCCTTCCCTCTCTTTCTCTTCTTTTTACCAGAAACTCCAAGCCAGTTATAATGATGTTGTTCCAGGAAAACTCAGAATTTCCAGCTAAAGGAGAATGTAGTTGTCATTTTCAAAATGTTACAAGTCTTTAGGCTCATCGATATACCTTTTCCTTGCTGAAAGATAGTCTTTTTTTTTTTTAATTTTTTAAATGTTTTATTTATTTCTGAGAGAGAGAGACAGCATGAGCAGGGGAGGGTCAGAGAGAGAGGGAGACACAGAATCTGAAGAAGGGTCCAGGCTCTGAGCTGGCTGCCAGCACAGAGCCCGACACAGGGGTTGAACCCACGAACCGTGAGATCGTGACCTGAGCCAAAGTCAGACGCTTAATCGACTGAGCCACCCAGGCGTCCCTGAAAGATAGTCTTAAAACTGCAACATGAAATAAGTCATGATATCTTGCATTATAATTTAATGAATGACTTGCCTAATGAGATTTTTTTTTTACTTAGCAACAATAACAGCCTTATCTATTTATCAATCTATCTATCTATTTTGAGAGAGAAGGAGAGAGAGCAAGCAAAGAGGGGCAGTGGGAGAGGGAGGGAGAGAATCTTAAGCAGGCTCCACAACCAGCACAGAGCCAGACATAGGGCTGGATCTCATGACCATGAGATCATGACCCGAGCCAAAATCAAGAGTCAGATGGTTAAACAACTGAGCCACCCAGGGGCCCAAATGTCAGCTTTTAATGGAATTCCAATCCTTAATTGGAATTAATTAATCCTTAATTAATGGAATTCTATCCAATGCTTGTTCTCTTACCTCTTGCTGCTTTATTTTAGCAGCCATTACATATCAATAATGTCTGATGCACAAAAAGTTAAAGGCACAGAAATAGACATCCCTTGGTTACAAAGTAAAGAGTACAGGGACAAAAAAGGTGACTGCTGAAAACTTCCACAAAATTTCCTGCTATTCTTTCACATTTTTTATATAAAAGATTTATCTTAGGTAATGGGCTATGCCTTTTTGATATACAGACTAAGAACATAAGAATTTTAATAGCATAGACGATGTGGTGTCGGGTACACACCAAATATGATTTTTTGCCCAATTTATTGTACAGCTTTGCCTCACAAGTCAATGAAAAGGAAACATCTTTAGAGTAATCACTGAAACAAGACAGATGCAAATTAAAAATACTTGAATTTAGGTAAACAAAATTAATTAAACTCTTAACTCAATTAGTATTTATACAGAGTGCCTACCACATGTCAAACTCTGCCTAGATTCTCAATTAAATAGCTAAATAAGAGTTTTTATCCTTCAGGAGCTTATCATCTTGTAGGAAAGAAAGATATAAAAATAAATAATGGTAAGTGTTTGAAAATGGAAGGTACAGAAGTGAGAATGATTAAATATAATCATTACTATGTACTGATAGGCCAATTTATATATGAATAAACCAAAGCTCCAATGGGTGAGTTCACATTTGCAATGTTACAGAGTTGACAAGGACAAGAATGTGGTAGATTCAAACTTGGGAGCAAAGCCAATGCAAGTGGCTTCTCCCCCATATAAAATTTTAACATTTTCCATCCTCATTATACCTTCAGCAAATACTTATGTAACAACTACCATGAGCAAGACACTGTGATATTAGGCTAAGGAAATCACTTAGTCATCACTTAAAATAGGTACAGCCTGTGCTTGAGCCCACTGACTTTATCCTCAGACTGTCTGATTTCAATTTGTAGCATCTCTCAATCTTTATATATGACCTGGGGAAAAATTAATTTAACCTCCCTGTGGTCATCAAATGCAACATGGTAATTCCTATCACATGGATTGGTTAATGGAAGTAACTGAAATTATACAGCACCTATCTCATTGTTAGTGCTCAGTAATGTCAGCAGTGACTGCTGTCGTAAATCTGCTTTACCCTTGTATATGGGATCCTGGCATGTTGCTATGGTTACGTTAACTACATGTATAGAAATAAAAATCATCAAAATGATGGCAAACTAAGGACTAGGGCGGTATCTCTTATGAGGTTAAGTGTATGGAACCTAACCTGTCACTCCTGAAAGTACTCTACACCCCCAAAGGCACTAAATAAGTGTCAACAGTAAAGGTATTTTTAAAGTAAATTCTAGATGAGCTAATGTCACCTGATTTTATGAATATGTCTCACTGGTATTTGTAACTGATTTTTTCAAAGACCTTTTCTAAAACATGGTTGACACCACGCTTTTGAGAAGAGCTTTTAAAAGGATCGCTAAAACTGCAACACTTGTAATTCATTCTATTGACTAGAACTGAAAAGAAAAGGAAGAAAAAGGCACAAGATCGTAATAGATATAATTTGTTCTTTATATTATTTATAATAGTGAATCACCTACTTAAGCTTATATGTGATTTTCTTTTCTTACATGTTTTCACTCATAAAAGACTGTCATTTAAAGCTGACATTTCTTATCTCTAATTTATAAACAAATGCTAGTATGTACATTAAGATGTAGAGAAACATTACACATTTTGTTCCAGAATTAAATTTAATAAAAAAAGGAAATATGTTCTATTTTGTGTTACTGTTCAGAAATGAATAATGGGTAATCAGAGGCAAGGCATATTGTCAAATAAATACTTTCATATAATTTAAACATTGAAAAGGCTAAGTGTTTCCAATGTAAGTTTTAAATATATTTAGAATATAATTGGTCAGACACTGATCAGACTGAAAAACTTAAGTAGCAGCAGAGGAAAGAGTGTCTGCTACAAAGATATAAGGCATATTTTGTTATTTTTTTCTTTATTAATTTACATCCAAGTTAGTTACATAGAATGCAACAATGATTTCAGGAGTAGACTCCTTAATGCCCCTTACCCAATTAGCCCATCCCCATACCACAATTCCTCCAGCAACCCTCTGCTTGTTCTCTACGAGTATCTTACGCTTTGTCACCCTCTGTTTTTTTTTTTAATATATTTTTTTTATTTCTGAGAGAGAAAGAGAGACAGTGTGAGCAGGGGAGGGTCAGAGAGAGAGAGACCCAGAATCTGAAGCAGCCTCCAGGCTCCGAGCTGTCAGCACAGAGCCCGACGCGGGGCTTGAACCCATGAACCATGAGATCATGACCTGAGCTGATGTCGGATGCTTAACCGACTGAGCCACCCAGGCACCCCTCCCCCTCTCTGTTTTTATATTATTTTTGCTTCCCCTCCCTCATGTTAATCTGTTTTGTATTTTAAAGTCCTAACATGAGTGAAGTCATATGATATTTGTCTCTCTGGCTAATTTCGCTTAGCGTAATACCCTCTAGTTCCATCCATGAAATCCATGGCAAGATTTCATTTTTTTTGATCACCAAGTAATGTTCCATTTTAATTTTATATTTTAAATATATATTTTATATATATTTTAATATAAATATATTCCACCAAGTGATATTCCACATATATATACATATATATGTGCCACACCATCAGTGGATATTTGGGCTCCTTTCATACTTTGGCTATTGTGATAGCACTGCAATAAACACTGGGCTGCACGGGCCCCTTCAAAACAGCATACCTGCATTCCTTAGATAAATACCTAGTAGTGCAATTGCTGGGTCATAGGGTAATTCTATTTGTAATTTTTTGAGGAACCTCCATACTGTTTTCCACAGTGGCTGCACCAGTTTGCATTCCCATCAGCACTGCAGAAGAGATCCTCTTTCTCTGCATCTTCGCCAACATCTGTTGTTGCCTGAGTTGTTAATGTTAGTCATTCTGACGGGCGTGAGGTTGTATCTCATTGTGGTTTTGATTTCTATTTCCCTGATGATGAGTTATGTTGAGAATTTTTTCATGTGTCAGCTGGCCATCTAGATAAAGGCATATTTTAAATTTAGAAATCAAAGTCTTCTAAAATATGGCTCTTTGGGTTTTCTTTAATTATTTTTAATACTTACTTACTTATGAGAGAGAGACACAGCATAAGAAGGGGAAGGCAGAGAAAGTGGGGAACAGAGGATCTGAAGTGGGCTCTGTGCTAACAGCAGGGATCTCACAAACTGTGAGATCATGACCTGAGCTGAAACTGGACACTTAACCGACTGAGCCCCCAAGGTGCCCCTAAAATAGAGTTTTTTGATAAAACTTCCTACTGTTTAACTTAAATAGGAAGAAAGTTATTTCATCTATCTAAATGAGATATGTACCAAGAATAGAAAGACTATTGATCTTTTAAGATTTCCTTATTTTGCCCCTTAATTAAATAAAAATATTATAGAAGTGCCTCATGCAGCAATATCAGAATGAAATTACCTTAGGCCCATGTAAAACCTTCATTAATCCAATTTTCTAGTTTAAAATATCCACACATTTATGAAATATGTATGTCTATAAAATATATCATGATCCATTTTTCTCATTTTAATTGTTTTGTTTGTTTGCCTTGTTTTTTCTGTGTGTGTGTGCGTGTGTGCATGCACACATGTTTATGTTTTGATAGTGAAAAGAACACAGCAGAAGCAGTAAACTATTTTTGGAGAGGAACTCATTTTTAATTTAAATGTGGGCTTTATAGACAAGAATAAGAAGCCCTGATTGCAGTTAATTTCAGCAAATTAAAAAAAAGCCTACGGGGAAAACTGACTGGTAACGAAGAAATGCAATCAAGTGTGCAACAATATTGATTTTCAAACACAAAGCTGAATAGATAATAAAATACAGTTTGAAAAACTCATTCATTTTTATTATGAGGATAGAGCAGATGCTGGTTTTAAGCATGAGAATAAATCAAAAAGCCCATTGATTATTACAGCTGATACTGACAACATTGGGTATACATAACTCTCCATAGTTTGTAATTGTTCATGTCCTCAGGCGAAGTACTAACCCAAAGCTGGCACTGAACCCTTATATAAATAGAATCTTACACATTAAATATTTAGGTTTCAGTGAGTAAGGAAAAGGTAAGAAAATCAAACAGATTCTGGGGATGTGTGTGCATAGAGTATTTGTCAGACTATAAATACAGCATGTTCACAAACCCTTGTTCTAACCCCAGTAAAATTTCTCTTGTCTGTTTGATTGACAAAAAAGTCTCCCAACCAAAAAGCTTGTAAATTAGGACAAAACAGTGACTAGGAATAAATGCTACCTAAATTCCAAAACAGAAATATTATTTTTAGGATTAGTTCTAATAGCAGAGCAATGGTTTATTCTATATAGAAAGATGTCAGTTCTCTCTGCAGATCCTCACAGTATTAAAAGCAGAACAACCTCATTCAGACATGGGGTTCTAGAATGATTAGGAATGGGGTGGGATGACTTCAGGAAGAAAATGCAGAACTCACTGCCCCTAGAGAATATAAGCATCTCTTTTTCTTCTTTTTTCCATTCTTTCCATCAGGCCTTCCTTCCCTCTCCCCGTCCTTCCCTCCCTCCTTCCCTCATGCATTCAACAAAACTGAGACAGAGCATGGCCGGGTCTAACCTGAGAGCACAGGAGTCATTGTTGGTGAGGGACTACTCTACTATCTTCTTGACCTATTTCTGTTCTTATTTTCACAATGCTTCTTCTTAAACTTTTTCATCAAAGTCCTAAATATTAATGTCAGCATAATACCTTAAATGTGTTGAATAGGTGAACCTTCAGAAAATGTGTTTCCCCCTCTAATTACATTTCCAATGCTAGCTGTCACAGAGCCCATTCTGTTGGGCTCTTACACAGACAGTAAGTAAACCAATTTTTCAAACTAGATGACTTCACCTGTCAGAATGGCTAAAATCAAAAACACAAGAAAAAAAAGTGCTGGCAAGCATGTGGAAAAAAGAAACCCTCATGCATTGTTGCAGGAAGGCAAACTGAGAATGAAGCCAATGTGGAAAACAGTATGGAGGTTTTTCAAAAAGTTAAAAATAGAACTACTGTACAACCCAGTAACCACACCACTCAGTATTTATCCAAAAAATACAAAAAACACTAATTCAGAGGGATACATGCAGTATGTTTACTACAGCATTATCTACAATACCAAAACTATGGAAGCAGCCAAAGTGTCCACTGAGTGATGAATGGATAAAGAAGATGGTGTGTGTGTGTGTGTGTGTGTGTGTGTGTGTGTGTGTATGCATATATATATATAATGGATTATTATGTACTTATACAAATAAAATATATATAATAATGGAATATTATATATTTATACATATGAAATAAATATGTATATAATTCTATATAATATATTACATGCAATAATATATATTATATTATTTTCAGCCATAAAAAAGAATGAAATCTTGCCACTGACAACAGCATGAATAGAGACAGAGAGTATAATGCTAAGCTAAATAAGCGAATCAGAGAAAGACAAATACCATATGACTTCATTTATATGTGGAAATTGACTTCATTCATATGTGGAAATTAAGAAAGAAAACCAACAAAGGGGAAAAGAGAGAGAGAGGGAGAGACCAAGAAACAGACTCTAAATTATGGAGAACAAATTAACGGTTACCAGAGGGGAGGCAGTTTGGGTGAAAAAGGTGACAGGGATTAAGGAATGCACTTGAGATGAGCACCTGCTGATATATGGAAGTGGTGAATCACCATATTATGTATACCTGAAACTAATATCACACTGTGTTAACTATACTGAATTAAAACATCAAATAAATAAATACATAAATATACAAATATATAAATAAGGGAACGAAACGGCAACACAAAAACCCCTATTGAATCCTTTCACCAACAATTAACAGGGATCACTCTACCCAATCTGCTAAATCTGAGTATCAAAGAATTTAATGTAGCTTGCCCCAAACTATTCAGTTGTTCCTACTCAACAGTAAAACAAATAGCTGCAAATTAAAAACTCAAGTTTTTCAGCAAAACTAAACAAAACACAACCCTCTATTATTTTAGAAACTGAAACTGCTACGAAACTAATAGAAATGCCATAGGGTAGAAGTGACTCTGATAGAGAGCTATCTTAGTTATCAGGAATGTCCACTCAGATAATGAGCAGAGGGTTGCCTTGTCCAAGATCTGGATGAAGAGCTTTCTACATACGAAAAACAGCAAGTGCAAAGGCCCTAAGACCAGAACAAGGAATAGAAATAATACCAGTGTGGCTGGAGAGGACAATGGAAGGTCTATGATAGGAGATTAGGCTAAAGATGGAGACAAGATTTACAAGCCATAGAAAAGCAGCTTAGATTTTATGCTTAGTCCTATGAGACGCCACTGAAACCAAAGGATGCTTGAGTAATTAACTGGGAATTCTTAAAATAAATATACTACCCAAAACTTATCAAACAAGAAGCCATAACTTGTATAGCCATCATTTATTTAATACATAAATTCATGCTTTAATGTATTCTTCCAAAATGCAAATAGCTCGTCTTTATTTTTGTATTAAAATGACAAAGATAATTTAAAATTTATTTCTCCCAAGTGCATATGTTTTTATAACACCCTAGCTTTCTTTACCATACCAATTATAGTTACAGTTATGACAAATTAATAATTTCAATAACTATCAATTTACTTCTTCCCTTACAGACTGTAAGCTCATGTGTGAAGCCCGGATATCTGAACCTTCGGCACATGGCTAAGAAGACAGAATATATTTTAATTGAATAAATAGTATAATAATGTAATTATTATTTATTTAACATAATATGGATATTTCCCATATCATGAAAATGTCTCTGCTCTGTAATTTTGTATAGCTGCAACATCATATTGCTGATTAATTATGGTGTTCCAAGTTTCAAGAACATATTTTTAATCTATGAAAAATGCCCCTATTTGCTTCAATCTATAACTTACATGACCATGTTTAGGACCCTGGGCTGATGACTTATCTCATTGTAGACAATATTAAAATTGAGGTTTAAAAAGTTTCTCCTAATATTTTGTAGGTTAAATCCTGTTCCCCCAAAATATATATTGAAGCCCTAATGCCATTACCTGAGAATGACATCTTATTTGGAAACAGGTTCATTATTGATGTAAGTAATTAGGATGAGGTCACACTGGAGGAGGGTGGCCTCCTAGTCTAATATTACTGGTGTGTTATAAAAAAAAAAAAGAATTCCATGCAGAAATACAGATATGCATATATGAAGAACTCCATATGAAAACTGGAGTTATGCTACCTCATGTCAAGAAACTATCAGAAGCTAGAAAAAAGTCCTCGAACAGGGCCTTTTCTAATACAATCAATCAGAAGGAGTACGGCCCTGCACACACCTTCATCTTGGACTTCCAGGTTCCAAAACTATGAGACAATACTTTCATTTGTACCAAGCAACTCAGTTTGTGTTTCTTTGTTATGGCAGCCCTAGGAAACTAATATACAGAGTCTTCAATGCTAAACCACCCTTAGATTATCTGAGCAGAAATTGCACAAATCAGATCAATTATAACCCAAAGACATTACTGTGATGCCCACATGTTGGAACTCAAGTCATAGAAAAGAAAGATGAAGGTGCAGGGTTCCATATTAAATACAAGATTCCCAGTTAAATTTCAGATAACCATATAACATTCAAAAGATACTATACTGATACAGTATTCAGGACATCTTATACTAAAAAGTTGTCATTTACCTGAAATTCAAACTTAACTGGGCATCCTATGTTCTTATTTGCTAGATCTGGCAACTTTAAGAAGGGGCCACCAGGAAGTAAACACTTTCTTGGTGCACAGTAAGGAGGGGCATGTATTTTCATTTTTTCTTCAAGGCTTACCCTGAGGGTTGACGCTTAACAGGAGCTGGCCAAGTAAAATAAAAACAATAAATGCTAACCTGTCAGGTTCAGTGATGTGGGTTTGGAAAAGCCAAAGAAACAACTGTAAGAATCAAAAAGCAAAAGTATATGGGGCGCCTGGGTGGCTTAGTCGGTTAAGCGTCCGGCTTTCGCTTAGGTCATGATCTCGCGGTTCGTGGGTTCGAGCCCCGCGTCAGGCTCTGTGCTGACTGCCAGCTCAGAGCCTGGAGCCTGTTTCAGAGTCTGTGACTCCCTCTCTCTCTGACCCTCCCCTGCTCATGCTGTCTCTCTCTCTCTCTCTCCTAGAAATAAATTAAAAAAAAAAAAAAAACAAAAATATCTTTCAAAGAT